>NW_004567135.1:6555334-6576491 GCF_000260355.1 Condylura cristata | reverse complement strand
GCCGGCCCGGGGGCGGCGCGGCCGCTGCGGCGGACCCTGGGAAAGCGAGTTTCGCGCCGCTGCAGCCGTTCCAGGGGCGAGAGACGACCCTCCGCTCCGGGTCTTCTCGGACTGGACGCGTTCTCGGCTAGACGTCCTTTCCTTTCCCCACAACCGCGTTCCCAAGCCGCCGGAACGTAATCCCCGTAATCCTCGTTTATGGGATTTTAGTCTAAGCAGTAAGGCGTGCTGCAGCCTGTCCAAGCAAGGTAGGGAGGAGATGCAAGCAATGTATTATCTCAATGATGTACTGACGGCTGGACTCAGGTGGTTTCGTTCAAAAAATATTTGCACATGATCTCCGAATCGCCCACTTTGCAACCCATCTTCAAGGTGGGGAAGAGACGAGACTTCGAAGTCCTAAACTAGATGTCATTTCCCAAGGACACTCAACCTTGGCTTCCTGACTCACCCAGAAGCCTACGTCTGACCTGTGAGGCTGACAAAATATAGATGCACCCTCTGCCCCGACGGCCACCTCCATCATTCTGGCTCCTATTTCCCCCTCCCATTCTCTGTTTTACCACCAATGAACACTGACCTGCCTGCAGTTCCTTTTACGGGATAATCATGCTGTCACCCAGGGCCTTTCACCTGCAAAACCTTCATCCTTAACTCCTTTACTTCATGTGTGCCTTATTAGAGAACTTCTTTATGTTTCTAAAATGGAGCTTCCCTTAGTCACTGTGCTTATACTACGCCTTTCCATTTACCACCTGGTAATTTCACTCTTTTTTGTTTTCACTTACTTAAGTTCTGTGAGAGCAAGGAATTGTTTACTGTATCTTTAGCACCTAGTACAGAGCCTGGGCTTTGACATTTAGGAGCTCTGTGGATTTTTACCGGGTATTTATTGAATGGGTGCATGGCAGGGTTTAAATTAGGCTTAAGCAGTTTCCAAAGTCTGGTGCACTTTTCACTGCCACCAAGAAACAATGAGTTTCTGAGTGCCAAGCCATGTCAGCATTAGAATGGAAAGGTTGGGTGGCCTGGAAAAAATGCCAAGAATTCCAGTTCTCTCTCCTAGGTGACACTGGAGACTCCAAAAGGTTAGCAAACAACATTGCAAAAACAAAACAAAAAACCCAACAAAACAGCAGGTCACGTACAAAAATGTAATTCTTGGGGTACCGTGCTCTGATCATCTCATCTGCTGAAACTTAGGTCTGCTCAAGAGCATAGGCACTGGAGCCATTCTGCCTGAATGTAAAGCCCAACTCTTCCCCTCACTAGCGGTGTGACCCTCAGGAAGGTTCATAACTTCATTGTGCCTTAGCTTCCTCGCCTGCAAATGGGCAATGATGATGTCAGAGCTTTGTGAAGATTTTATATTCATATAGTATAAAGCATTGTCAACACAGTGCTATCTCCGTGTTCACGGGACGGCTCAGACAAAATGATAGGATCAATAATAGATTTACAAAAAGCAGTCAAAAGGCCATTTTGGGGAGGCTTAAAACAATATCCTGTGCACACAGCCGGTCTGGGCAGGCATGATACCTGATACCTGCTTTCAGACTCAACACCCAAGTTTTGTTGGCTAATGAAAGGAAACTGGAAGATGGTTAAAACAAAGATGGCACATCCTTTGAGAAGATAGCAGAATCCAATCTGGCAGTGAGCTTCACATCATTTGACCCTCTAAAAACCCTCACAAATACCAGGATCATTCATTCACCAGATTTCATCGTCTGGATGGACTCACTGTTGAGTTACACAAGGGTGCGGATCTGTCCATCATAACTGCAACTCTGCTTCCAGGTGAAGTGGGGTGTGTGGAGGGCAAATGACCAGAAAGCTTGAGTGCAGCAGAACAGAGAATACAAAGAAAAGTGGAGGGGGAAACACTAAGTTAATAATATGTAAATAAAACCAGACATCCGATTCTAAATGTCACAGCTTTGCTCCAGACCTAAGTACGGTCAGTGTTTTGGTGGTCAGTAGGAAACAAAACAAAGTGGAATGAAAGATCTTCAACAATGTTGTTTCATCTAAGTCAGCCAGGATGGCTTTTCTCATCAGCATTATGAGATGATGTTGAATGAAACTACGTTATTGAGAGCCTGCTGTGTGGATTGGCTAAGAATACACAAAACACAGATGGGTGCACTGTTTTATGAATAAAAAAGTTAAAGCAGAATAGAAGGAAGAGGTGACCAAAAACAGCAGTCGCAAATGAAAAAAACCAAAACTCAGTGTCCATATCCTGGGTAGTCTTTACATATCTGTATTGCAGACAATAATATCCTGTTTGCTGAGCAACAGGGTAAGTGTATTAAGTACAAAATAAAACTTTTATACTTATTATCCATTTAAAACTCCCCAACAAGCCTCAGAAGTATTATCTTCCCCCTTTTTTTTTTTTTTAAGATTTATTTTCACAGGCCAGAAGTGCAGACTCTGATTCCCCAGAGTCAGAGTGGGGAGCAGAACCGGCAGAAGGAGGAAGCTGAGAGGAGACAGAAAGGGGGGAGACAGGAAGCTCCGGAGACACTGCTGAGGGCGCAGGAGGAGCAGAAGGGGCCTGCTGCACCCTGGTATCACCCCCTGGCTGGGATTGGACTCATGAAACACTCATGAAGCGGCTGTGCTTTAACCCCTTGCTCCACCAGGGAGGGCCCAGCTCATCCTTTTAAGATGAGAAAATTGAAGTTTAAGAGATTATTTGGTCGAGGGTCTATTCTAGGAAGAAAGATTAAAATATGGGATTTAAGTACCTGTTTATATGACACCAAAGTATACAATGTATAGAATACTCGTTACTACCAAAAGATAAACAATAATGCACTGGGAGGGGATTAAAAAAATAAGAAGTCAGGAAATACTATGAGGCAAGCTCCTAAAAGGTAAAAATCTAAGGTACTATATTTCCTTTTCTGATACAGAACCTGTCCTGAAGTTGTATGGTGACTACATTTAATTGTCATACAGCTCGAAAGAGACAAAATCTGAAAAAAAGTGAGCCATAGCAATTTAATAGTACAAACAACAAAGAAATTCCATGAACATGATCGGGGTTTCAAAAGGGATGTTCAGAAACTGATTTCTTCCATCTGTTGAAAAAGCAAAAGGCTGGACCTCCCTGTGGCACAGGCACTATCACAGCCACTGTGGCAGGAGTTTGATCCCAGCCTGGCAGCTGACCCACAGGGCGCAGCAGACCTCTCCTGCCTCGCCCCTTGCTCCCCTCAGCAGTGTACTTCATCAATCTGCATGTTCTGCTCCCCGCTCTCTGGTGAATCCTTTCATCTCCTCCCCCAGCACCTCTAGCCTACACCCCATTTCTTGTATGCATAAACACATAAATCTCAAAAAATGAAAAAAGGTTGGGTAGTTAAAGACAAGGGGTGAGCTTAAGAGAGATTAATGTTAGTAAACCTAAAGGAAGTGAACTAAAGGATGTGAAGGATGTGAAGATGTCTAGTGAAAGCTGTTACCTAAATCTTTAAATGAAATGTCAAATCCAGGAGGAAACAAGAATCTGCAGTGAAGAAAATGAGGAATATATATCTCATTTTATGAAAATATATGACTACATAGATTTACATAATATGATGACTATAATTCATGTCCTAAAAGATCCCATACAATACAAAACAGTAGAATACTATAACACAACAGTATTTTTTAAAAAAGCAGTTCCCTTATAACTGACATCAATCCAATTGAAAAATTTAATTAATAAATCTTTTAAATCTGAATATGAAAATGCAAATGCTGGATTTAGTTGCAATTTTTCAAAGTAACTTCTTGAACAGGGCTATATTCATTAGGAGAAGTGAAAAGGAAAGGTGAAAAGGGGATGTGAAACAGATGGAAATTTAAGGTCAAAGGTAATGTACAAAGTCATTTTAAAAAAGTAAATCAATACAGCTAAAACAGATGCTGATGGCATTCATCTCACATCACGTATGGCATCTTTTTCAGTTCATTCTGTTTTAGAGTGGTATTAGATTCTTCCCTTTTAAGCCTTAAGCGTGTATAATAAAACAAAGTAGTAATCCCAAACTAAATACTATAGCAGGAAAAGCCTTAGTCCTCAACTAAGAAAACAGCGTATTAAGAGGCAAAGTGATGTAGGATTATTCTGTAAGACTTAGTATAAAATGACGTGTCTAGGAGGGACATTTGTGCCTTTCCTGCTGGGGATGGGATTCTCAGGACCAATAACAGCCATAATATATTCCTATAAAGGAGCAACCCATGGCCAAAGAAGCTGAGTAATGATTCCATGAATTGATAAAATAGGGCTCAGCTTCATCTTTTGGGCCCCAAGCCCTATGAAATTGTTAGGTACTAGCAGGACACAAAAGCTACCGGGAAGAGAGAAGCAGCTCAGCACTGATGTCAAAGGTGTGCACCCAAATTTGTGTTACTTTCAAAACTGAATGCTGAAGTTTCATTCAACCCTTCATGGTAGTTGTAACACAACCCAAATCTCCACAGCAACACTATACAAAAGACTTTCTCAGAATATTGGCGGTACGAAGGGCTTCCAGAACATTCCTTCAGCAGGTATATACTAGAACGGCCAGTTCCATTTGCCAGGCTCCCCCAGTGGGAGAGCATGCTCAGCATACACAGTGCCTGCCTGTCAGGAATCAGAACACCTGCTGATGTCTTGTGTTTGTCTTGTGATGGTTACACTGAATCTCCTTCAGCCACTAGAACCATCTCCATTCTCCCCCTTTTCAATGTTGCTTAAATAATCACTTATGTAGGCAAACTTCACTGGACAAACGTTCTTATTGCCTCAGAGCCACATCTTATGTCATGACTAATGCTTTACCTTTTAGAGTCCTGCCATGATCTCCGCCCCCCCCTTAATTTTCCAATAACTCCCTTTTCATGAGTAGATCTTTATACATCAGATTCTCCTAAACGGAACCTATCACACTTCAAAGGGATTGTACAGTCCTGTCATGGGATGCTGCTCCGGTTCTCAGGAGGGCCTAAAATGTTAACTATTCTCACCCTCATCTGCCTTCACAGTAATAGAAACATTAAATCACATATTTTATTTTAAATTCAACTGTCATATTCTAAAAAAGATAAAATTAGCAAATTTTGCTTCTAGGAATTTATAGATACAAGCAAAACACGAGGTTGTATGTTCAAAATGACTTAACCATCTATGGGGCCTGCCTGGTCATTTAAAAAAGAGAGAGAATGATGTATAAATCCTAACATAGGAAGATGTTCAAAATTTCCAAAGAAAACTTACAGATCATTAGTGTAATATGAGCCCAAGAGTGAGATATATTTTTTGCAAGGGGAGTAGGAGTTCAGTAGAAAAAGTTATTTTTCTACTCTTCTTTATTGTTTGAATCTATCACTTTATGTATTACTTTCATTATGAAAATGATAATATGAATTTTACATTTACTTCAAGGAAGATTAAATTTTTTAAAAGCAAGTTGAATAATCAAAATATTTTAACACCATACCAATTTTATGAATTATCTAGCTTTTGGCACTATAAATATTTTTGGAATTAAAAAAAGTCTAGGAGAATTTCTAGATAATTTAAGGATCTGTGATTACAAAGTCATATAAATACATTTCTATCAACTTGAAAATTACTCTAAAAAAACCCAACACCAAGTAAAACTTAGTAAGTATAATTTATAGTAAATATATTAATAGAATTCTGTGTATCATTTGAAGTAAACAAGAGCCGTTTCAAATTTAGATGGGACTTTAAAAGTGATCTAGTCACATCCTTCCAGTCTAGCATCCAGACAGAATAAGGAGAAAACCCAAACCAGTAGCAGCATGCTAAGAAGAGAACTGACGTCCCTGAAGCGAGAAGCAGTCCTCAAACATAATACAACTAGAAATATCCCCCCACAGAGGGACAGCTGGGAATTATTCCCTAAAAAATTATTTTGGCCTTATGTGTCAAGTTGCCCAGGTCATCTGATTTTCTGGTTTTAAGGTTTTTCAATTTGTTTCAATTTGAAAGAAATCAGACCATATTGCAGGTTGATTTTAATGAACAAAAATTTCTGTATAAAAACATTTAGACTTTATCAAATGCTTTAAACACACTCACATCCAAACCCAATACAGAATTTCTGAACTTTATCTTTTTTCACTTCAACATAATGTGTAAAGGGATTTCTGGATAAAACTGTACATGTGAAGAAAGAGGACCTCTATTCTTTCACACACACACACACACACACACACACACTCATTTGAAGAAAAAATTTTAAATCTCTAAAAGCATGAATGGGATTGGAATGAATTTCTTGTAATGTTTATATAAAAGAATACTACATAAGAACTTCTTGCACCGAGAAGATGTAGAATGCATAATCAGAAAGCAGATGTTAGCTTAATTCAATAGTCTGATATCACTCAAGAACAAAGGATTCCGGGAGTTACAGATAATCCCTATTTTTCACCTCCTCAGATTCTATTAATCAGAAAACTGATGATGCTTAAAAAGCATGTATGCTTTTATTCTGTGTAACTTTTGACTCATTCCTCACTAGGTTTGTCCCTTTCAGTGGTTGATTTCTCAGTTTTTAATCAGGTAGCGCCTACTCACCAGAAGAGGATGGCCAGCAGGGGCTGTGGTCAGGGCTCTGGTTAAAAGGAGCCGGACAGCCTGGGTTTGGCTCTCAGCACCCACCCCCCATAGACGCCTGCCTATTACCCAGCAAGGACTTGGCCACTGTGTGTCTCCATTTCCTTAGCTTCAATTAGGGATCAACATTACCTACTTCATCTAGGGTTATTAAGCATATTTAAATAAGATAATCCATTTAAAGAATTGATTTGTTCAGCACAAGTAAATGCTCCATAAATGTTAGCTAAAATTACTAACAGTCATAGTATTTAAGGAAAACAAATTTCTCCTTTTATGAGGTTTTCAGGATCCAATTGTGGGAAAAAGCCACTATGTTTGATGCAAAAGAGATTGAGGATCTAGTCTTAGGAATATAGATGTTCACTTTTATATTAGAAAAGAATTACATGGCTCCATATCACAAAAAGTTAACATCTTTCCATTAAACATCACACAATTTTCATTATCACGCCCTACATACAGCCTAGATGGTATGTAGTTTCTACTGATACTCCACAACGACAGGGCCCAGAAACTTAAACTAAGAAACAGCTGCAGAAATGGATGCTGGGCAGTAATCCGTGTGCCTCAGGGGCTTGGGTCAACACTAATGGCAGGGATTCGGCCTCCACGGCCTGGACTCCCACAGTCACATGGGTCAGGTTCCTGCAGACCTTCAAATTTCCATTTTCCGCCCCTTCAAGAGGGAGAGGTTTCCAGGAGGCGCAGGAAGCAGAAGCCACTGAGGATGGAAGGCCCACACCTACTTCAGTATGATATGATAGCTATCATTGGTTTCTGCTATAAGAGAGAGAGAAAAAAATCTTTAGTTACCTGTACAACACAGAAAGAAAAGATCGGTAAGGTGCTTTTGAGAAGGAAAAGAAAACAGAACAAGGCAAAGGACAGTATGCTGATTAGTGATCACAGGACCCTTAATAAATACACGTGATTAAAACATGACTCCATTTCCTCAGCTGGCCAAGGAGGGGGGAAAAGAATGACAAAGTCATCACTGCACTTTGCTCTGATCATGGCACAGTAGAAGAGCCAATTCATACAAAGAAACAATCTCTAAAGTCACTTTCTCTACTCAGATAAGGTAGCTGATACTTTCCCTTTCTTCACAAAGAAATATTTAAAAAGCTCTTAAATGACTTACAGAAAGGCATTTGTTTGATTATTGCATTACCTTTCATTGTGTCCAGAATAAAGCAAGCTTCTTCCTGAAAGTTTTGTATCATCTGTAAAATGCAAGAAAATTTGATTATCAGAAACCTTGGTTTGCTGCATCTATTTTGACATTAGATTTAAATTAAAACAACAACAACAACAAAACTTTGTCTTCTTTTGTCATTCACTTATTCTAAGTTTAAAAAGCTAAGCAGCCTAAAACAGTAATTTTTAAATTGTAGTGTTTCTGGGCTAATCCCATTATTTTCCAAGGGGTGTAAACATTGTCAGACCACATGGAAAAGTGACTTCCAGGTCTTCAGCTCTCATATGTATCTTTCCTAAAACCGTCTGCTCAGATTTCCTTTTCCACTTTCCCTTCTCACACTCCTTTTCCCAGTTGACAAAATAAAGGCCTGGGTCTCGCCTTCCTGGAATCCTACCAAGACGCACTGTGCTTGGGGATAAAGGCTTCCAGGATGCTCCAGTGTAACTGCAATGTGAGCACAGATTACTGGACAACAAACTAACTCGTGTTGGGTCACATGGCTTCTGTTTATCAGAACTTAAGAGTGACCTCATCAGACTGTCAAGTGACTGGCGATTCAAAATAATTTTTTAAAATATCACAGAATAATTTTTGGCACATAACTCAGAAGTTAAAAAAAAAATCCAGTGATGCTATTTTAACAAAACTTCATTCACTCCTGTCTATCAATCTATGTTAATCGGGTTCCACAGCACTTAAATCTAGGGGAAAAAACAGGATGAAATTAGCGTTGAACTCATTTCATCCAGGCAGTCAACAGGGAGTGTGCAGCTACAGATGAGTTGTGAGAGGGGCTGGGGGAAGGAAGAGGTCCTAGACAAGCCCCTATCTTATTAATAGCTGCGCTTCTAAATAAATTTTAAGTAAACAAGTGAGCTTACTTAAAAAAAATTACAAATAGTTCAAATTGCGACAACTTCTGTGCCTGTGAAGGAAACTAAGAGCACTTACTTCCAAATGAAGGTTTTTGTTACTCTGAGATATGATGCACATTCAGTGAATCACTGTCTAAAAAATACTTCCTAACAATTCCAGGAGAACCCGCAGTGATATGTGCATGGCTCCCGTCCCTCAGGTTTTCTTTCCAAGTTCTATAACAAGTCCAACATGACTAGGGTATGAGAGGGTAAGATGGCACTGAACAAACCAATCTCTCCCACAGTAAATTCGCACTACCCTGCAAATATACAACTATTGGTTTGAAACTAGAGCCCTGACTTTTCGCTTCACAAAGAAAGGCCACTGTGGTTTTCAATGGGCTGCACAAATCTACTAGGGCCAATATCACCTGGCTATTTTTACTGGTTTGTCATTGTTTAAGAAACCCAATTCTGGGCCCTGCCTGGTGGCGCAATGGGTTAAAGCGCAGCACTACGAAGCTGTCCGCAGCCACTGCAGCCTGAGTTCAATCCGCGGCCAGAGAGTGACCCACAGGGCGCAGCAGACCTCTCCTATCTCCCTGCTGCTCCCCATCAGCAATGTACTTTGTTGATCTGCCTTTTCTGCTCCCCACTTTGTCTCTGGTGAATCCTTTAGCTGCCCCTGAACCTCTAGCCTGTACCCCATTTCTGTGTGCATAAATAAATAAATCTTAAAAAAAAAAAAAAAGCCATTACTGAGATTTGGTGGCAGCACGTTCATTGACTCATCACTTAACTGCGATGGACACTGTGGGGCAAGGAGACTGGCGGGTGTCCCCGCAGAGGACCCTTAACACCACAGGAAGGACTCGTTTGATCCATGACCCACTTGTCACCTCTAAGCTGGGCCTGGCCTCTGAGGGTCCTGGGCCTAGGTCAGTGTGGCACGCACAGAATCATCTCCACTCCTCCTCAGTCTACCGCAGTCTTTCTTCAAGGCGCCTCTCCTTGCCTTTTCTGTGAGTTTTCTTTGGTCTGGAAACAGCTGCCACAAGTACTTCTGCTTCTTTTAACTGTTTTGCAGTTCCTGGGTATCACTGTGCTCTCCTCTAATTCTTTGTCTACAACATCTGAAGATGGGTTTTTCCCTGACTTAGTGCCAACGTCATCAGTTCCTGAAATCCCCGTCTCTGAACCCAAACGTCCAGTTCTTGCTTTCCTTTCCAGGTTGTAACAACTTTTGGTTTCTCCAAATTGCCAGCCTTCCTAGAAAGCCCTTCGGTAAGGCCTCCAGGTGTTCCAGCGCAGACAGCAACTTCTCCTTCTTATTACAAAGACGTGCCAAGCCCTTGACCAGCCCTGCGGCCAGAGCATGCACAGTCACTTGCTGGTCTGAGGTCCGGCAGGTTTCAAGAGCAAGAAACACTTCTCTTAATGTCTAATGTTTACAAAACATGTAGTGAACACATGTACATTGGCGTAACTGACTGTAACAAGTCTGTTAAAGAAAAGTACATTAACAGGTGTTCTTTTCAGTGGATGACAATGGTGGCAAATCACTTTTGTATTTAGTAGAATAGTGATATAACTATTTCATTTTTATTATTTTTATTTTTTAAGGATTTATTTATGCATGTAAGAACTGGGGTACAAGCCAGAGGGATGGGGGTGGGAGTGAGAGGATTCACCAGAGACAGAACGGGGAACAGAACAGGCTGAATGATGAAGTCACTGCTGAGGGGAGCAGCAGGCAGGTCAGGAGCGGTCTGATGCACCATGTGGGTCAGCTCCCCGGCTGGGGCTGGAACTCGTGCTACAGACAGCTTCACAGTTCTGCACTTTAACCCGCTGCACCACCAGGGAGAACCCACCATTTCATTTTCAAATGTCATATAATATTCCCAGAAATTACAACTTTCTCACTATTTTAACAGAAAACACAGTATTAAGTCAACAAATACTGTGCAAGGGGATACACAGTGTTTTAAAATTATTTTAGGAAGGAGGGCAGGCAAAACACTTGAAGATCTGTGAGCGAGGATACAGCCCTCTGCCTTCGTGGAACTGCTCTGACTCCTGCCACATGCCTGCCAAGGGCACTGTCCCCCTGCGAGTACCTCGTCACTGATGAGCACGTGGATTCCCGTTGGCCCCTGCTTGTAGATCTGGCTGATTTGGTGAGGGGAGATACTGAAAAGCTGTGCGATTTTCTCTGTCAGTTCAACAGCAGTCAGCTCTTCGAGATAGATGGCATGATACACTGCAAAAGGACAAAGCAAAGAGTCAAGCCCAAGTTCCTCTGACTTCATGAAGCTGATTGCCAGGAACACCCACTTTTCTGGAGGGCTCAGTCAGACTGTCTGAGTTCAAATCCTAATTCTACTGTTTGCTAGCAAGTTACTTAACTGCCTCATTTTCCTCAGCGAAACGCTGATGATAAAAACAACACAGAGTGCAAAGAGGGGATATCTGTTGTAAAACTCGAAGCATGGAAGTGTTTGCAAAGAGTGCCCAGTGTATATTGACAGCACCGTACACATCAGCAATCACCTTTCCCTCTAGCGAATGCTAAATCTGCTTTTGGCAAATCCCCAACATGCACGCGCAGTCGTCTCTTCACCTGCTCACATCTGGCCCAACCAGAGCGACCTACCGAAGAAAGTACCGTTGGAGTCCCCGTCCTCATGCTTCTGCTGCTGCTGCTGCTGCTGCTGCTGCTGCTGCTCCCTCAACTGCAGGGACTCTTGACAGACATAAATGGTCAGCCGTGGCCGCACCATCCTCAGGAGGGAAGAGAGGTTGTTAGTCGTACATTTGTCATGGCAACAAAATTTTAACGGAGAAAGGATATATCCATGTTAATACTACAGAGCGAGGGATGAAGACTAGCAGCCTGCAGACAGCTCATTTACTATGTTTTATTAGTTCCCAGCTGGTAAATATTAGTTTTGTTTCTTTAAGCTGAAATGCATCTAACAGAAGATAGCATATAAACCTCTGAATTTTTGCCTTTCCTTAAAAAAAAAATCAGAGCTGGAGGCCTCCCTGGTGGTGCAAAGGGCTAAGTCTTAGCACGAGGCAGCTATAGGCAGCCACTGCAGCATGAGTTCGACCCCCCAGCAGGGAGCTGACCTACATGGCACAGCAGATCTCTCCTGTCTCTCCACTGCTCCCCTCAGCAGTGGATTTTGGTCAATCTGCCTGTTCTGCTCCCCACTGTGTCTCTGGCGAATCCTTTCACCCGCTGCACTTCTGGCTTACACCCCTGTTCTTGTATGCATAAAGAAATAAACCTTAAGATAAAAAACAAACCAGAGCCGGCCCTCTCCCTTAAAAACCACCACAATCAGCTGGCCTCCGCACAGAGCGCACACATCCTTCAACACAGCCCGACTTCACTGGGACTCACTCACATGTGGCCACTGTCATCTGACCTTTGTGTAAAGGTTACAGAGACTCAAAATGCGAGCCACTGCCTTATGTGTCAGAGTCAAGATATGCCTTTAAAAAAAAAAAAAACAAACAAACAAGGCAAAACAGTAAACTGGAGAATCTTATTTTCCTTATTACATTCTCCTAAGCAGTCGAAGGCATCTTTGTGTTGGCATCTTTTAAACAGTAGCCAATGACTGACCTCATCACCTTATTCCTTCACATTTCTTAATTCCCTTTAGATAAGACATTAAAAAATGGCCACAAAAGAATGTGTCACCTCAGAATGCTTATATTTTTATTATTGGGATTTGTTCCCTGGTAGGGTGGGGCTGGAAGGAGTTTGACCTTTGTCTTCCTCAATAAGTGTCACTTATGACACTGTATGCACACACACACAGAATTCATTCTCAGCTCTCCCAGTCAACCTCTGAAATTCACCATTTTTCTTAAAACTCCAAGACGACAGTCAACCTGATTCAGTATCCCTTGCGATGCACACAAATACACTCCACAGAGCTTCATCATTTAGTCACTGAGTTCTGTGGCACTGACCTGCATATGTGTGCCATCAAGATTGTGACTACCTAGTTGAAGTTGTAAATCGCAAGAAGGAACGACAAAGCATTCTGTATTACAAGTAACATTTGTAAGCAGACACTTCGACATTACCTATGCCAATTTAAGAACGACCTCTTCTCCAATTAACACTGACTCAGGGCTTTTGTACCTGTGGCTCTGCCCAGGCCGCACCTCCATAATCCCACAGCTCCAGCTGTTCTCACAACTGAAGTTAAGTACTCCCCTCCTCAGAGGGCTTCCCTGGCCATATTTAGGGTCTTCAATAAGCCACAACCTTACTGTTGTTTGCTTTGTTCTCCTTCAAGGCACCTATCACAACCCCAAACACTGTTTACATTTCTGTCTTTATCCCCATAATAAAGAAAATTCCACGATAATGGGGGTACCTTATCTTTTTTGCTCACAATCACGTCCCCTGAGCCTATAGCAGTTCGTGGCTCACAAGAGAATGTTTATGGAATATTTTTACTGAATATTCATTGAATGAAAAAATTACCTGTACATGAAAAACAGGTTATCATCGGGAATGTCTTGAATCAAATGTAGGCTATTTTTAATTTGCTCATTGGCACAACTGGCATTCAAAAAGAATGTTTCCACCGATGTACTTAGCTATGCAGAGAATGTTACCAATTTCACCAATTACATACCGGCCTTTCAATGCATTAAAAAGTCTGATTCCATCTGCAGGGCCACAGATCTGAATTACATCATCTCTAGTGAGTTTCAATAAATCTGCTCCTAGAAAATAGAAAAATGGACGGTAAAGGCAAAGATTCGCTGTGTTATTAAAGTGGGCTCTACTAGCAGGACACCTCATTGCTACCCGGTTACAGCCCATAATCCTTTGCATGGTTACAGCCCATAATCCTTTGCCTGGTGTATAAGGCCCATGACCTGGCCCATGCATCTTACCTCAATTCCCAAATCACTTCTGTACTTAATCCCATTATTTCACCTTTCTGATGTTGTCTTAACAAGTAAGTTGTTCTGTCTGAAATATCCTTCTACTGTCTGACCAACAGACTCCTTCTCCTCATCCAAGATTCAACTTAAGCATCACACATATTCCCTAAGCCCAGACCTCCGTTTGTACACACTTATCCATGGTATTACAACTATTCATTTACCTTTTTTTGGGGAGTGATATTTTGATCTGATTCAGATTTTTTTAATACTAGATGATGACTGATCAGGAACTATGCCTATCCATTTATTTATTCCAACCACACAGAGTATAGAGCAGGAGCTAAACAAAAGTCAAATGTGCAAATAGAACATAATATGGTAACAAGGGAAACACTTCCTTAAAAGTGTTATGTAGAATAAATATTTTAATCAAAGTGAATTTAAACTAAGAGAGAGACCAAGAGGTCTCTCTCTCTCTCTCTTTAAAGTATTTCACAGCAGTTGCATCTGGTGAGAAAGTCTGACGAGCTCTATGACACTCACTTAATCAGAAAACTTCACTACAGGCCTCCCTAGTGGCCAGGGGTTAAGTCTCAGAGCCACCAGCTCAAAGGCCCACGGCAGCAGTCTGAGTTCAATCCCTGGCCAGAGAGTGACCCACATCTGGTGCAGCAGACCTCTCCTGTCTCCCTGCTGCTCCTTTAGCAGTGGATTTCAGTAGATCTGCCTGTCTGTTCCCCTTTCTATCTGGTGAATCTTCTCACCCTCCCTGCATCTCTGGCCTGCACACCAGCTCTTCTCCACAAAAATAAATAAAATCTTCAAGAAAATAAGATGTCACTAACTCTCTCTCTCTCTCTCTCTCTCTCTCTCTCACACACACACACACACAAGCTCACATGAATGCCAGGAAGCCCTAGAACCTCAAGGTATATTCTGTGCTGGGGATAGGAGAAAAGAAGAAACTTAACCTGAGAAGTTTGTAAAAAGCCTTGTGAAGGTGGAAAAACGGTTCCGATGCAGCCACTGTTGAGCTTCCTGAGGTGTGGTTGTTGGCAAGAGGTTCTGGAAGAGAGAACGCTCTTTTTAGTCTGGGTGACTAGAGAGGTTTCTCCTCCATCACTATATAACACAGCTGAACATTCCCACACTCCAGAGGCCTAGTCTGCCTGGAAGTCGTTTGTTGATGCCGCCTCAGCCTTCTCTGGCCATGCAAGATGCCCATGGATCCCACCTCTTTGCTTTCCCCTCTGCACTATGAGCTCCTTAAATGCACGGGTCCTGATTACCTGGTTCCTGCCGTTAGTCCCTAGCGTCGTGTCTGTCCCCCAGTCAAAATTTAACACGTTTGTGCAATGAATAAATGAATAATACTTCCTAAAAGTTGGGTATTTGTACTGAGTTGGAGAGTCATCAAAATATTATTAGACATTGCAAATAACTGACATGTAACTTTAGACTTACATCTGTGACTGGAGGGGGTGGCTCTGGCTGGTGGTTTGGTGAACCATTTCTAAAGAAACATTTAAAATGAAAGGATGAGTCCATGATACACACTAGGGTTCATCATCATCTCATTCTTCATCCTCATAAAGCTAGAATCTGCGTTCTTCATAAGAACTCTTAGACCCAATACTTTTATTATTGTTCATCTGATGTAAAAACTTTATTAGGGGAGAGGAACAAACTATTTTATCTGTGAAAGTTTTTACTACCGGGGAAATTTTAAAAAATCAACATTTCAATAAGTTGGGACTAATTAATTAGATCAATGGCAGAAAGAATACTTAACAGAAGAAATTTATGAGCATGAAAACCAAAATGAGAGTATAAAAATAATCAACAATACACAAACATACACAGGAAAATTAGAAAATGTACGTGCTGCAGTGTGGTCACATACTTCTATAATTAAAAACACAGGTATTATTTTAAAGGCAGCTTCAGGAGCTAGTTCTGCCTAATTTGTGACCCACAGGTTGGCTCAATGCCCATGGCTTCCCCTCAGACTTCCCTTTGGCCCACAAACTGCTCCTCTTCCCTGGGGCGCAGTTTTTTAAAAATGAGATTTATTTAGATAATATTACTTTGTAACACTGTACATGTTTTAGGGTACAGGTTACACCTCTGCAAATATATGCTGCTGTAGTATTATCGCGCCAGCCCACCATCAAAGCACTGGTCAACCTTTAGCCAGTTCGCTGGGCTAGCAACCTCCAACCTGCCCTTTCTGGTAGCCTCAATAACTAGGACTTCTTCTCTGAAACCAAAATTTCATCCTATTAATGATGTTATGACAAGGAGAAAAGAGAACATTTCAAAACTTGACTCTTAAATACTACATGTAGTTTAAAATTGCCGACAAGTAAACTGTATGATCCACGTGAGTGGCAAGAGCTATTTTTCTTTCAAAACACCCTTTTCTTTTCTACTTTAGTTGCAATTCAAATCCAGCACTCAAATTTAACAATTTATTTATTTCTGTAAATTTAACATCTACTTATTTAGTTACCTACTCTACAACTTCTACCTGTTTTTATTCTTTTTACATTTTGAATGTTTAAGTTACCTAAATTAATTAAATACTTTAGGTAGTTGGCTGAACACATAACGTACACACAGATTCAAAAACAAACATTACAACCACATAAACATATACTCACAAAGTTAGTAGCCTATTTCAAATCTCAATATGGCCTCTTGGAATACGTATTACATGCTAAGTCAACTTACTGTAACTGGAGTAGGTAGCTGTACCAATTTGTAATTATTTCTGACAATAAAAGACAATAAGGCTAAATTAACTGCATCTCCCATATATAATTACAAGATTTCATGTTAGCTATCATCTTTAACACTTTTTCCCCAATTATCAAAGATTTATAATAACTAGGTATTAGGTCCACTTTTAACAAATAAAGCAGATTTTAATGTTTATACAGCTATGCTTCAATTCCCAATGACCATTACTCCAGTGACCATCACGATCAGAAAGTAAAATAAATACTTAGCAGCAAATAGGGAGAAGTGAAAAGCCCAGAAAATCAGTCCCTGAATCACTAAAACTGACCATAAATACTATTTTCTAATGGGAGAAAAGAAGGAGGTGGAGAAAGGGTTACAGAAAAATAATTTTTAAGTTTCTTCTGAAGATAATCCAATCCTCCGTTAGTATAAAAAGCCATCAAAGATTTTACGTAGAGGGCCTCCCTGGTGGTGTTCGATCCCCAGGCAGGAAGCTGACCCGCATGGCGCAGCAGACCTCTCCTGTCTCACCTGCTGCTCCTCTCAGCAGTGTATTTCAGTAGATCCCTACTCTGCTCTGCCCCCTACTCTGTCCCACTCTGTCTCTGGTGAATCCTCTCACCTCCTGCACCTCTGGCCTACACCCCAGTTCTCGTATACATAAACAAATGAATCTTAAAAAAAAATGATTTATGTAGAAGTATACAGCGATTCAGTAAGATCTTGTGAATGGGGAGGCGGAGGCAATGAAAGAATACATATTTAGGTCAAACACATTTCCCAAACTTACCCTTCTCCAAGAGAAAAACTGCTGTGGGAACTATTAAATCCAGGGGAGGGGGAATTATTGACATATGTTATCTCAGGCCATGGAGAACACTAAAAACAAAAGAGAAGTAAAACACTGAAAAGTTTGTTTGACCCTTAGATTCCACCAAAACATTGTTATTAGAGCAGTACATCTCACTAGTAAATCTTAATTCCTCTGAGGTATCCACAACTGATAAAATCAAGACAAGTAACATAATTTTTTAATTGAAATATAATTGGCATATCACATTGAATTAGTTTTAGGTTCACAATGTATTGATTTGACTATCTAGATATCACAAAATGACTGGATTTTTCTTTCAAGAATAAAAAGCACTGGTTGAAATTGTCACCAAAAGAAATGCTCTTTTTTTGGGGGAGGGAGAACCTCCCTGGTGATACAACAGGTTAGAGCACAGCACTACCAAGCCAGCAGCAGCAGTTTCAGCACCAGTTCAATCCCCGACCAAGGAGGTGGCCCATATGGAGCAACAGACCTCTCCTGACCCGCCCACTGCTCCTCTCAGCTGTGTGTTTCAGTCGATCTGCCTTTTCTGCTCCCCACTCTGTCTCTGGCGAAACCTCTCATCGCTCCTCCACCTCTGGCCTGTACCCCAGTTCTGTACGCACAAATAAATAAATCTTTAAAAAAAATGCTTTTTTTACCTCTGTGAGTATAGTTGTCTCATAAGAAGGTTGATATTTCTCCTTTTCATGAGGAGTTCTTTTCTCCATTTTCTCCCTATCTGTTTTTTGCTTTCTGTCTGCACCTTTGGGCTGAAATGAGAAATGTCTGCTTTAAATTCAAGTACTCATCCTTTTAGCCAACAATATTACTTCTGGAAACATACATGTGAAAGAAAAATATGTGTACACATGACGTAAAGGCAAGACGCATTATTTTCATTTTTTGAAAACAGAAATTTAAGTGTTTAATAAAGTGGAAGAAGAAATGTACAGCTATTGATAGGGAAAGAAATTCAAGGCACAGTTAACTGAAAAAAGCAAGCCTCATGTCAACTCAGAATAAAATCCCATTTGTATTTCAAAGAAAAGAAAACATTTGTACATCTACACACATGTGTATATGAAAACACAGAAGGGGATTAGCAGATACATACTAAATTACTACAGTGGTGGCTTCTCAAGAAGCCTGGGGGTCAGGGTAACAGTGGGAGATGTCATGCTCTGAATACTCTTGTATTAATAAATCTTTTGCAGTGCAAATGGATCTGTCCACTTGATAAATATAAACAACAACAGAGAGAACGACTAAATACGAGTGTAACCAAAGCTGTCAGCTTATCATAATTTTATGAGCTTTTACAAAAGCTTTAGCTTCAATAGGCTTGAAGAAATTTTAATAAAAATCCACATTTTTGTTTTAGCTCCCTTTTCTTCTCCTATAACCCACTCTGGCTAAATCTCTTTACCAGATATCTCAGTAGTTCTTTCAATGCCTCTAAGCTTAGGTTGAGTTTTCATAGCTTTTGAAAGATGCCAAGTGAACTTTCTCACTAGGTGACTAACGGTAGAAACGAAAGATGAGGGGAAACGTTCCACGTGTCAACACCATGCCTATGAAATACCTTGAAGACTTTGATCTGGCAGCTGGCTGAGTGTAAATGCTCAGTGTATTCCCCATTCTCATTCTCCTTGAAGGTATCAATCTGTACCCGGAAAGGCACTCCCTTTTCGCCGCCATGTTTCCGCATGGTGAACTCTGTGCTGATGCAGTGCACCTGGGAGAGACAGCACCCCTCTCAGGCTTCTGGCGGCCAAGCCACTACTAACCACAAACACTTCAAAAGCATTATAAACACTACCAAAAAAAAGCTTATTATCTCTTTGATCCTGAAGAGATTGCATACTAACAGAGAAAAAGAGGAAAATGTAAATGATTTACAAATGTAGTAAAGTAAATGTACTTTAACTGTTTCAGAGACTACAGAGTAAACATAAAGTTCAGGCTCCGGAACTTCAAAGAAAATTTTAGAAAGAGGAAACACCATTTTCAAGGAATCCACCCAAAGGAAAATACTCAGCTATGTGAATTAAATTCTAAATATACGTGTTCAAAATAACTTCATGGGTTATAGAGAAAAATTAGCACAATCTACACACTAAATAAGTGTTAGGCAAGTTACAGGACACCCTGAGTAAAATACTATGGTGCCATTAGCAAATATTTTGGGGAGAGCAATTGAGAAACTCCTCATGTCTTTCAGATATATGTTGAGGAGTCTGCACCTGACAGATTGGAACCCTGTAAGATTATAACATCAACATGCTTCATCCTTCAAAAAATAACTTGTGAGTAAGAGATGCTTTTCTTCAAAACAGGATCCTCATCTACGCCTTACCTGAATAAATACAGATGTCCTTTTTGCAGGGTCCCACAGGAACTCCACTGTGTTCAGTTGGGTTGGATTAGCCCTAGGATCGATTATACCCACAGACATAGGGATATCTGAGAAACAAAATTGTAAGTTTGAAGGCCACTGTGTTTATTTTTTTAAAGGTTTATTTATTTATGCATACAGAACTGGGGTACAGGCCAGAGGTGCAGGGAGACCATCCACCAGAGACAAAGAGGGGAGCAGAATAGGCAGATATACTGAAACACACTGCTGAGGAGAGCAGACAGGAGAGGTGTGCTGCACCATGTGGGTTATCTCCCTGGCCTGGGATTGAACCCCTGCTGAAGCTGCTACAACAGCTTCATGGTGTTGTGCTTTAACCCATTGTGCCACCAGGGAGGACCTGGCCATTGTGTTTAAATAAGGAAACACTGACTCCTAGGTTATCAGTCCCCGCTTACCAAGACTTTTTGTATCACACTCTCAACAAACCTTTCTGCCAATGAAAGTGGCTTGATTAGAGCTAACACTTTGTTTTAAAATTTAAGACAAATTAGAAACAGTTTCCCATTGATTTGCCAATATTCTACTTAAAGATAGATTAAATCTTCACATTAACTCAGGACATTTTTAATTTATAATCTGCTTCACTTAAAAGATCAGTATTGCTGCCAAAAGTACACTAAAAGGGTTGCTGTAGAAAGATAAAGTGTCTGAAAAAGACAGACGGCACTGTATCACAAATAGAAGTGGGAAAAATTTAGCATAAGGATTGATGCTAACTTGTACAGTCATCAAACAGTCTTAAAAAGGAATGACAGGCCCTCCCTGGTGGCGCAGTGGGTTAAAGCGCTGCACTAGGAAGCTTAAGCCACTTCCCCATGAGTTCGATCCCCGCCTGCCCGGAGGTGACCACATGGCGCGGCAGACCTCTCCTGACCTGCCCGCTGCTCCCCTCAGCAGTATACTTCATCGATCTGCTTGTTCTGCTCCCCACTCTGTCTCTGTTGAATCCTCTCACCCTCCGCATCTCTGGCCTGTACCCCAGTTCTGTATAAATAAATAAATCTTTAAAAAAAAAAAAAAAAAGGAATGACAAATCTTATATTGAAGAGGGAAGCCAAAATGAAATGTACTCTAGAACTCTGCTTTCCATTTCAATGACATATATTCAAGTATTATCCCTTGACTTCTATTCATATTGAAACTGTAAAGATAAAGCCAGTTTGATATTACTTATTATCGTAATAATGCTATAAGTAAACTACTATTTTAGTTTCAATGATTCAAACAGGAAAGCAGTAAATGGGTCACCCTTCACAGTGTTCATTAATTGGATTCATCCTGAAGTCAATTTATTAAATGGACATCAATATGAAACCACTATTTTCTCAGATAAACCTACTTGTAGTTATATTTCTTTTAAAAACTGTTTTCCAATAGGAGTTACTAACCAAGAAAAGCTCAAAGATACAGATACCATATTTAAAGAACATTCATAAAGAATGACTAAATCTGTGTTTGTAAAAAATTCTTCCCTACATCCTATGATTTGAGAAAAATAAAATTCTACTCTGTGATTTATGGACACCTAATTTTTGACAAAGGAGCAAAGAAGATA
>NW_004567135.1:6543473-6554351 GCF_000260355.1 Condylura cristata | reverse complement strand
ATGGAGCTGGAAAAGATCATGCTTAGTGAGATAAGCCAGAAAGAGAAAGAAAAATACCGGATGGTTTCACTCATAGCAGGAGTATAATGGACCGGTGAGAAAATAACAAAAATAATGAACAACCATATACCAGAACCATTTTGTGGGGGTGGAGTGGGGAATGGGATCAAAAACAGGGAAAATGGGAGGGGAGGGGGGAAAGGGAGGGAAATGCACGGGACTATGGAGGTGGCACACGGGTGATTTGGTGATGGGAAACCCACGGGGATTACAATCGAGATGAAAAAAAAAAAGTGCAAAATGATGTAAAAATAAACTTTTGTAATAATTAAATAAAAAAAAAATTCTACTCTGTGAAGCAAAGTAGGGAAACATCCTGAACTTAAAACCAAGAGACAAGATTCTAATCACAGATATCTTACTTTTGGTCTCAGGTATTAGTAAAATAAAGTATCTGGTCTCAGGTATTAATAAAATAAAATAACTTTCAGCATAATGAGGAAAAAACCTGGCCCCCTTTGCATACCACTCAGAAGAAAATATCAAGACCTGAATAGCCAAAACAATTCTGAAAAACAAACCAACAAAAAACAAATTTGAAGATCTCATTTTTCCTGGTTTCAAAATTAACTACAAAATTACAGTTACTAAAACAGTGTGGTATTTCATAAAGATAGCCATAAAGATCAATGCAATAGAAAGCCTGGAAATCTATCCCCATATATCTGGTCAAATGATTTTTGACAAGGATGATAAAACTAGTCAATGGGGGAAAGAACAGTATTTTCAAAAAATTCAATAAGTTGCTGGGAAAATATTTACACACAAAAAAAGGAAGTTAAATCCTTACCTAATAGTATATTAAGAATTGATTGGATTGTCAGAAAAGTCATTACTTATTTTTTTTCCTTGAAAGACACAGAAAAAAAGCATCATGATTTTTCTGAGAACACAATAGCTAAAAAATGGACCAAAGACCTAAACATAAGGCCTACAATTATAAAACTATTTAGAAGAAAACATACAAGAAAAACTTCACAACAGTGGATTTCGCAACAAATTCTTAGATATGACGCCCAAAACATAGGAAATAAAAAAAAAGATAAATTGGATTACATCAAAATTTGAAGCTTTTATGCATCAAAGGACCCTATCAGCACAGTGATAAGAAAACACACAAAATGGGACAAAATATTGCAAGTCATGTCTAGTTTGGCCTAATATCCAATGTATTAAAAGTTCCTATAATTCAACAGGTAGTTTGGGCAAACGACTGGGATATACATTTCTCCAAAGGTCATATAAAAATAGCCATGAAAAGATGTCAGCATTACAATCATTAGAGAAATATAAATTAAAACCATAATGAGATACTACTTCACATCTATTAGGCTGACCATTTTTTAAAAAACAACACAGGAAAGAAGTGTTGGTGAGAACATCGAGTATACTTCTGGTGGGAATGTGTCTAGGAACTAAGTGTGCAGAGACAACACGGTGGTTCATGAAAAAGTTAAAAATAAAATCAGTGTAAGTTCTAGTGATTCTACCTCTGAGTATATATCCAAAAGAACTGAAAGCATAAAATTAAATATTAATAGAATTATTCACAGTAATCATTCTATTGTCTACCACTCCAATCAATCAAAGTATCCATGAGAGGTGACTCGGTAAATATGTGAGTGACACATAGGTGAAAATTTTTCAACCTTAAAAAGGAAATAATTTCTGACACATGCTGCAACATGGGTGAAATTTGTCACTTATGGTAAGTAAAATCAGTCAATCACGAGACAAAAATGGATTATGTCACTCGTGTCAGTTACCTAGAAGAGTCAAGTTCAAACAAAAAAGCAGGGGGCTAGAAAGTGGAGGGAACAGGGAGTTACTATTTAGCAGGCAAAGAGCTCACATGGTATGGATGGCTGTGTGACATTGTGAATCCACTTTATGCTACTATATTATTTAAAAACTGCTGAAATGGTGAATTTTATGTTAAGCACATTTTACAACTAAATGTAAAAAATAAACAAAAATATCATCCTGAAGTAATGGGTGCAATTTTTATGGATTTTAATTGTCTACACTTCTAACTTCAATTTTGATTTATCATACCATTAATTTTTTATGCTTAGTCAATAAGCACTTCCATATTCCTGCAATTTGAGCCCTTGCAGCACTGGGAATCACAGCAACATCAAGTAAAGCCAACCCATTTCCAATCCATAGTCACAGACATAGCGTGGCCAACGGCTTCTCTTATCTCACCTATGTCAAGGATCCTGTCCCCGGGTCGGTTCCATCTCCAGCCCTCCAGTTGCTGGTGTTCAGTGTACTGTAGCCGTCTGTCATGGAAAACGACTCGGAATATACTCTAGAAAGAAGCACAGACATAATGGAATCTCTTAAAAAATAAGTCTGGCAAAGGTAAGCCAGCAGGAGTTACTCTTAATTTGGTTCCCAGACACAATCTGAAACTACTTTTCTTAAGATGTTTTACTCTAAAACCATACCCTATCGAGCACTATTTCCAGGTAAATGTTTTAATTGCTCAGTTAAAGTTAACTGGTAGTGTATTTAAAATGTGGCTTAAAACTTAACCCTGATGGTAACTACGCACAGGGATGCCTGTTAGAAGCATTTCTACATGCTTCTGTTGGCATGTAATATCCAGCTCATCTTTTCCTGTGCATGTGAGCACACTTACCAAGTCCCCTGCTTGTTAACCCACCTCACAACACGTAAATACTGAGAGTAGGTAGGGGGCTGCGTCCATCAACTTTTCTTTTGTAACTTACTTTATAGAGGTGCCTATGCATATCCCTCCCAACCTCTTTTACAGCTGCTAACCAAACTGCCCCAAGTGTGTTGGGGCATTAAAGTCATTACTGCCAGTCTAGACTGAAAAAAGTTATTCATCAATGGTCGCTTCTGTTTCCCAAAGAGACACTGGAACTTCTTTAGAGCGCTCAAGGAAATGACTTGATTCTACCTGAAATAAATAAATAAATAAATAAATAAATAAATAAATAAATAAATAAATAAACAAACAAACAAACAAACAAACAAACTCCGCTGAGCCAAGAGGCTACCCTGACTGGGTTGATAAGCTGCCTGTTTCTACAGCTCTGAAATATCCATATGACCCCACAGAAATAACACATCAGTTCACTGCAGTGCCAGTAAGTTGTGACAGGTTAAAACTAACACCAAGTTCCTTGCTATTTCTTTTTTTGCAGAAGAATATTATCCGGAAAGGGTCAGTGAAAGGATCTTGTGCAGAAGAATATTTCCTTTACCTTCACTAATTTGCCATTAATTTCTGGAAGTTCTCCAAGTTTTCTATTGTCAAGCATTCGAATTTCATAGGACTGTCCTGGAAGAAAAATATAATTACATATTAAATTCATTGCAAACTAAGTTTGCAAGATACAAAAATAATAAAATTCAGTCGCTGACTATACAAGGGTGTAATATTAGCAACAGCAACTGCAATCGTTTACTCTATGTTAGGTACCACACTAAGCATTTTCTTATCATTGATACAACTCCCTGAAGTTTTACAGTCTCACTTTTATGGATAGAGAATCTGAACCATAAAGCATTTGAACAATTTTTCCAAATTTACACAAACGGTAAATGATAGAACTGGGTAGGGGAAGACTGTTCAGACAGTAACCAATGTGGGTGTCTAAGAAATGTGGAAAGAGACAGGGACTAAAATGGACAGGCAGACAAAAGAAGCAAGTCACATGTATCACTGTGATACTAAACCCCGCTCTCGGAAGTAAGGTTTCAGTTTTAACAGGCACACTACAAAGGTGTATTTTTACACTTAATAAATGATCATGAACCCATAGGTCTGCCATAATACTGGTGAGTAAGGAAGCAGCCAACCTTGATTGAGATATGTTAGGGTTTCATCATGTAATTTCACTGCTGGTGAGGTAGCAGCACAAAGCACATATTGAAAAGGTAGGATTTTATTCTCATTATCAGGAGGCAAACTTGACTCTTCTTGCTTGAAAATGGGCAATGCGAGGACATCACTGGAATAGAACAAATGACTTATATTAACATCTGACAATAGTACAAGAACAGATTGCTGCTGAAATAATTTAACTTCAGTCTGCCTTGGAAAAAAACATAGCCATTACTTCCCACTTGTTTGGTTCAGATTACCTACTCTGATACCGCCTTGACCACAACAATGTGGACAGTGAAAGATACTCACTGCTCAAGATACCTACGTGTTCAAAGAAGTAGTTTTGCTATTGTTTTTAAGAATCAGACCAGAGTTCCTAAAAGGGCTTTGTGTATTATATGCAGAATTCCAAAATGTCCATTTAGGATACTAAGTGATGTATTTATCCCCTGAAAGGCACCAACTGTAATATCTTTATAACCACATCAGCTGATTTATTCTAAAGGCTAGTCAAGAATTTTTAAAGGCTCATGAAAAAATACAAATCAGGCCCTCCCTGGAGAGACAAAGGGTTAAAGTGCCAGCACTATGAAGTTATGGGCAGCTACTGCCAGGGAGATGACCCATGTGTTGAGGCAGACTTCTCCTGTCTCCCCACTGCTCCCCTCAGCAGTGTACTTTGTTAGTCAGCCCGTTCTGCTCCCCATTCTATCTCCGGTGAATCCTCTCACCACCCCTGCACCTCTGGCCTGTACCCCAGTTCTGTATGCATAAATAAATAACTTTAAAAAATACAAATCAATAACAGAATATATTTCAAGGTCAGGTAATATTCTGATAATAAGATATCACCATCAGCTACCTCCTCTAAGAAAAAGATTCTTATAACCTTATAAGTTTATTTAAGCTTGCAAATTAAAGAGACCTATTGAATGAATTCAAGTACTATGCTACTCATTCTGTGAAGTTCTGGACCAAGTTAAAATGTCCTAATTTTTAGTCACTAAAACTTTAAGCAAGCTCTCTTGAGTCTTCATTTATAAAATGGGAACTACATTTGCATCAAGAGTGGCTATATGAGGAAGCATTTGGGAAATCATAAGGATGCACAGAACTAACAGTGACTTTTTCTTTCCAACTCTAGCCAGGGAAAGCCCAACTGCAGCCATCAGTGGGAAAGATGATCCTGAGCCCCAGATTCCTATGGTCATAATCAGGATTTACCGCAAAGCAAATTTTAAAAGGATCTTAAAGAGATGCACCAAATTGAAGGGTATTTCCCATGATCTCAAGACATGCGATAAAGTCTCACAACACATTTTGTGGAGGTGGAGTGGGGAATGGGATCAAAACAGGGGGGGGGGAGTGCATGGGACTATGGTGATGGCACATGGGTGACTCGGTGATGGGAAATCCACAGGGATTACAATTGAGATGAAAAAAGAAAAATGTACAAAATGATGTAAAAATAAACTATTAAATTTTTTAAAAATTAAATTAAATTAAAAAAATAAGTCTCACAACAAAATGTATCTCAACAGACTATGCATAGATGTGCACTAGACCAGCTACAGTGAGAAGGAGAACACAAGTGTTGGTAAGGATATGGAGCAACTAGAACATTCTCATCCTCCGCCAGTGGGAATGTAAAATGACACAACTACTTTAGAAAAGGTTTGGCAGCTTCTTATAAAGTAAACATGCATTCTGCCCATTTGACCTAGAAATTCTCATAGGTATTTAGCCAAGAGAAAAAAAAATTCAAGTCCACCCAAATACTTAAACATGAATATGCATTGCATAAAAGCAAAAAGTGAAAAGCAAAAAGAATCTAATGTTCTTGATTAAGAGGATGGATGCACAAACTGGTGTATTCATAAAATGGAATACTATTCCGTAAAAGAATTGCAACAACAGTGGCTTCCTGGAAGCGCAAGGATACGACAGGGAACTCTCTCTTAGGACATAAAAACAGCTAATACTTAGTCTGTGTGTGGATTTCAGCAGAAATGTGTGCATGTAAATGTATATAAATTCTGGGCCTCCCTGGTGACGCTGGGGTTAAATCTCAGCACTGTCACCACTGTAGCTGCCAGGGAGCTAAGGAACATACAGCTGGCCAGCCCTCTCCTATCTCACCTGCGGCTCCCCTCAGCGGTGGATTTCAATCACTCTGCCTGGTCTGCTCCCCACTCTGTCTCTAGTGATTTTCTCACACCCCACTCCTCTGGCCTACACTCCAGTTCTTCTACACAAAAAATAAATTAAAAAAATTTTTAAATTCTTGTTGGAAAACAAAATAAGAAGCAAATATTCTGATTATTGACCTAAGAATTCCAATAGATGTGATTAAAAAAAAAATGTAGCTAAACTAGGAAAGGAGGTAGGGGGAGGAAAGAAAGAAACTTCTCTTTCTGCTAATGTCTAAGTAGCGCGGCTATGTCACTTCATTGGATCCAGGCGGCCGAGATGCAAACAGGGATGTTATGAAATACAGGGTTTGTGTTGCCAAAAAAGTAATTGAAAGGGCAGGAACAACACACGTGCTCTGCTCACAGGGGTAGGCTGGGTGAAGAAGGTGGGGAAGCCTTGCTGTCCGTATGAGTCAGGTGACATACATTATTGTTCACTTGAGACTATTCAAGGCTGCAGAAACATGGGGTTTTCTAGAAAAGTACTGTGTCCCAGCTCTCTCATTTCTCAAAATAAGGACATAACACCACTCCCACAGCAAATAGGATGAAAAAGAAAGCAAAGCCACTACAAAGCCGAGAAACATGACATTACTCTTCGGCACCATGTCATCCTCAAGCACATCGCCTCTGATGTTTCCTTGAAAGATTAGTGAAGATTATCAGGAATCAAGGCAAACTGGATTTCTGCAACATAGCAACAGCACAACGTTTACAAAGGGAGGATGTATTTTCTTCTCCTCAAATGTCACTGCCTAGCAAGGTTAATACAGAGCAACAGCTCGTAGTGTTCAGTATAACGTGGCAGTGCACCGAACCTCGAGACGAAGCAAAGCAGTGTCATTTGAGGCTCAAATTCTAAAACTGATTCTAAAAGTCACTCCTAAAATTAACTCACAACCATACAGCCAATCGAAATGCATAAAATTATATTTTCCGATAAGAGATTTTAAGCTCTAAGCACTCAAATATATCTGAGTTGCTGTTCCCCTGCATTTCTTGTATACTGTGTGGGAGCAAGAGCGCCTTTCCACTCAGTTGCTAGAGGCAAAGGGTAAAGGTCAGTGGTTAACACAGTTCCAAGCTCTTGCTTACACTGGAACAACAAATTCACGGACGAATCGATTTCAGAAATACAAGTCTGCTCCAAACCGCGTAGAGACTAGAGTCCCTGTTGCCGTCCACGCTAAGTAGTTGTTATCAATGTGTAATTTAGTATCTTATATTCTCATTGCTTCTTGTATTTAACTCATTCCAATAAAACAGGCCATTTGAAGAGTAACTTCTCTTTTATGTGCTTAGTAAATACTTGTAAATATGATTTGTACTTTCATTTGGCTGAAGCGCTAGTGTATCATAATCATTTTGAATTCTTGACATCTCACAGTGTCTCTGATCAAAATAAGGATGTCGAAATCTTACCTGCTAAAAAGATAAGCTGAGTATATGTTTAAAATGTGGTGCTTGCTTCTGCCAACACATATACTAAAATTGGAATGACAAAAGGTAAGCATGGGGCCCTCCCTGGTGGCCCAATGGGCTTAAGCACAGCACTAGGAAGCTGTACACAGCCACTGCAGTAACAGTTCGATCCCCAGCCAGGGAGCTGACCCACATGGCCAGCAGACCTCTCCTGCTTTATCCACTGCTCCCCTCAGCTGTGGATTTCAGTAATCTGCCTGTTCTGTTCCCCCTTCTGTCTCTGGTGAATCCTCTGACCACCACCCACCACCCCCAGCACCTCTGGCCTGTACCCCCGTTCCTGTATGCATAGATAAATAAATCTTTAAAAAAAAAAAAGATGGGCATGACCCCTGCACAGAGATGACATGAGAGTCTATGAAGCACTTCATGTTTAAAAATAAAAAAATGTACTCCACTGAGTGGAAACACACCTCAAAGTGGCCGCATAGCAGAAAGCAATTGAGAGGAAGTAACAGAGGCACAGAAGCAAAGATCAGGAGAGATCTTCCCTGGAGAGCGGCGTTATGATCCCCTGAGTTATAAATTACCCTTCTGAGGTAGAGCATCCTTCAGAATGGTCTCTCTCAATTCACAACTAGGACTTAAACATTCTCAGGCCAATCTTCCAGCTGCTGGGTGCGCTCTCTGCAGAGAGCTTAGACAAGGGATAGGGAGAGGTGCCACGAACCTAAGCCTGAGCAGACAGGTAAACCGTAGACAGGTATACCCACAGCATCTAAAGGAATTAGAAATGAATTGGGGACAACAGGTACCATGGACTGCACACTTCCCTGTTTGTAACCCTCATTAGGCCCCCACCAAGATGACAATGAAACATCTGAAACAGAGCGCGCCGACACCCCCATACTAGCTGCCGCACAAAAGCTCAAGAACAGTACTCTGAGTCAGCTCCCAAAGAAAAAATATCCAGGGCTCCCTGGTGGCGTAAGGGGTTCAGCCTCAGCACCAAGAAGATATCACAGCAGCTACAGTTCCATCCCTGGCCAGGGAGCCGGCCCGCATGGTGTAGCCTCTCCTGACCTGCCTGCTGCTCCCCTCAGCAGTATTTCAGTGGATCTGCCTGTTCTTCTGCTCCCACTCTGTCTCTGGGGAATCCTCTAACCCCCTCCCCACTTTCTTGCCCCTCTGGCCTACACCCCAGTTCTTGAATGCATTAAAAAAAAAAAACTTCAAAAAAGAAAAAATTCTACTAAATAACTGGTTGTAATATCTTTAAAGAGAGGAGAGTGGATTCATTATTTGGGATTTGTGAGAAGGCTGGAAAGGGAGCTCAGAGGGGAGAGCTGGCTGGGACAGATGTCCCGGCAAGTTTTAACATGAAACCAATTAGATGTCCTGAGTAACAAGTAGAGGTAAAATTGGCTTATGTTCCTGGTTAGGAGCCCTCTGTCACTAAAAGTGAGGACAGTTCTGTTACCTGAACATCAACAGAAAATATCATTCAACTAAAAGGTAGTATATATAACAAAACATTTTGCCGTGCTCATTATTCTGTCACCCAGAAGGCAAAAGAAATGAGTAGAATTATAATGCTGCAACTAATCTGACCAAAAAGAAATTTATCAGCAAATAGGAAGTGGCGGCAGCTTTAAAGTAAAGCCATGCAGGCAGGAAGCGTGAGGATCACAACGAGATGGAATTCCTGGACCCCTAAAGAGCAGGCTCTAGGCAGAGGGGCAGGACTGCCAGGATCTGAGCTGCTCAACGGAAAGGCAGGGTTGAAAATGAAACTTCTAAAATTCCTAAAAATGAGGTTCCAAGCTCACATTCCCTGCGAGAGTGGGGGCAAGGGCAGTATCCAAGGAAACTAGATGGAAGCCCACCACTGCAGTCAGAGTCAAGAGAACATGCACAGAAAGGATGCCAAGGAACGACTCGTAATTTTAAGTGGCACCCACATACGTAGAGGCAAGCTGGCACTGAAGCCCAGAATATGCTGAGACTTGCAAAAACGGTAAGGAAGCGAATACCTATTCTTTCATGTGCATGGCGTGTTATTAATCAACATAAAGCAGGGACAGAAGAACACCTCAATTCCTAATTTTCTTCTTTCTTTTCTGCAAAGAAAAGTCATTTTGAGAGTAGAAAGAGATCAAATATTGAGGCCAAAAGATTACTGACCAAGATAAATAAGGAAACTAGTGAAAAGTATCTGTATGTCTAAATAAATGAAAATGCCCTGGATGAAGGTACCTACAAGAATTAAAGAATCTGCAGGTGAATCCATGAATAATGCGTTGTCACTCAGCTGACACTCACAATTCTAATAAAGCCAAACATCACCTTACTTATTTGCTTGTCTGTAATAGCATTTTTCAAAATGAGGAGAGTATATCTCCATATTTTACACAGGAGTAATGTGACATGATGTCATGCAAGACTGCAGAACAAGTTATTAACATAATAGCATATTTAGACAGGGTACCTGGGTTCACTGTAAGACATAACCATTTATCAGACCACTTCCATGGTCTGACAAGGGATGCCAGCAATGTACAAAAACATTTTTTTTTATTTTGTTATTCTTCAAGGTAAAAATATTTTATAATACTTCAATGGCTTCATGGATAACTACACAACTATACCTAAAGTGTCAAAAGTAGGTTCGTGGACCCTACAGCAGTCTATCCCTCTGCTACATTTTTTCATAAATGACTCCTGGAAGAGGACATGACAGAAGATGGTAATCACATGTGCAAATGCCAGGAACCTGGGATGGGGGAGCAAATATCCCTGCACGGTAATATTAACATTTAAAGTAATTTTAATTAGCTAGGGCAGGAGGCTAAATCTAACTGGTTAAGATTTAATAAGGATCAATATAACTTCAAACACTTAGAACTAAAACAGTAACAACAAATGGCCCAGTCTGTGTGAGAAAGAGTAAGAGTAGAGCTTTTAAAAAATCGGTTTCAGTAACAGAGCTATTGCTGGTATGAGGTTTTATTTAAAAGGAAATCTGGTATGAGAAATTGCTTTTTTATACATAGTGGTCTACACTGGAATACTGTGCTTAATTCTGCATGTGAAACTTTAAGAGGATTATAAAATCTAAGGGGAGGGGAACTACAGTCATGTCACTTGAAGAGTAACAAGGAAATGAGGGTGTTTGAAGCAAAGAAGTCTTGTCAGGTCTAGTCTACAAAGAGATTCAATAGCAGTTCGAGAATGAGCTCTACAAAATGTTCTCCCTTGGCCCTCCCTGGTGGCGCAGTGGGTTAAAGCACTGCACTGAGAAACTAAAGCTACTTCCGCATGAGTTCGATCCCCGCCTGC
>NW_004567135.1:6501010-6542748 GCF_000260355.1 Condylura cristata | reverse complement strand
TATATATATATATATATACATATATAGACTAAAATATGCCTTTAAATATGTAACCTGCCAAACGCCACAGCTCCACTTGGTCCAGCTCAAACGTGCTCAGAACACAACGTATAACTGTGCTTGCCATGACATAACAAGCACTAGACAAATCATAACACAGGCACAAATAACATCTAGGCCTGCTAAACCTCTGTATGCCAAATCCAAAAGATCCACTAGTGTAGTTTTTTCTAATACAGACAATTCCTAAAAATGGTATCCTTGGTTAAATTTCAGACAATAAAAAGGCTTTCGGCTTTTAGAGAGAACCTGCATCTTACCTACTCGGCCGAAGATGACTCTACTGAAGTGCACTCTCTCTCTCACTCTTACAATGTCCACTTGTATACTGTGCAAGAACGGACGGAGCAAGTGGAACACGTTTCCTAAGGTACCGTAACTCCCTTTTCAGAAGGAAAATTCAAATCATTCAAACATTTACTGAGCATTTACTAGTGCCAGAGGTTATTGTAAATATTCAAAAACACATACTAAATTTTTATAAGAAAATTATTTTACTTTTCCCCCTTTCCTTTGGCCCTCCAAGTTTCAGTGGCAGGCAATGAATGGTTTTTAATTCTAACTAATTTTAACCCAAACTTATGACATCAATTCACCATTGTATACTCATTGCTCCCCAACCAATTTACAATTTATTAAGCCCTTTTTCATTTATGCCTAACTTACAGCTAAAGAAATGTTTCCAGCTAACCAAATGTTAATGCTAAACAGAGCTTGAGAAAAAAAAATGAAGATAAATAAAATCTCACTAGCCTGAATGCAGCTTTAAGTTTCATATGCCAGAAAAACTGACGAGATTTCCTAATTACGCCGTTAGGGGCCCTCTGGTAGCTCCTCTCCAAGATGGCCTCTGGTGATGTGCGTGTCACTCACTCATTGCCCCGCGTGGCCTTCCTCTACTTGAGTCTGGGCTCATTAACTTGCTCAAACAAAGACAAAATAAAGCAAAGAATAGTGTGCTAGTTTGTGCCAAAGTCTAATCTAAGAATGACTGTTGAGGGGCCTCCCTGGTGGCACAAGGGGTTAAGTCTCGGCACTATGAAGCTATTGGCAGCCACTGAAACACAAGTTCGATCCCCGGCCAGGGAGCTGACCTACATGGCGCAGCAGACTTCTCCTGTCTTGCTCACTGCTCCCCTAAGCAGTGTATTTCAGTCCATCTGCCTGTTTTGCTCCCCACTTTCTCTGGTGACTTCTCTCACACCCTACACCTCTGGCCTGTACCCCAGTTCTTATATGCTAGGGGCTAGTTCATTTTTAAACTCATGACACAAAACTTTCCACTTCAAAGCAAGAAAGAATGTAATAAAAATAACCCCCAATATGTTCATACTGGAGACTGACTTTAAGTTCGCAATCTAAATCCTGCCTTTTTAAGTCAGAATATGTCTGGAAATAAGTAATTTTCACATCATCTCCTGCCATACTTGCAGTAGGCATTACTAAATTCAAAGTCAGCGCTGTAAGAAAGGCATATAAATACCTGTGGTGCTCAACCATGGTTACATATTAAGAATCACATGGAAGCTTTTAAAAAGCCCTGCCCAGCCACATCTCATGACAATTAAATCAGAACTGGGGGAAGAGTTGCTGTGCTTAACTAGTCAGCACTGTCTTAATAAGTAAAGGTAATATCTCTGAGCCCTGTCATCTAGATGACCATCTTCCTATATGGTTACAGAAAGGAGCCTTTACAGTTTTCTCCATAAAAGGGAGGTACCAGGTTCCCTGCCCTACCTACCTAATGAAGGGTAGAGTTGAGTGAGGAGGGAAAGCTGGGAAAGGCTTAGAAAAGTCTTGGAAGAGAGCACTTGGAGGAGGAATGTGAAGCAGACAGACGTGTGAAGCAGCAGCCCCTGGCTTCTCAGCCTTGGACTTGCACCAGGGACTTAGGCAACATGGAACGACACAGTTGGCAGAGACACGGGTGAGAGACCTGTGAGCTTCTCTGACAGGGGCAGCTCTTAGCTTGATTTGTATTTTAATTTGCACCTTTCATGCCAGACTCCTCAACAGTTCCCTACCAGAAGGTACCTTAGACTTGGGCAAACTCTTGGGTCTCAGTGGCCCTGCTTCGGGCCAACACTGTTTGGCTGGGCATTTACACATGATAGGGTGGGTAACATTTGAAACTGTATTTTTTCTCTTTTGTACACTAATTCTATTAAAGTTCTTTTCTAGTGAAGGCCTTATGCACCAAGAGTATGTTTTGTACATATGCAGCAATGGCAGAACCCATTTGTTGTGTGCAAGGTTTGGGGGCCCCAAGGTAACCCTCAGTCTGCCCACTATCTGTACCAAGAGTTGATTTTACAGAGTACCTATGAGCCATCTTGAAACACTACTGAGGGTGAGGAGTTTGCTCAGGTCTATGTAATGTCCATCACCACTACTTTTATGAGGGGGCACTCAGCTTGACATTCAGTCAGTAAATCCTTTCAAAACCTTTGGTTTTGTTGTTCATTTCTTCAGCAAAAAGTCTTGGAGCAACTACTATGTTTTGGGTTCTGTTTTAGGTGGCAAAGCTATAGTAGTAGTTACAAATCAGGTTCCCTTAAAGAGAATAGCGCCTCTGTCATCTAAGTTTCTATCTGCAGAAATCATATATTATTCCAGTTTGTCATCTTTATTATACTCCTAGTACTTTAGGCAGAAATATGGATTACTTAAAAATATGTAGTACAAATGATGTAACGCAAAGGGGCCTCGTATGGCATTTTCTATAACTAGTATTGATGTAACTAATAAAAAAGCCGGTAGGTGTTTTATGTAACTCTTCCTCGAGTCGCTTAATTCGAACTTCCTCCAATTTCAAATAAGAACAAGGATTACTGAATATGATTCAAAATGAACAGTAGGTAAAACACCGTACTGGTTTTCACATGAGTGTTGCTGCCTCTGATAGATACACTGGTCGCTGCTAAGACAGTTAGACAAGTCTTTCCTTAGGAATGCTGTTTCTGGAACTTTTTTCCAAATCTCAACTGGACTTACTGTACTTAAAGTACTGTAAGAAGTGCTTCACGTAAATCATTCTATTTCTTTCAGCACGGTCTGACTAGCTGTCATTCATTATGGACATGTCAAAATGTATCCCACCCCAAAAAAGAAGTTATAATTTTCTTTCCTCCCCAAGTCTTTGAATCTCCCCCATTTCTACTCTTCTGAATTGTTTTCCAGTTATCTACCATTCATTTATTTCTTTAAAGAAATGTGATTTGTATTTTCCTTTAGCTTAGAAAGTCATTAAAAACATCTAATTTTAAACCTATCTGCAAACCTTGTTTTGGAAACTGAAATATGTATGACCAGTGTCAGATACAAATTTATTTCCAGAGAGCTTATAAGATATTAAAAGTTTAATCAAAGAAATCTGAATCATCAAAGCCCTACCTCAGGGGATGTGCCAGATACAATTTCTCAGTTTTTTTCCTACATTATAGGATTAGCTCTCACCAGCCAACAAATCTCATTAAAACACTGATAATTGAAAACATCACCTGTGGCATCATTAGTATCAGGGTCTTTTATTAAATTTCTGGAGCCACTGACTCTTCCCATTTAGGTGATGAATGCCAGCCAATTTGTAACAATACTCATGGATTATATATTCCAGAGATTCTGGTCATTTTGATTTAGAAAAAACTTCCATTTCGATATTCAAGATCTGACCGTTATCATCATAGTATGACCTAACCGGAAAAACAATAGAAGAGTTTTTGTCTGTCTGTTTTCCTGTGACTAAGGGAAACCACACTTGGCCCTTTATAATTTAAGCCTCAAAGCTTCTTTTCCAGCTCCAAAATGTCTACCTTTTTTTCAAAGATAAGCTTTCCTCTAGCCTCGCCTCAAAGCTGGACAGTCTCCCTAGTTCCCATTTGTTCCTGCAGTGAAAGACAAGCACATTTTTCTGGGTTAAAGTTTTTACTGCTAATGACTTTTGGGGAAATTCTAACAGGACCTAACATGAGACTTAGGAAATAGTAAAAGGCTTTATGCCTTCTTCGGTAGGGCTGTGGAATTTTCTCCTCCTGCTCCTTCAGGCCACACCTTTGATGAAGGACCTCTTTTCTATGATGGCCAACAACCCTGGAGATGTCCCCAGTCAGGCCAGATGATGCAATAAAAGTGGATTGGTTATTTACTCACTTTCTTTTATAGATAATTAATTTGCATTTCTAAGGACACATACAACACAAGACAGCAAGTTCACTAAGCTTCCACTCTTCTCTAGAATGGTAACTAGCTGTTTATGATGTTACCCAATCTGCAGCCAAAGTAACCTTTTGAAAATGTACATCTAAATGTCACTTTGTTTACAATGCTTTGGGAGGCTTTCCAGTGAATCATGGTAAAGCACTGCTTGCAGAACAGTCCCAGAATGGACCCAGTTTACCTTTTCAACGAATTTCCTCTTTTCTTTCCCAACTGTCCTTTCACTTTTTAAAATTTCCAGCTGCCAAACTACAGTTCCTCTCCCTTGTCCTGTTCCACTCCCACTCCGCTACTAACATTGATTTTTCACACATAAACTCCCATTTAATCCACATAATAATGCTGTGGGCTAAAAGGAACTATTTCTCCCTCCTTGTTTTCCAGTTGAAGAAACTCAGGTTCAAGTAATTTGCGGTGCTAAGTAATTTACCCAAGGTTACACAGCTAGTAAATAGTACATATAAATCCAAGTGTATTCATCCATTCTTTCAGTAAGTATTTAGTGAGCACTTACATGCCTGGTACTGCTTTTGACAGTGGAGGAACAGTAAACAAAATTTATCTAAGTTTTATCCGGCATAAAACAGTACCTGCTTAAGACATTCCTGAGGGTAAATGTAATCAAAAGCTACCATTTCATTCTCCAAAAATATTTCTAAAGGTGTTACACTCTAATACTTGCACATCTTGTATTAATAGAATGAGCCTATCATTTAACTGATGTCATTAAAACATTCAAAATTTTGCAATATTTGATTCCAATCTCAATTTCCAGAGATCTGGAAATCTGGTCGGTTCTTTTTCATCATTCAGATCTCTACTAAATTGTCCTATCTCCAGAGAGATATTGTTGATCACTTTACCTCACGCAGACCCTACACGTTTTCATCATAGCACTCCTTTCTGAAATATCCTTACCTGCTTGACTAATCTCTCTTTAATACTCCTCCCGTAAGAATGCAAGCCCCATAGTACAGGACCTAATTTGTTTTGTTACCCTACTAACAAGGTCTGACCATAGTATGTACTGTTAAAGTAAATGATTAAAGTAACAGTAACAGTATGGCCATTAGAAAAGATGGGTTTTTATAATTAGGCTACTCAGCAAAAATGATTGGTTTATACTTGTAGACAGAGTCCAGAAATGCTATTATTATCAAATTTGTACTAAGCATTTGCTATGATGCCTGTGAAGAGCTCAGTTATTTTCATGTTACTGAAATTACATGTGTAATTGCCTCTCTACATATAATTTAATTAGTTAAAACTCTCATATCAACATTTTTAAGCATCTTCACTACCAAACCAAAAAACCCACTTACCCTTGAAATGATTTTCTCTTCTGCTTCTGATACAATGAAGACAAAGTTCTTCCTCTCTCCCTAGGAAATGCTGATTGATTCTTATCTACAGATTTGGAATCTGTCCCTTGATTACCATCAACCTTGTCTATTGGATTAAGCAGACAATCATGTTTGAGTATCTTTCAAATACGTAACAAATACATATTTGTTCTCATATTCCCTTTCAACTCATTATATTTCTCTGTACCTTTCATAATCAAAAGTCTCTATTTATACAGATCCCCCATCTCTTCATATTTAAGTCATCCCTCATACCCCCACCACTCTATGGGAAGTGCCTGTCATGGTCACCAATGATTCCACATGGTCAAACTCAATGGTCACTTTTTAGGACTCATCATCGATTCTCAGCAGCATTCAAGACAACAATCACTCCTAAACCTGCCACTATTCCCTCTGGCTTTCTGAAAACTTGATTTTCTTTCTGCCTCTAGGAGCATCTTCCCAACTCCCCTCTTCTTCTTTAAAACATCAGGATTGATTTTGGTTCTTTTACACTCCCAGATGTAAGATGGGATGATCTCATTAATTCCTCTACATTTACATATCAATTTATTCTGATGACTCCCAAACTTTTCTCCTAGGCCCAGACTTCTATTTTGAACTGCAGATTTGCATATTTAAATATCTACCTAACATGGCCTCTTTGATGTCTCTCAGGGATATCAAATGGCCCAGCTTCAAAAGAGAATCCTTGATCTTCCTTCAAACCTGCAGAGACTATGTCCTCTCATGCTCCTCCCCCCATCCCACCCCCTCCCCCCAAGGTAGCATGGTCCATCAAAATTCTCAAATTAGAATCCTTGGAGGCATCTTAGATTGATACTTTCCCCTCACCCTCACGTTTATTAACAAGCACTGAGAATTTTTATCTATAAAACATATGTGTTCACCTTCTTTTCATCCTCTCCTCAATATATGTTGAGTTCATCTTGAATTAAGAGGGTAGGCTCTGGAGTTAAACTACTAGAAATTAATTCACAGCAATAATAGCTTGAGTATTCACTGTTTGTCTGAGACTAGCCTAAATTACTTTACAAATATTAACTTCTTTCATCTTTATAAGGACTTCACCAGATAGGCACTATTATTATTTTCTCCATCTTAAGTTAAAGGAATCCTAATGGAATCAGAATCCAAACTCCCAAATCTGGTTCCAGATCTCACTATGCTAGGTTGTGCCTTAGAAAAAAGGGAGACTAAAGATAAAGAGATCAACTCAAATGAAATAGTCAGATAAGAAATAATGAAACCGAGGGCCCTCTGCGGTGGCACAACAGGTTAAAGCACAGCACTAAGAACCTATCTCACCTACTACAGCATGGAGTTCAACCCCCCACCAGGGAGCTGGCCCACATGATGCAAAGGACCTCTCCTGTCTCACCAGCTGCCCCCTCCCCTCAGCAGTTTATTTCAGTCAGTCTGCCTGTTCTGCTCCCCACTCTGTTTCTGATGAACCCTCTCACCCTCCACACTTCTGGCCTCTACCCCAGTTCTGTATGTATAAATAAATAAATCTTAAAAAAGAAAGAATGAAAATCTGAGCCAGCAATGAAAAGAGATACAAAGGAGACATTTTTAAAAAAGTATTAAATGGAGTTATATCATATTCAATAAATGGAAAAACTGAACATCATAAAGGTGTCAATTTTTCAAAAAATCATCTATAAATTCAATTCCTACCAGTATCACAACAACTTGACCAGTTGACATTAAAATTTTATCAATGAGCAAATCCCAGATACTCTTGAAGAACAAGGTAAGAGATTTACTCTGTCAGACATTAAGGATCATTTCAGAGCTTTAGTAATTAAAACATCATGGCAGTGACCCACAGAAATTAATCTAGATAATAGAATACAGAAACTATTAACTAGCACACATATGCAGAAATTTTATTTGTAATGGCAGGTACAACTAGTAGGTGAAGGAATGAACTTCTCAAAAAATAATAATGTTGGAAAAATTGGACATCAGAATGGATCAAATGGAACTGGATTTTTACCAACACCCAACACAAAAAAAGTTAACTTAAAAAAAAAACTCAATCCTGAGTGAACTAAAGACTTGTGTGAAAAGCAAAACAAAACAAAAACAACTTTTTAAGACTATAAAAATATATGGATTTAGACATACACCATAAGGAAATAGATAAATCATACCAAATTAAGAACGCTGGAACAAAAACATATAAAGTGAAATAACAAACCATAAACTGGGAGAATATACTAGTTACACACACACATAAGTGACAAGAGACACAGCACCTATGCAGGGATGCTACGGTGGAGATGCTAAGCCACACAGTCAAGCTGGGCAAAACCTAGCTCGCGGTAGACCCTTCTGGAACAAATGAGTGGAAATCTGATTATGGGCTGAATGAATCAACCAGCATTTTCTGTGCATTCAAAATATGAGCAAGCAAAATAAGGAAAACCAGAACCCAATCTGTATACCCAAATTCTCAAGGTAAGTTTTCCTCCAGATGAGCCGCATAAAAGAGTCAGCTGTTACCAGCCACCAGGACAAATGGGAACTGCTGTAAACAGGGCAGATAAAGAATGAGGACAGGAGAGGAGGAGGTAGGAACAAAGTGAGAGAAAGTAACAAAGAAAAGAAAGAAAGGCAACATTGTCAGATTGTAGGTCATCTTTCATGAGAATTAAAAGAGGGCAAGAAAACAAAGAAAAATCTACTGACCTTCACCAAAAAAAAAAGGACAATTTTAAGAGAAGTAGAAAACTAGCCAAATATAGATTATGGGTAGATACTTTTTTCTGTAAATGTATTAACATAATGTATCAAATAAAAACCAATTTACAAAAAACTAAATAAAACAACACTATCTGTGTACAGGCCACCCAGATAAGAAACAGAGCGTGAATATGTCTTCAGTGTCCTTCAGTTATATCTTGCTCCAGAAGTAACAGTATCCTCAATTTGTCCACTAGTTTTTATAACTTTATCAAAAATTGCTTGTATGTGAATGTCCAGTATTTGTTTGCAGTTCTGACTTGCTTTACTACACATAATTCCCCTCAAACTCCCTCTAATTTGCTAAAAATGACTGTATTTCATCTTTCCTTATGATTGAATACTACTCCATACTGCGGATATACCGCATCTTCCTTTTTTTTTTTTATTTAAGGATTTATTTATTTATGCATATTAAGAACTGGGGTACAGGCCTGAGGTGCAGGAGTGAGAGGATTCACCAGAGACAGAGTCGGGAGCAGAACAGGCAGACAGACTGAAACACATTGCTGAGGGGAGAAATGGGCAAGACAGGAGAAGTCTGCTGCACCATGTGGCTCAGCTCCCTGGCTGGGGATTGAACTCACGGTGCAGTGGCTGTGGATAGCTTCACAGTGCTGTGCTTTAACCCCTTGCACCACCCTATACACATCTTCTTGACCCAACTGATGGACATTTAGATGGCTTCCATACTGTGCCATTGTAACTAGTGCTGCATAAACATTGTAGAGCTTTTCTGTGTGTGCTGATGTTTCATATTCTTTGGATAGATGCCCAAAAGTAGGACTGATGGGCCATACAGTAGTTCCAATTTTAGGTATTAAAAATGAACTCAGCTCACGTTCCATAATAGCTCCCTGTTTACATTCCCATGGACAGTGTAATAGGGTTCCTCTTTCTCTGCATGCTTTCCAGCACATGTTGCTAGAAACAGGTGCCATTTCATTAGAAACGAACATCACCAACTTTTCATAGTATCAATTGGCCTTCTGGATATTCTCTTTATGGTGAATTGTTCATATCTGTAGCCTATTTATTAACTGGGTTGTTTTTCAGTGCATCTTGTATGAGTTTTTTGTATGTGATGGATATTAATTCCTTGTCAGTTATGGATTGTGTTAATATTTTCTCCCATTCCGGTGTGATATCTTTTTAACTTTGTTGTATTTTCTTTTGCTGTGAAACACCTTTCTAATTTGAAGGAGTCCTAATCGTTTGGCTTCCATTTTATTTCCCATAAATTACCATAGGGATTGAATCTCCAAAACCATCTTTTTGTTGATGTAATGCACATATTGTCAATATCATTGGTAAATTCTATCAAACATTTAAAGAGTTAACAGCAATCTTGATCCAATTCTTCCGAAAAGAACAAAAAGAAGAAACACTTCCTAACATTCTGAGGCCAACATTCTCCTGATCCCAGAGCAAGACAAAATAAAACAAGACAAGAACATAACAGATAAATGAATGTAGACAGAAACAACTCTTATGAATATAGACAGAAAAATCCTCAACAAATTACTAGCAATCAAATCCAAGAGCATATTAAAATGATTATACACTATGGCTAAGATTTGTCCCAGAAATGCAAGGGTGTTTCAACAGAAGGAAATCAGTCATGGTAATACATCACATAACCATCTTCACAGAAACAGAAGACATTTAACACAGTACAATACCCTTTCATGGTAAAAACACCCAGTGAAACTTTGAAGACATTGTGTTACGTGAAATAAAGCAGCTATAACTGCACAGTAAGGGGAGGGCACTTAATGCCACTGAACTGTACAATTAAAAATGGTTAAAAGGGGCCCTCCCTGGTGGCGCAGCGGGTTAAAGCACAGCACTGAGAATCTAAAGACGCTTCCGCATGAGTTCGATTCCCGCCTGCCCCGGAGGAGACCACATGGCGTGGCAGACCTCTCCTGGCCCGCCCGCTGCTCCCCTCAGCAGTGTACTTCGTTGATCTGCCTGTTCTGTTCCCCACTCTGTCTCTGGTGAAGCCTCTCACCGCCCCTGAGCCTCTGGCCTGTACCCCAGTTCTGTATGCACAAATAAATCTTTAAAAAAAAAATTTTAAAAAAATTTAAAAAAAAATGGTTAAAAGGGAAAATTTTATGTTCAGAGCGTTTTACCACAATAAAAGAGCAAACAGACATGTGAGTGGGAGAAGTATGTACATATTTGTTATCTACTTCTAGTAAAAAACACACTTGTAGAATAATGAGTGCTAAGGAAATTTCCATATCTGAAATAAAGACAAGAGGTAAAACAAATAAATAAATAAAAATAAAGCCATCACAGAAAGAACAAATTTGTATGATTCCACCTATAGGAAGTTTCTGGGTAGCCAAATTTCTAGACAGAAATGGAATGGTAGATGCCAGGGACTGACAAAATTAGTGACTAATGGGTACAGAGCTTCAGTGTGAGATGATAAAAAATATCTGGAGATGGACGACAGGAATGTTTGCACAATGTGATGTGCTTTGCGCCTCTTACAAGTAGCTAAAATGCTAAGTATTATGTTCTACGGAGCTTATCTCACACACACACACTCAGTGAACAAGGCACAGAATGACTTCCTTCACATGAAATGAAATTCTCGACTTGCAGATCCTAGGATTCTAGATAAAGAAAATCTCATAAAATGAACAAAAAAAAACCTATCATAACTAATAAATATTTCAGTAAAATTGCAGATGATAAGATCAATTTTTTAAAAAGCTGATGATTTTATACACCATCAGTGAATAACCCAAAGAAAATGAAATTAAGAAAATAATTTCATTTACAATAACATCCAAAGGAGTAAATCCTACAGGTACATGTTGGGCAAGAATGTGAAAGACTTACACATTGAAAACTACAAAACATATGGTGTTGGCACATGGGTGAATTGGTGGTGAGAAGTCCATGGGGATTAAAACGAGATGAAAAAATGCACAAAATGAAGAATGATGTAAAAAAATAAAAATAAGTTATAAAAAATAAAAAGTTGAAAAACCTAAAGCTTGGGGAAAAAAGTTGAGAACCTAGAAAAAAATAAGTAAATACAAAATAAAAATAAACTGATAAAACATTGCTGAAAGAAATCAAAGATCATCCAAATAAACGGAAAGACATCCCATGTCCATGGGTAAACTTAAACATTAAGATGATAATACTCATAAAGTTATTTATAGACTCAATGAAGCCCCTATCAAAATTCCAATGACCTGGTTTGCAGAAATAGAAAAGCTGATTCTCAAATTCATATGGAACTACATAAGCAAAAGCAAGGTTGGAAAACAAAGTAGGATTGCTCACACTTTCCAATTTTAGAATATTTGCTAAGTAACAGTAATCAAAACATAGATATACCAAACAATGAACTAAGAGTCCACAGATGAACTTTTTTGCTTTTTAAAAAAATTTTATAAGTTTATTTTTACATCATTTTGTACATTTTTTTTTCCATCTCAATTGTAATCCCCGCAGATAAACTTTTATACCAAAGGCTACTTTATTTTATACTTTACCCAAAGAATAAACAAATGGTAGCTGAGAAAAAAGGAATGTTCACATGCAAATGAATATGCATAAGCATTTCTGGATATGCTGGGCATTATGTGCAAATGAAGAGAAACTGGATACACACACCCCAATTTCACTCCAAATATGGAACATTAATTCAAATGGATCACTATCAGATCTTAAGTAACAGCTTAAACTATGAAAACAAGGTAAATCTTCACTTTAGATTCTCAGAGCTGATACTGAAAACATGAATAACAAAAGAATAATAAACTAGAAATTATAAGTATGAAACATTTTTGCATATTAAAAAGCACTATCAAGATATGTAACTCCCATATAATGGAAGAAAATATTTGCAAACATGTATCTTATAATGGTTTAGTATCCAAAATATATAAAGAACTCTTAAACTCAACAACAAAAAGACAACAAGCCAAGTTAAAATTGGACAGAGGAATTAAATAGAAAATTCTGTAAAAATACACATCTGGCCAACAAACACATGAAACAATGGTCAACATTATACTCGTTAAGGAGCTGTAAAAGAGAAACCACAATGAACTACTACTTCACACTACTAGAACTTCAATTAAAAAAGACAAAACAGGCCCTCCCTGGTGGCGCAGCAGGTTAAAGCACAGCACTGAGAAACTAAAGCCGCTTCCCCTTGAGTTCGATTCCCCGCCTGCCCCGGAGGTGACCACATGGCGTGGCAGACCTCTCCTGACCCGCCCGCTGCTCCCCTCAGCAGTGTACTTCGTTGATCTGTCCTGCTCCCCACTCTGTCTCCGGTGAAGCCTCTCACCACCCCTGAGCCTCTGGCCTGTACCCCAGTTCTGTATGCACAAATAAATAAATCTTTAAAAAAAAAAAAAAAAAGACCAAACAGGCCCTCCCTGGTGGCGCTTCAGCATGAGTTTGATTCCAGCCAGCCCAGGAGGCAGACCTCTCCTGACCCACCCACTGCTCCCCTCAGCAGTGTACTTCATCAGTCCTCCTGTTCTTCTCCCCACTCTGTCTCTGGTGAAGCCTCTCACTGCCCTTGCACCTCTGGCCTGTACCCCAGTTTTGTAATGCATAAGTTAATAAATCTTTAAAAAATAATTAAAAAAAGACAAAACAGAAAATTAATTAGTAAAAGTGTAGAGAAACAGGAACTCTGTATATTGCCTGTGGGTCATACAGTGCATTAAGATGCTGTGCAAAAGAACTGGGCAGGTCTAAAAAAAATTAAGCATACACTACGCACTTATTAAAATGACCGAAATCAAAGCCCTCTCTGGTGATGCATGGGTTAATGTCTCAGTGCTGTCAAGCTACAGGCAGCCACTGAGGCATGAGTTCCACCCCCAGTCAGGGAATGACCCACAGGATGCAGCAGACCTCTCTTGTCTCACCTGCTGCTCCCCTCGGCAGTATATTTCAGTAGATCTACCTGTTCTGCTCCCCACTGTGTCTCTGGGGAATCCTCTCATCTCCTTTCCCCACAACTTTGGCCTACATTCCAGTTCTTTGATGCATAAATAAATAAAAATAAATCTTTTTAAAAAAATTATCAAAATTCACAACTCTGACACGAAGAAGTGCTGACAAGGATGTGGAACAATGGGAACTCTGGAGGCCAGCTTAGTATAGGTTTCTCATGTTTAGGTTTCTTAGCATATGGTCCAACAACATGCACATTCCTGAGTGTTGACTTGAAGGAGTTGAAAACTATGTCCACAAAAATTCCCACACACAGATGTTGATAACAGCTTTATTCGTCATTGTCAAAACTTGGAAGCAACCAAGATGTCCTTCAGTAGGTAGATGGTACTTCCAGACAATGAAATATTATTCAGCAGTAAAATGAAATAAACAACCTGCACTGAGGTGGGAATCCAGTTAACACTTGATACAGGGGCACTTGTGGTGGGCCTTGGTGGATGAAAAGGAGATGCATGAGGACTGCAACACAGGTTAAGATATGTGGCAAAGCCAAATTAAAAAAATAAAAAGAGAACCATGCACCCCCATCTCCAAAAAAGAAATGAGTTATGATTCCATGAAAAAGCATAGAAGAACATTACGTGCATGTAAGTCAGTGAAAGAAACCAATTTGACAAAGTTAATACTGTATGATTCCAACTATATCACATTCTGGGAAGGTGAAACTATGGTGACAGTAAAAAGATCAATGTTTGCCGAAGGTCGGGGGGGAAAGTAAGGAAATTAACAGAGTAGAGAGGATTCTTAGGGCAGTGAAAATTCTATGATGATAGATACATGTCATTATAGGTTTGTCCAAACTCACAGAGTATATACCAAGAATGAAGCCTAAACTAAACCTAACCACACGACATGAACACAATCTGACAATGCAGGCTCATCAGTGTAGGTAGAGAGGGAATCACTCGTTGGGGAATGTTGACAATGGAAGCTGAAATAAAGGAAATCTCTCTACCTTCCCCTCAATTTTGCTGTGATCTTAAAGCTGCTCTAACAAAGCCTTCACTCATGTGTGTGTACACACGCATGAACACGCATGTAGAGAATTACCACTGCACCCAGCAATTCTAATTCTAGGTATATACCCAAGAGAAACGAAAATATGTCTACACAGAAACTTGCACGTGAATATTTATAGACATTTCAAGGTCAATTCATTTATAAATACAATCCTGTATCAGCATTATTCATGATGGCCCAAAGGCAGAGACAATCCAAATATCCACCAATGGCTGAATGGATGATCCAATGCGATATATACATAAAATGTGTGATCATTAACAGGAATGAAATATTGAAGTACTAATACATGCCACAGTGTGGATGTACCCTGACAACATTTTGCTAAGTGAAAAGAAGCAAAATGCAAAAGATCGCCTATGATATGTCATTTATATGAAATATCCTAAACAAGTAAATCCACAGACAAAACTGGTGGTCACCAGGGAGAGGTGAGAGCAACCGCTTAACAAATACAGGGTATTTATTCTTTTGGGGTGATAAAAACATTTTGCAATTTGGGCCTCAACAGAAAATATGCAAACAAGGGTAAAAGAAATATGATAGGGAAAGTATTTTATAAAACAAACTGTCCAAGAGAACATTTCCCCAAACAAAGGTGTAGGGAAAGAGATCACAGGGTCTAATTAAAGAGAAAAGGCAGAGCTAAAAATCACTGATTACTTTGTGGATAAAAATTCTTCCTTCCAATGATTATTTCTCAAAATGTAATCCCTGAACTACAACGAAAATCATTTAAGAACTTGTTTTAAAAAGTCAAATTTCTGATCTGTGCCCCACAAAATCATCAAAGATGGAACACAGGAAACTGTATTTTTGTAAGCAGAACAAATGATTCTTAAAGGAGACTAAGGCTTGGGAAGTAATTTCTAGTGCAAATTAATGCAAAAGAATAAATATATGTAACAGTCAAGAAAATACTGACGCAAGCATACGCACAGAAAAGGAATTTTAAAAGTCAAGGGGAAAAAAAACACTTAAATTTTTGGTATGTTGTGCTGTTCAAAAATCTTGTGAATTTGATGTTGGAAAAAAATCCTAAATGTGTAAGCGTGCTAACATCTGTGAAAGCACCTAGGATATGACGTAGGGAGCACTCTCAAATGTATAGTCTGTGGTGCAGAGTAGGTAGGTAGAAGGTGTGCAACTGTTTGCTGACAATTTTTATTTTTAAATTTTTTAAAATTTTAACTATTTTTATAACAAAGCATGGTTACATTTAATTATCTCTATCCCCAACTCTGATAACCTACACAAAACCAAACATTTTGTGTGCTATTTCGACAACAGCACAAATTATCAAAAATTATGTCAGACACTGACAAGCAAGCTGAGGATCAGGTTCACCTCTATTTTTCTGATCACAAGTAAAACTAGAGTTAAGTTTCTCAATACTGGAGTATTGCATGGTAAAACTCAAATTTCCCTGAACACGCACCCAATTTGTATGGAAAGACAGTCTTTATTATTCTGACTAAATTCCTAAAGATGAAGCACTACCTTTCTCATAATTTAGTGAGGAAACTACACTTTGGGTTAGCAGGGATAGAGAAAAGAAGTTTATATGACATAACTCTCAAAGCATTTAAGAGTGTAAAATTTGTCCATTTTTCCCATATAAAAAAAGCGCCTTTTGTCTATAAACTCAAAAACCCAAATGAAGCTTATTGGGATCACCTTTATAATACATTTGGAAACCTCATTACAGTACATCTAACTCTGAGATTAGATGTGTTTCAACATTTCCAGACACGAATTTTGCAAAGCTTATAAATGCAACAACTGTACTAGGGAGGTGAATAGCCCAATACATGTAGATAAACTACATGGGAAGTTATGCTGCTTTCAAAGGAAATTTTTATTTACCAACCTTTGGCTTGATACATGAATTTCAGGTCTAGAAGCATCTGAAAATTCGGACTTTTTTATGTTAACAGTTGATGTTTCAAAAGGCAGAACTTCATAATTAAGTCTTAAAAGCAGACAATACAAACGTGTGGACTTCACCAAGATCTCACATTTCCTTCCCAGCAAGCAGTAAACCAATAATTCACCCTTCAGTCCCTAACCCCAACTCCCTAGACATCCCTCCTCTGTTCAGTAAAGCCTCTTCACACAAGTCCAGTCCCATCCACACAGACATACACACACCAGTCTCCAAGTCTCCACACTGGCAAAACGGCCTTTCAATATTTATCTGGTTGCAAATCAAGGTCAATTCTTCCTTCTTCCACTAACACTGCAGATTTGACACTCCCTCCAACCCCGTTCCCTTCCTACAACAGTCACTACTCAGAGCAACAAAGAACCAAGTCCCATCTCAGTAACTGCACAACTTAACTTCATACACCTCCTTTCCCTCCCCCACCCCCTTACTCTATCTCGCCTTTGTTGTTCAAAAGATGCAAAGTCTGGGAAAATCTCACTCACCTCATGCTATAGGCACCAGCACCCAGTTCCTGGCCGATGCCAGACAGACTAGCATCAAAGTCCTGCACCAGCCCGGATTCAATCACTTCATCGGCCAGAGGCAGCTTCAGAGCCCAGGCCATTCTGGCTCCTTCCTTGCCCTAGGAGACACCGTTTCTTGTACAAAGGCGAGCAGTGTGAAGATCCCACCCCAAAAGAACGAGGCTACAGAAAACTCCAAAAAGATCTCCCACCCGGTACCCCCTAGCCGACCCGAAGTCCGACCCGTCCAACTAATCTCCGGAGCCTTTGGCTGCCCGGACTACCAAAATCCCTCTCACCCAAGCGTTCCGGAGCCACGCGATCCCCCCCTTTGCCTAACAATCTCCAGACTGCTCAAAGGCAGACCAGGATTCCCGCACTTCAACCCCTCGTGCTGCCCCTCTGATCTCGCGGTCATTCGTTTCTTTCCAGACCAGCAGCAGGCGTCCCGCCGCCGGCCCCGCACGGTTCTCGCACCTCTCCCCCTGCACCCTTCTGCCGGAAGCCCCCTCCCTCCGCGGACCCACTCCCCTTTCCCCTCCCGGCCCCGCTTCCGGTCAGTCCCAAGATCACTTCCGGTCACACCTCCTCAAACCCGCGACTCTTAGAACCAAACCCTCATTTCTACCGCGTTAACTCCCACCCTGTGCAGCGCCCCCCGCCAGGGCCACGAAACATGGAAGGGGAAAGTCCAGCACCGGCTTGAAAAACAGACTCGCCAGAACCCCTGCCCCCGCGTCAACCAATCGCGGCACCGTCTTCCCTTGCGGGTCCGGCGAACGGAACGTCATCCCGCCGCTCGCCAATGACGGAGAGACCGCGTTGGCCTGGGCACTGATGATTGGCTAGCTCTGCGACTGGTCCCCGCCCCCGAGGTGGGCGGGGCGGCCTGGGAGTGGAGTCGGCGTGTCTGAGGCGTTCGGGTCGGGACGCGGGCAGGTGTGGGTGCTTTAGTTCTGGCTTAGGTCGCGCCTGAGGTGGGGGTGGGTCCTTCACGCCCACGTTACTGAACCCACCCCCAGCCCCCGAGGACGCCTGACCTTTTTCGAAACGCTCCTGACAAGCGCTCCTTGGCTCCTGGCATAATGTCCCTAAACTCCACCCCCCACCCCGCCCCCGGTGGATTTAAATCCCTTACCACGTTACGTCCATTCCCCGCAACGCCTTTGAAAGGGAGAGTTTGAGATAGGTGAAAGTGGTGATGTTTTTAATAGGCGAGCGTCATTTACTTTAGAATTACCGCACAATCTCACTGAGATCTAGCATCCTCGTTTGAAAATTAGGTGTAACACACCTACTCCCCCTTCATCCCTTGAGATTTAATGATAAATATCTTTTTTATTAAGCGTCATCTGTATGGCATTATCGGCAACCCTCAGACAATCTTGTGACTAGAACTATAATTCTAAAGGTATTATTGTGACCCTCACTCTACCAATAAGGAGAGGTGGTTAGGGACTTCAGGTGTCCAGAGCTAAACAGGCATGAACGTAAGAACTGATTCGAAAGCTGACATATTTTCACAAGACAGTGCCTTTATGTGAGGGTATTAGTTCATCATATTATTAAAGTAATAATATTTTTACAGTCTGTCGAGTTGTAATTTTGTATATATCTGTTTTTTACCAACAGACGGATTAAACAATAGAGATGTCTTTTCCAGGCTTGTATTCTTAATATCTCCTAAAATAGTTCTGCACTCAATAAGGCTTTAAAATACTCACTGAGTTGAAAAAGAAAGAAGGAATGTTCCCAGTTTCAACCACAGGCTTTAGAAACAGCCCACTGAGGTCAAGTTCTGGTTCTGCTGCTCACAAACAAAGCAACTCTGAGTAGATTCCTCATCTTCTCTCCACTTAAACTCCTTGTCTGTAAAGTGAGTATCATAAAGTTTCTTACTGTGGAGATTTATGTGAGACTGAACTGAGAGAACACAGTTGGTTGGCTAGGAGAGGGCTATGTATAAAGTGAACAGTAAGGAGGACTGACCAGTATTATGATGGGCAAAAAGGGGACCCTCACACCTTGCCTGTGCATCTCTTCTGTCAAATCCCTTCTCGGGGATCAGCACCCACCCACTGCCAGGCTTCCCTTCTCACTCACTCTAGCCAGTCTTCCTTGCTGGGTTCCCACAGCAATTGCTGGGCATGTTCCTCCAAGTTCAGGAAGAAACCATTATCCAGGCAGCCTTTTTTGAGGGACTGACCCTCTAACTATAACTCTCCACGTCTGTCTACGCCCTCCCCAGGGAGTCTGTGAGGCCAGTCTGTCTTCTCTGAAGGACCCTGCAGTTGAGAGAAGAAGCAATCACTAGTGTTTATGGCCACACAGTTCCAAGCAACTGCAGATTCCCTTTATTCCTCATCTCTAGTTCAGACACCAGCCCACTTCTTCTCTGGTCTGTGGAAGGTCAGTTCCCCCTTAACTGCCACCCACAGCACAGTGGACCTCCCAGACCTGTGAGTAGAAACTGCACTCTCCCAACCCACTCTCTTCCTTTTAAGTCCTCCTGTGGCCATCTGCAAAGGACCACATTCAACAGGTCTGAGCCAGAGAGACCAGCCTCCACTGACTTTGCTGAGGGCTGCCTCTCTCCAGTCATGGCCAGTAGCTGCTGGGCCTCTGGCCTCTCCCACAAGTCACAATATAAATTGTGTGGAGCTAAGCAGAATCCTCTCTACCTCCTTTCTCCTAGTAGCCTGAAGTCAGGGACTCTGCTCTCTTATTCCTTCAGGAAGGACACTCAGACATCCGTCTGCATTTATTGAGCACTTGCTGTGCGCCCCTGGCTTGGGTACCCAGGAGTCACAGACTTCTAAGAGCAGCTAATACGCAGCAGCCGGTGCTGGTTTTTGCTTGAGTTGCTGCCCCGTGATTTGCTGTACATCCCGTTGATCCCTAAGCCTTGCCTCAGAATCAGGATTTATGGCCCCTGGGTGGAGATGCAGAGGTAGCTGGTGACCCAACACAGTACCTGGCTCAGGAGTGCTGGCTCCGTGGACTCAAGGCGATGCCATTTAGAATGTCACTCAGACCTCCCCACTACCAGCTGTGGAAGGGGAAGGAGAGAGGGCATGAACCCTACACCTGGGAGGTAGCTAAGTAAGGGAGACCCTTTTTACAGCCATGCTCCCCCAGCTCTACGCCCAGGTGGCAGACCTGCCCCTAACATTTACAGGCACAAATGAAGACCCACTTTCCCCCATTCAAAGTTTTCTAAAGTCTAAATCAAGCTAACTGTGGGCGTTCTAGCCTCCTATCATGAAAAGCATGTCTTCATAACCACCTGGAAGGCCAGGGTTGAATTTAGACTTCTAAGACTCCTTGAATTTCTCTGTGAGAATGGCCCTGATTCTGGCTCACAGCCTACAACCTGCCTTCTCTTCCTCTCCACAGCCCCATGAAGCCCAGGGCTTCATGGACATGTTAGACACTGCTGTCTACGCATCCAAGCCTCATCCACCCTCTAAAAAACAGCTGCCCCCTGGCCACTCTCAGGATTGGGAGTCTGTGCGCCAATAAGACATCTGTCATGGTGATGTCTCCCCTGCATTCCTTCCTCCATCAATGGGTACCCCGAGAAGAGGGTGAGGAAGCAGGTGCTTCTGGGGTCCTAGCCACCTGAAAGCCGTCTGGAAGAGAGAAGGCGCATTCCCCTGACCCTGCGCCTGGTGGAGGGGCTGGTGGCTGGAGAGCTGGGTTTTCTGGTAGAGGTCTCAGCCATTGCCCCTCGACCTCTCTAGTAGGGATTTTCCAGCTACAAACTCTGAGAGCAAAGGCAGTTCTTGGCACTTCCTTGGTCTCTGATCCTGGTTCCTTTATGCCCTACCCTGAGAGATGAAGGAGAAACAAGAAAGAACACCTGTACAAAAGAAAAATACTGTTTATTCCACACAACTACATCAAGTGTTTCTCCCCCATCCCCCCCTTCGCCCCGCCCCCACACCTCACTCCAGCCCATGGCAGGCTTTGGCTCATGTCAGGGACTGTCAGAACCTTATTGTCAGAGCCTGGTCCAAGAGTCAGGAAGGGGATCCAGGTAAGGGAACGTGATTGGATTTCCAAGGACACGAAAACATCAAGGTCTCTCATTCCACATTCAAGTGTGTTCCTCAATCCACTTGGCAGAATTCTTTCCCTGAACCCCACCTGGATAAAATGCTTGGTCAGTGCAGGATCAAAGGCCCCAGCTGATTCACAGGACCATAGAAAGTTTTGGTCTTTCATTGAAAACAAACAAACAAACAAAACTACACACAAATAAAACCACAAACAGTTAAACCATTCTTGCCTGTTTGCTTGCCTTTCCAAGGCAAAGAAGTAACTAAGCTCTGGCATAAGTCCAGAAAGGAGCTTTCAAAACAAAATTCATATCAGCCCCCTTCAGAGCCCAATACTACCAAAAGCAAAACAAGAAAGCCAGCTCAGCGCCTGGGCTGCTTCCGGGGATCCTGTGGTGGGATTTGGGGGGGGGGGGAGACCAAACGCAAAGATGGAAGGCTGGCTTGATTCTGAGCATGCTTCAGGTACCTGAAGGCACCCCCTGCTGGGGAATTCTGCCAGCCAACTTTCTGCCTCTGGTATTGTTCCTCTGAAAGCTGACCCAGCCTCCTGCCGGATGAGAAACGGTTTCATTCCAGCCAGGCCTTGGGAAGACCATTTACATGAGGGAAGAACTGAGATCGCAGGGCCCGGTCTACCTTTTCCGGCCTCGCCAGCCATGTGCTCTGTGTACCCACCACCACAGACACACCCTGGATTATATGCTACTCCTGGGGCACCAGGGGGACTTGTGTCCCCCAAAAGCAAGCATATCTGCAATTAGTGTTTGAGGGTGAAACCTGCATCTCTCTTAACTCGTTGTCACAACCCTGTACCAACGCCAGGACAGACTACGCGTGCTGAAGATGCGTTTACAATGCCCCTCCTAGGTGAAGGCGCAGCAAAATGACGCAGGGTCATCCTGAATTTGAGTGTGTGTCTCCCCCCGTGGAGTCCGCTGGGCGGCAGCAGGAGCAAACAAGATGCCCCCCAACTTCCTCAGTCCCCATGAGCCTTAATGTCCCCACCTCCTGTCACACTGTAAGAGCTTTGATTGGTCCAAATGTGGCAGGGGGGGGAGGGAGGAGGAGGAGGCAGGCAATTTGATATACAACTGCCCCCTCGATGGCAGGGCTAATGAAAAGGGTGGTCACCCTGGCATTATGGAGCCAGCTGTGGGCAGTGAAGGAAACGCAGCAGGCCAGAGGAAGCAAGCAGGTGAAGGAGGTCTCCGCCAGGGACCAACAGAGAAGGCCAGGTGCTCTCTCCTGGCAGCCAGCTCAGGGGGTATGAAGTGAGGTGAGACGCCTGGCCCTGGCAGGACAAGAGCAGTGAAGAGGCAGTGGTGGCCCTGGGACCCGCGGTCCTCCAGGGAGCCCACACAGCAAGCCTGGGCTCACCTGAGCACACCGACCGGGGCTCTCCTACGGGCTGGCTGGCTGAGCTCCGGTTGCAGGTGCAGCCAGACCAGAGACGCACTAGGCAGCTGGACCCCTGGGCCTCGGCTCCCTCTCCAGGGCAAGATCTGCCCTGCCCCAGAGCCGCCCTGGGACACCGATTACACAAGCAGGGCGACTCTGGGCCAGCTAGCATTTCTCCTCCAGTACCCAGGGCTTCAAGCTGCAGCGAAACTGGAGTTAAGTCACCTTCCATGCAAGACCTTTGTGCGTGTCTGCCATCGGGTCTTTCTGGAGGGTCACCTTCCCCCAGGCCTTGCTGTCTAGCTAGTGTGTAATTTGCTCCTCTGAGAAGCCCTTGTTCAGGGTTGGAGGTGAGTGTGAGGACAGGAGAGAGGGAGTCGGTGTTCCTCTCGTCACTTTACCCCGTCGCCTGCTTGCTTGGGCAGCAGGGTTTTCTAGGGTGCCAGTTCTCTTACCCACATTTGGGGGCGGGGTAGGGGGAGAGGGCAGGGAGGTTTGGCCATGGACTGGAGAGATGGCCTTCCTTACTAAGTTCCCCACCTGCTGCAGACCAAGGTCAATTCCAGGACGGCCGGTTCACGGCTGACTCCTCCTCACACCAGTCACAAAAGGTTCTGTTTTAGTGTTACTACCAGCCCCCCACCCCCCAACACAGGAACAGGGAGAGGAGAGGGGATCACATGCTCTGGCCCAGGGCTGTGGGAGGCTTCTAACCTCAAGGTCAAGACCAGCACTGAGCCTGACCGCTGAGCAGCATCATGCCCTCCTGCCTGGGTCCTTCTGAGGGCCGCTGCCAGCAAAGCGGACAGACGAGGCCGGAGCCGCCTGGCCCGTGCACACACAGCAACGAAGGACAGGCGGGACACAACCACCGAAACAGGAGCTAATGGCCGGCGGTCCGTGGGGGCTGCGGGAGGCCACCCCAGCCCAAGGAGGCTGGAGCCAGGACTCACCCGTCAGAGACCAAGCTAGCAAAGTGCTTTTTCAAGTCACACCACGACCCCTCTCCCTCGGCGCCCCAGCCCCGAGCCTGGGGCTCTGCCCTCCCCGTGATGTGAGCTGGGGGGCAGGAGGGGCTGACGCACATGCACACAGTGTAGCCTCACGACCTGGGACAAGCACGTTCGCAGGTGGCAGGATGACGGCGCTGTCACAGCGGCGGCCACCGAGGGACAAGTACAAAGTGCTGAGACCGGGCCAGCGAGCCCTAGGGAATCTGAAAGACATTCAGCTTGCTGGTGTTCTTGAGCGTCTGACGCCGGTTGCAGAACCAGACCCTCACGACCTCCCGGTCGTAGTTGAGCTCCTTGGCGATCTCCGTGATCTCCTGGCCCGTGGGCAGGGGGTTCTTCTCGAAGTAGGCGTTGAGAGCCTCGATGGCCTGCGGGGTGAAGGAGGTGCGGCGCTTGCGTTTCTTGGAGGGTTCGCCTCCCACAAACTCCATCAGGTTCTGCTGGCCTTCCTGGTTCCGGAGCTCAGCTTCGTTCAGCCACTTCTCCAGCACCGGTTTCAGCTTCTGGGCACTCTTAGGTGTGATGTCCAGCTTCTCGAACCTGCAGGGGGCCCAAGACCAGGAAGGGGTGGTGGGAATTCTTCATCCCCACAACCAGGTCGGCACTTGTTTGTCTTGGCGTTCCCCTCACCACCTCCACCAGCACCCCTCCGGCTGGGCCAGCTGGGACTCCTCAGTCTGTCCTGAGTCCCAGGTCAGGCTAGGGAGACCCGTCCCACGGCGTCAGCTCCGTGACGTAGTGATGACGGCGCGGCCACTGTGCGGGAGGATGAGCGGGGTCTCTGAAGGGGTCATCCCGAGAGGCCTCCAGACAGCACAGGACGTCACGAGTGCCGTCCTCCGCCCTGTGTCCCTAAGTCAGACCCCGGTTTCTGGCCGGCCCGGGGGAGGGGGAGGCTACAGTGTTAACCTCCCTCATGGAGCTGCAGACAGGTGGGGCCTCTCGGCTGCCCCCGAGTCATGCACTGAGTCTCCTTCGGCCACCCACCCTTTGGTATTAACGTCAGCTCTGGCTCCTACACCGCGCACAGAAGAGTCAGCAACGTCACTCCAAACTCACACCTATGTGGGGGAAGATGGGAGCATAACAGGCATGATGGCGGCTGCTTGGGCGCCCAGCCAGAAGGAAAGGGCTCACTCCCATAATGGATTTCCCAAGCTGTATTCCTTTTCCTGTGCAATCCCGGAGTGGATTACGACCTCGGCTTCCATGCCGCCCCCCGCCCCCCCCCCAAAGATTCAGGATGGGAGGATAAACCTCAGATGACCAGCTCAGAAGGACCGGATCAGTCTTTGACTACTCCAAATGTTCATTCAACATTTAGAACACTCTTCCTCTCTGAAAGAAGGCAGGCGCAAGGGGGTTGGGGTATCTGGAAGGAGGCCAGACTGGGATCGGGGAGTGCCCCGTGACCCGGGCACCTCAGCAGGTCCTGGGCCGGCCTGTCAGGGCGAGCTTACTCACCGGCAGATGGCTGACTGGCTGTAGGCTGGCCCTTCCGTCGCAGTCAGAGCCTGACCCACCTGGGTCTGTGTGAGGCCTAGAGAGAGCCTCCGGATCTTAAAGTTCTTGGCAAACTCCCGGATCTCTTCTAGGTTGATCCCATCTTCATCCAGACTTGGGGTATGTGGCTCTAGGCCAGAAGAAGGGGCCACAGGTGAGTGCATAAGACAGGTAGGTTTCACTACTTAGCCCATGGTCTAGTCAGGTCTGTGGTGAGGGATTAGCACATTTGGCAAAAGGCCTGTGTGTCCTTAAGACCCTCAGGGGTGCCTGTCCCCAAAACAATCAAGACTTAGGAGGGAGGGGTCCAGACCAACTTGTATGGGGGTGGGGTCTACTTTCAAGTTCCTCCAGCTCTAACTGCCAATCCTTCCCACATTTTCTCTGCCTGGTCCCAAGTACACCTGCTGGCCATTCGCATTTCTCAAATACTGGGTGGGAGGTCACAGGAGAGACGTGGCTTAGCTTCTCAGCGAAGCCCCTGGACAGCCAGCTCAGCAGGCTCCTGTCTTCATGCCTAGAACACAACTCAACAGGAATGAACATGAGCCACTTCCTGGCAGTGGGTCTCTGCCCTTCCTCTGTGGACTGCAGGGTTTCGGGTTGGTTTTCTTTGCCCCCACCCCCAGGACTCCAGGGTTTTTATTAAAGAGAATAGCTTCAAAAGAGAGCTGGGTGCCTGAGTATTGTCTTGCATCTTTTCCACAACCTTCTCCAGGAGCCACTTACTGGACACCAACTGGCTGACAGTAGGGGTCTCTGAGCAGGTAATTGGAATAGGAGCAGAAGGCGACGGCTTGGCCGCTGAGACTGGGCTGGCGATGACCACACCAGGCTGGGGTATGGCTGGCGTGGGCTGGATGGACTGCACCTACGAGAAGAGAGTCAATAAGCCCTACTGCCCACCTGCCCAACGCACGGGGTGAGAGCCCCAGAGAGGCTGGGCAAAATCACGCACAAAGTCCTCACTCAGCACATGCCTGCCTGGGCCCTTGAATCAGAGAGTCCACTGTGTTATCACCCACCCAGTGATGACCTCTAGAATGAGTCCAGCAGTGGCCCTACTGCGTTGAGCCTCACAGCCACGTGCAGGCCCAGCCCTCTGAACAGGTCCTTATACTTGGTCAAAGCCCCCCCAGGTGTCCCTCCAGAGACCTGAGAAACCTGAACCCGACTCCAGCGTCGCCCGGGCCCCAGATGTGTGGGAATAGGGAATGACTTCTGGGACCTCCCTACAAGATACTCTGCACCCTCTAATAAAACAAGATGTGTCTCTCAACTACGGACATGGAAAGAGCTTTGAGTTACAGAGCTAAAGGCGGTACAGGGGTAATGAGGTGAAAAAAACATTAGGGAATAATTTCTTTTAAGAACACATGTGTATTTCCAGGAAAAAATCTTGAGGCATAACTAAAGCTGTCAACAAAAGCCATCTCTCTGGAGGTAAAATAAGAAGAGATTTTTAAACTGTACACATTTCATGGCATGTTGAAATTTTTATCAAATTTTTAAATCAAAACCCCATGTATCAGTTATAATCAGGAGAACCTATCAAGAAAATTAATATTTTTAGTATGATTTTTAAAAAAAAATTTCTGAAAACTGCAAGTTTCTCTGGGTTGGGCCCTGCGACCTGAAGTCCAGGCCTCTCTGCTCTCAAATCCATTCTTTCCTCAGGGGCATTGGCCTAAGTTCAAAGCTGCCTGCCTCTGGCTGGAACTGTTTATATTGCCCCTCACAGACAACAAAGACTCAAGTCCAGTTCTTGGCTCCACCTGAACAGAAAGAATTTATAAAAAGCTCATCTCAGTAGCCATTTCCCAGCTAGAAACCCCTCCTTGACTTCCCACTATAATATTAACAGCGACAACAGTAAAAACTGTTTCCAAGAGCTTTCTGGGCACCAAAGGGTTCGTTGCATTATGTCTAACTTCTCCTTTAACATTCGTAACTTTCTGGGCCTCCCTGGTGGTGCAGAGGGTTAAAGCACAGCACTGTGAAGCTGTCTGCAGCCACTGCAGCATGAGTTCGATCCCCGGCCAGGGAGTGACCCACACAGCGCAGCAGACCTCTCCTGTCTCCCCACTGCTCCCCTCACCTGTAGATTTCAGTCCATTTGCCTGTTCTGTTCCCCACTCTGTCTCTGATGAGTCCTCTTGCACCCCCTCACCTCTGGCCTGTACCCCAGTTTTCATATATGCATAAATAAATACCATATTCTCCACCTTACAGATGAAGTTGAGGTTATTCGCAAAGCTGGCAAGCAGCAACCACATTTGAGAACGTGACCTCTCAGCATCACCTGGGAGCTTTATAGAAATCGAATTCTTTAGCTGCACTCCAGAATTATGGAGAAAGAAACTGGGGTGGGGTCCAGGAATCAGCGTCCCAACAAGCCTTCCGGGGGCGTCCAAGACACACTCAAGCTTGACCGCTCTGACTTGGGCACACTGCGCTTCTTGCAATTTCTTAAAGGTTTGATACTCAGCCCTCCCTGGTGGCGCAGCGGGTTAAAGCACAGCACAGAGAATCTAAAGCCGCTTCCGCATGAGTTCGATCCCCGCCTGCCCCGGAGGTGACCACATGGCGCGGCAGACCTCTCCTGACCCGCCCGCTGCTCCCCTCAGCAGTGGACTTTGTCGATCTGCCTGTTCTGTTCCCCGCTCTGTCTCTAGTGAAGCCTCTCACCACCCCTGAGCCTCTGGCCTGTACCCCAGTTCTGTATGCACAAATAAATAAATCTTAAAAAAAAAAAAAAAAAAAGGTAAGATACTCTCTCTTCCAACTCGGTCCTTTACATGAATTCAGCGACCCTCCTCCATGAAGCCTTGCTGAGCTCCCCAGTCTGGACGCTCCCTTATCTGGGTCCCGAAGCACCGCTCAGGCCCCTGTCACACACGGTCTGTCACACCGACTGGCATCAGGCTCTGCAGCCGGCAGAGACCCGCCCCCTTCCTCGCTCTGTCTGCAGCACCTGGAGTACAGTGGGCTCAAAACCACAGTGGGGTGGAGGGTGGGTACAGGCCAGGGGGACGGGGAGAGGGGGTACGCAGCTGATCCCAGGGCCTGTCCAGCAGTGTGCTCACCCTGGAGTCCATCAAGGCCTAGCTTACCCAACCACCCTGGCCTTCTCAGAATGGTGCCAGTCTCTGAGGGCACGTGTGCATGTTTTGGTATGGGGGGTAGGGGGTTGGTGCTGTTTCCCTGGGCAGGGCAGGGTTGACACACGTAGGCCTTCGACCCTGGGACCTCACCTCACTTTGGGGAGGTGCCCTGTTTTCCCACAGGCTTCAGAAATTAATGCCCAGAGTCCGGAGGGAGTCAGCTCGTGCCAGACAGCACTGCCTACCTCCACCCCCCAACCCCCCTTGTACCTCACTCTTAGCTGGGCACTCAGGCGTGCTTGGCTTCCGGACAGCCACAGGCGGAGGCAGGGGGCTGCTGGCCAGGGTCGCAATCACCTGGCCTTGGGCATTCAACAACAGCTGCGGGGTCACAGCCTGGACCTGCAGGCTTTGGGCTGGTGCTGAGGCCGCCACACTGGCCGAGTTCACTACCCACGGGAGTGTTCCGATAACCTGGGGGGAAACAAGGCGGGGACCCCAGTGTGAGGGAGGGCAGCATCCATCTCCACCCACTCCAGTTCCCACCCTGGCGGGAGGACCTGGGCAATTCATCTAATCCTCCTGGACTTCACTTTATGCATCAGCGAAGTGAAGGAACCACATTCCGGAGCTGCTTCCTTAATTCTATTCCCAGACTCATGCCGGAGCAGGAATAGGCCCGCATTTTGAGTCAGACAGCCCCAATGTAAATCTCTCCTCCGCCAAGCTTTATCGTGAGGCTTGACTCCCCCGAACCTCAGCCTGCAGAATGGGAATAAAAATCTTCGCCTACTAGGTCTGGCTCTGCTCGAAAGGAAGTGAGATAATATGTGGGAAAACACCTAGCGCAGAACCTGGCCTTAAGTGAGTGTTCCACCAATAAGCCCCCAACTAGAGAGAGCACCTGTGGGGGGGGGGGTGCCTGAGCGCCTCCACACCAGCCACCAGCCCACACACCAGCCACCAGTGGCAGGACCAAGGTTTGGCATCTTGCTTGCGTTTCTACGACTCTCGGCCCAAGCTGCCCCCTCCCCTGGCTTCCCACAGCCCCCACCCCTCAGCCTTTGACCACTTGCCTGTCCCTGAGCGTTGGTGAGAATCTGACTGCTGATCCCCGGCATGCTGGGAATGGCGTTGGCAATGACCGGAGTTGTAGTGAGGGAGCCCAGGATCTGGGTCTGTCCCCCGAGGGAAGCAGCACTGATCTGTGGGTGGAGGAAGAGCCTTGCTCAGAGGCCAAAGGGTGAGAAAGAGCCCAGGGCAGAGAGGGAAGAGAGCTGGGGGCGTGGGGGGGGGAGCCAGGGCTGCTGTGAGGTGTGTGAGGCTGGCTGCAAGCCCGCGGCCGCCAGCCAAGTGGCATCCAGAGCTAGGGGCTGCCGACTACACGGGTCGGCAAGGGGGCGGGGGGGGGCAGTCATGGAGGAGAAACTCTGGCTAATCTTCCAGGCTGGAGGGCCCGAGGTGCTTCCAGTCCCATCGCACTGCTCCACGCCGAGCCAGGGGCCCCCTTGCACGGACCCGGTAGGGTGCGGGCCTCTAGCTCCACTTTAGTGGCAATTCGTAAGCCGGCGATCTCCAGACATCACCCCACCCTCCGAGTGGGGTGGTCCAGTGGTTCAGGTTCTAGAGAACTGGCCTAACCCCCTGGCAGAGGGCGTCTGGGACGGATGGGTGGGCAGCGGCAAGGAGAAGGCCTCAGAGGGAGCCCGCCTCTGCTGATGTGTCGGAAAAGAGTCGCATTCTGGGGGGCTGGTCCCCCACCGCCTTCCTCCCCTTTAGGAAGGCTCAGCACCACCCTTGGCCCAGGATGCAGTCCATCCATGGTCAGTCCTGGGTGAGGGCAGCGGCTTACTATTCCTGGGCTAAACGCGAAGCCTGCAGGCTGGACGGTGATCTGCGGGGGGGTGTCCACCGGCTTGGGGGTGGGGGCAGCGGCGGCGGCAGCAGTGGGCTGCGGCAGAATGGCCGGCGTGGTCTGCAGCAGCGGCTGGGGCTGGAACAGCGGCTGGGGCTGGGCTGGTGGTGGCCGCGGCTGGGCGGGCGAGGAGGCCTGGACCGGCGGGGCGGCTTGGACCGGTGCCGGGAGCGCAGCGTTCAGCACGGCAGCTGCTACGGAGCAAGAGACAGGTGCTCAAATGCCTAGCTGGGCCCGGCGGCTCCATCCCGGGGGGGTCTGGCACAAGCCTGAGGGGGTGGGCGTAGGACAGGGACAGAAGCTGCGATTCCCTTGATCCTCGCAGGCACATGTCACCAGCTCTCATCCCCCCTCCCTTGGGCCTGGAGCGGTGTAGGCTCAAAACCAGGAGTTGAATCTTCTTGCAGTCTTTCTCAGGAGGCTGGTCATGGGGTGCACTCTGGCGTGGGGGGAGAGGGGCAGTCTCAGACATCTGGCTGAAGTAAGAGAGGCCTCTCGGGCCAGCAGGGTGCCATGGCCTAGAGGCCTGAGGTGGTGCAGCAGGTCTGTGGCCGGACGCCCGGGGCACTGGATCCAGACTCCAGGGCTGTCACCCCGAGGGCCGAGGGTTGAGTCCAACATGGCAAGCACACGTCAGGGATGGTGGTGTAGGGTGGTGGGGGGCCTGGTGCAGTCCTGGGGAGAGTTGCTGTTACCTTGGAGACCGGCTAAAGGTGGCTTGAAAATTCCCCCCGTGGGAGAAGCAGCGGTCAGTCCTGGGAGGCCAGCCACGGTTGCTGTAGGAATTGTCCACACGGCCAGCCCCTGCTGACCAGCCACTTGACCTGCAATACTGATGGGGATAAGAAGAGGTTGAGTAACTGCCCCTGCTGGAACCATAACTCCTGTCAGAACTGTGGCTAAGTTTTCCTGAGTCAAGACCTGCAAAAGCAAACAAGATTTCAAAAAGAAAAGAAAAAATAAAAAATCAACATCGACGGCACAAACGCTGGGTCTCTTAGACCCAGCTGAGCACAAATAAAGCATTCTGAGGGCAGTGGGGGAAGGCCACCGAGGGCGAGGGCGAGGGCGGGGGGGACAGGAGCCCCAGCTGGAGGTCCAGCCCTGAGGGGGTGCCTGGACCTCGGGATTCTGCTTGCAGAGAAGCAGCCCGGGTGGGGGCAGGGCCAGCCTCGCTCACGGGACAGCAGAGGGTGCACAGGTCTCTTCCGCCTCGGGCTGCTGCCTCCCAAACCTTCCTGGCTCCTTGCTCCCAGGGCCAGTGCTTTGTGGTCAGGAAGCTGGGGGCAGGGTCATTTGCAACCAGTGGACAAGGGCCCACAGAGGCGCCCAGGATGCTCTGAGGGAGGATATAGCCCTGGAGGTGCCTCAGAGACCCATGCATGTAACAACTGGTCACAGGGAGCTCAACACGCCTGGAGGAGCCCAGAAACAGCTTCTCTCTGGCTTGGGGCAGCCCTCTGGCTCTAAGTGAGGGCTGTGCAGAACCCCGGCATCAACTCTTCCCGGCATCCACCAGGGGACTGACAAAGTCATCTAAACTCACTGAGATAAACAGCAAGGCAGGGGGCATGAAAGAGTTAATGTCGCCCCTGCAATCGTTGCTGGACCTAAGGTGACTGTCTACCTGGCAAAGGCAGATGTCCTCTTTGCAAGTGGGCCTGATCTGGGACAGGGAGGAGGCCGGGGTGCCTAGCAGGAGACCCCCTCTCTCGAGCCACGGCCCCTTCCCGTGAGGTTTCCAGATCCCATGGAGAGCCCACCTTAGCTGTCCCAAGCCTCGCTCCTGCCCACTGCCCTCTGTCCAGCTCCCCGGGGTGGCCCTTACCTGGGGGGCAGCTTGTACAGCCAGTGGTGTCAGGGTCTGTGATGCCTGAGGCTGGCTTGGGGCTTGGCTGAAGGTGGCGACTTCGGGGGCAGGGCTCGGAGGGACCCCAGGGAGTGACTTCACTTCATGTGGCGTTAAGAAAAAGAGGACAAGGAGTGAGTCTGGTGTGAGCGAAACAGAGAGGAGAATGTCTTGTTTGCAGCTCCAGGTAGCTACTCTGAGCTTCACACTGTACTTCTGCTTGACCTGAGACCAGTCACTGGCCTTGCCTGGCCCAGTGGGCAGCTTCCCAGGGCTTCTGGTTGGAGGTTGGAGAGCTTGTGCCACATCTGGAAGGTCGACCACCTCTTCCCACTTCTGGACAAGGGGAGTGCAAGCCTCCGCACGGTGGAGGGTCTGTCTCTCTCACTTTTTTTTAAAGATGTATTTATTCATGCATATAAGAACTGGGTACAGGCCAGAGGTACTGAGGTGTAAAAGGATTCACCAGACACAGAGTAGGGAGCAGAACAGGTGGACTTACTGAAATACACTGCTGAGGGGAGCAGCCGGATGACAGGAGAGTCTGCCGTGCCCTGTGGGTCACTCCCTGGCTGGGGATCGAACTTGCTCTGCAGTGGCTGTGGCCAGCTTCATAGCGCTGAGACTTAACCCATTGCGCCGCTAGGGAGGGCCTGTCTCTCACTTCTTGTCTTTATTCAGGCACTGACACGTCACACATCAGTAAAAGAGCCCAAACTAATGTGTGTCAGGAAGAGAAAGAACCAGACTCAACGGGAGCAGCTTCTGAAGCTCACCAGCAACTGGGCCATTGCCCTCCCTTCCTTTAGGCTGTTCTGGATCCAAGTATTGGCAAAGGGAAGGGGCGGAGACCCCTACAGGGGAAGCCCCAGAAAGGACAGAAAGTCAGAGGTGACTTTGCCACACTCAAGATCCCCCTGGCTCTTCAGACCAGGCAGCTTTGCTCTGCCGGTCCCTGAGAGCTGAAATCCAGATGTGCAATTTCTAAAGGAACTTCCTGTGAACCCAACTTTTTCTTCTAGGTGATAGCTTCCCATCGCTGCCTTGCTGTATTCAGGTGTGGGGACCCCTACCCTGAAGACTATTCAAAACCATACCAACGAGCAACAGAATTTAATATCTAGTTAGGAGTCTATGTCCTGGGTGATGGGTGTCAGACCAGGTCAGTGACCCCTCACAGATCTCTAGCCCTAATCTAGGCCTGTTGAATCAGAATGTCAAGAGTGGGAAGGCCAGCAACCTCGCCCCTCTTCTTTCTGTTAAACTCTCCTGTGATACAGCTAACAAAGAGGATGTAGACAAACCCCATCCCTGTCTTCCCAGCTCATGTTTTATTCCAGAGAAGCGCCAACCTAGCTCAAGACTGCCGTGACTGTGGTTAGAAAACCCAGATTCTCCAAGGAGTTAGAGACAAACAATGACAGCAGAAACCCTATAAAATACGAACACGAAATAGCAGGGAAGACACATTTCTAACCATGGGGGAAACTTGGAGAAGATAAACCTACACAAATTTAAAGCATTTTGTTTGAGGAACTAAGTAATGAAACAGAAAAGACCAAGAAAATAAGAACGTGACAATGGACGGGAATGATAAAAGCTTAGCCGAGAGTGAAATGTTCGCTTTATTAGGATATGTCTGCAAAGCTGGACCATGGGGCCCAAAGGGTCCGATACAATGAGGGCTTATGGCACTCCCAAGGAGGCAGCTTTCCAGCCAACTCAAAGGGCCACCACCAGCAGGCCACAGGTAAGTGGTTCCCATAGTCAAATACTTTCCCCTGTCACGGAGAACAAAATTTGGTGTTTTCTGGAGCTTCTTTTGTGGCACAGGGGTTAAAGACAGCACTATGAAGCTGTCTACAGCCACTGCAGCATGAGTTCGATCCCCGGCCAGGGAGTGACCCACATGGCTCAGCAGACCTCTCCTGTATCCCCGCTGCTCCCCTCAGCAGTGGATTTAGTCAGTACATCTGCCTGTTCTGCTCCCCACTCTGTCTCTGGTGAGTCCCCTCACCGCCCCCACCCCCGCACCTCTGGCCTGTACCCCAGTTCTTGTATGCATAAATAAATAAATCTTTAAATACATTTTTTTATTTTCCCATATGATAACCTCCTCCTACTATGAACAATTGATTTCTCTTCAAAAGAAATTTGAATGGACCTCAAAGGAAAAAGAAATATTAAAAGACCAGTACAGAGACGTCAGAGTTGTGCTGTTCATGATGTGAGAAACCATTCAGTTTGTCAATAACCGATGTCATCATGGAAACAGGCACATAAAATAGCAGTGTCCCACCACACCGCCTCGGTGGCCACCACTGTGAAATGTGTGTGTGTGACAAAGATGAGGCCGCGATTTTGTTCTGACTAGTAATTTAGTGCGAGACAAATCACTCGTTTTCATCATGAAAGTTTCCACTAGATGAGCTTGTAGAGGAAACGCTTCTTCATCTTACAGACCTAAAAGTGTTCCACCGCGGCCCCAGTCTAAGATGACAGCTTCTGAGGAGGCACCATGGGATACCCACCTGCCTCGCTTGACGCTCACTAAGCTCCTCACAGAGACTGTCACGGAAGGCCTGGACACGAGCCTCCAGGAGGCGGGCACCAGCATAAGCTCCCACGCTACAGTGCAAATAATTAAGTGAGGCTCCATCTCGGAGAGAGGTTTGGATAAAGAGCAGAGTTACTGTGCCAAGAGAAATGAGATGGGGGCCCTCCCTGGTGGCGCAGCGGGTTAAAGCACAGCACTGAGAATCTAAAGCCGCTTCCGCATGAGTTCGATTCCCGCCTGCCCCGGAGGTGACCACATGGTGCGGCAGACCTCTCCTGACCCGCTCGCTGCTCCCCTCAGCAGTGTACTTCGTCCATCTGCCTGTTCTGTTCCCCACTCTGTCTCTGGTGAAGCCTCTCACTGCCCCTGAGCCTCTGGCCTGTACCCCAGTTCTGTATGCACAAATAAATAAATCTTTTAAAAAAAAAAGAAATGAGATGGATGAAAGGATGGAAAGGGCTGAACCTCCCAAGTGTTCTGAAAAGATGTTCCACCCCCACACTGGAAAGGAAGAGAAATGATGGCAGAAACACAGAGGCTGCAGCCTCCCTGCCTGGTCTCCGAAACACAGGTCCACGGGGATAGTACTGGCCATTCTGACCGAAGTGGTCAGGTTTTTTGTGATTCCTTTATTCAAAAGGAGGAAAAACAACCTAAGTTTCTAGGGTCCCACATGAATCTGCGTTCTGGTTTGCAGGTAGAGAAGGGATAGACGTTTTCTGGTTAAGGACGTGCTGTGTCCCTGAAACTTGTCTGTTCTCACTTGTTCTCTTCTTGGTTCCTGCTCCGGGCCCAACCCCAGCAGCCCGGATCTCTAATGTAGGGAGATAAGAGGAGAACTGCATCGCATAGTTCCGGGGAAAGCGAGAAGGGAGGCTTCAAGAAAAGATGCCTATTCTGCAAGGGGTGATGAAGAAAGAGTGGCCGGTGCTCAGCCACAGGCTCCATTATGGCTCTGGCTGAGTGATAGGTGTCCTGAGGAGACCTGGGGGACATGATGTGGGTGCATCAGCCATATCCATTCTCCCTGCAAAGACTCAAACTCACTTCGTCAATCTCAAGCTCAAAGGTCATTTTTGGAGAACAGTACAAATAAGTCCCCCAGGTTTGACTCATGCCAGCCCAGGCTTGGGAATTCTCCCAGGTCCTACTTAACCCCCATCTTTAGTCCAAGGTAGGTAAGATCCCCTCCCATCTCCAGCTCCGGGCACGCCCCAGGTCTGCCACAAAAGTAAGAAGGGCTGGCAGGACCCTGAAAATCTAGTGTTCTCTGCCATGGGCCTAAGGTGAGTCTTAGACCAAGGAGCCCTCTCTGCGATTAATTCACCCTCCTCATTTGAGCTCAACACTCTCCTCCCACCTCACCCTGATCATCCCCATTTAAATGACTGAAACCAGAACTCAAGTTCTGTGGGCGATGAGTGTAGTATCCCAAGGAGCTGAGCAAAAGTACAGGCTATGGCCAGAAGCTATCTAGTGGAAAGAAAAACACGAAGACCCTGAAGCCACCTAGTCCCCAACAGGTCATGCTGGCCCTCCAGGGGGACCACAGGAAGGAACTCGGGTAGGACAATGCCAGATGTGAACAGTGGTCTCGTACCAGTCGCCTCTGCAGAGGAGTCTGGGTTGTCTGACCCTCCTGCAGCACCAGGCTCACTGGCTTCAGGTGGGCCTCCGCTCTGGGAGCCCTCAATGGCCACCCCCTCCAGACCTTTGCCCTCCTCCTCAGCAGGGATCTGGGCATCCACTCCAACTTCCAGCACTCGAATGGTCTCATGGCCTGACATCACGATGACCTGCAAACAGAGGACAAGGGACACTTCTGTGGGGAAGGGCAGGTTGAGCTGGGGGGTGGGTGGGGTGAGGTTGGTTGGGGATACCGACCTTCTGTCCCTGGGACAGGTGTTCTGTGAGAACTCCAGAGCCTGGGTAGCCTACAGCTCCCCGACTCCCAGGGAGGGGCTGCTAGGAGAAAGTAGGGCTGGTAACACCAGCTGGAAAGAGCCCTGTGGGGCCGACCGACCCCCTGGGGATGTTTCTGCTGGCTCCCGCAGTTGGACAGTCCAGGAATGGCCAGTGGGTCACCCCACAGGCTCTCAGGGATTACGCCCCGGCTACCAGGACACTGGAGCGTGGCCATGAAGGCCTCGCCGCAGTGTCCACAGCTTAAGCGGGGTCAAGAAGCAAAGCTCTCTTCACTTTCCTTGAAACCCTGGGGAAGTTCCCTCAGAGATAAAGGAATGAAAAATGAATGAACACTCCGCAATGTAACTTTTTAAATCTCACGATTACTTTACTCTGGGGTAAAGGCCAAGATTTCCTTGCAAGCTAACTTCTTGAAATTAGAGTCAGGAATCTTGAAGATGGAGACTCTCCTCCTTCCACCCCCAGCCTGAACCTTGATGCCCGGAGGCGGGAGGGTTTGTCAGCTCCGCCTGTGCGTATGCTCAGACCCTGACTCCACGCCCGCCCTCGGAAGCAGGGCCCCGGCCCTGGGCCTCCACAGAGCTTTACCCAGCTAGGCGGCCGACGCTGAGCTCTGTACCTGCAGCGCTGAATGCTTCTCTTAACAACATCCAAGAATCAGGACATGCTGTACATTAAACAGCTCTGTGTCCAAAAGCCCTGGGCTTGGCCTGTGCCCTAAGTCACTCCCATGGCCTGAAAATTGGATCCAGCTAGAGATGCTAATGGAAGGAGTGACAATTTGGCCTGGCAGGGGCGTAGGAGTGAAATAACTCCTCAAAGCAGCTCCTTTTCTGACTCAAACTTGACCTCTAAGGGGCTTCACACAAATAACATTTCAAGAGATTCTCATCTTTATTTTCCTTTTTCAAAGTATCTAAGTAATAAATGGTCACTGCTGGAAAAAACTGAAAACGTGTATGTGAGCAGACGGAAAGTGTAAGTTACCCATTGAGCAAGTCTGTCCCCCCCTCCCCTAGGCTTATTCATATGGGTACATTTTACTTTCACTTTTTTTAAGTCTCAGCTTCAATCCCCAAGATCAGCCTTGGAGAAAGGCTAGCTGCCAGCTGCATCTGGAGATGCGAGTCACCCTGAACTTTGATAAGAAAGAAATGAGGGGCTCTGAGCACTCCTCCCCCACGCCCTTAGTACATCCTCTTCCTGCCCCAAGATACCTGCTCGTTGACAGTCAGAGACGACTCTGGCCCGGCGCCAGGATCCATGGTCCCTTGTTGATGTGGGCAGCCCACACCTAGCACATCCTGTGGTGAGACGGGTGGGAAAAACATAGCCAATGTGACGCCGTCATACAACTTGCATGCCAGCTAGAGGACTCAGAATTACAATGGCAAGAACAGAGAAGATAAGTTTTCTCCCAAGTTGCAACAGAAGTAAAGGGAGCAGGATTCTAAAAACTTAAAAATTAAAGTGTCTCAGCATGGGTAATATGCTCTCTGGGCATCCTGGTTTGTCCAGGAAAGGCTGAGCAGGCTTCTTGGGAGAGAAGGTAAAGATAGGAATCATACATTGTACAAAAATGAAGGATGATGCTATGAATATATTTAAAATTAAAAAAATATATATTCTCAAACTTTAATGCACAGGATGATCTCCCGGAGCACTACTGACACAGGGCAGAACCCCAGCTTCCCCTGCAAATATCCCCAGAGAGTTTGATGCAGCAGGTGGGGCCCAGGAAATCAGTTTTGAGGGGATGCCACAGTGATGGCTGAAGGCTCATGCAGTCCCTTAACCCCGGAGGCAGGACAGGCTCCCAGAGGGGAAGCCGCTGCCCAGGCAGTGAGGAGCCGAGCGGTGGCTTCTGGGAGACGCAGGTTCTCTGGCAGGAGCCAGACCACGAGGTCACGAGACAGAGAAACAGGGCAAATGGCTGGGCGCTTACATAGAAAAGAAAGTAAGCAACTGGCATCTGTTTTGTGCCTTGTATGTAACACTCACCCAGGAGCCACTCAGGCCAGCTGGGTGCAGCGTGTCCTGGATTCGGCACCTTCCCCTGCTCATCTGCTTCTACCCAAGGTCGTTTGTTTCCTTTTAAAATCATTTAATTTGGGGCCCTCCCAACGGGGTGGAAGGCAGCACTGTGAAGCTATCGGCAGCCAGTGTTCGGTCTGCTTGTCCTGCTCCCCGCTCTGTCTCTGGTGAGTCCTCTCACTGCCCCTGCACCTCCGGCCTGTACCCTAGTTCTGGATGCATGCATAGGTAAATCTTTTTAAAAAATCGCTTTTAATTGATTCATCGAACATAAAATCCACCCTTTTAGCCAATTTAAAGTGTATTGGTTCAGTGGCTTTGTTGTGCCATCACCATCCTTCAGCTGCAAAACACTTTCATCACCCCACGAGGAAACCTGGTGCCCAAGAGCAGTGGCTCCCTTTTCCTATGGACCCCGGCAGCTCATTTGCCTGGTTTCTGTGGGTTCACCTAGTCCCAATATTTCATATGAGTGGGACCACACGGTAGGTGGCCTTTCTGTCTGGCTGCTTCTACTGAGCAGTGTCTTCAAGAGTCATCCATTCTGTAATTGTATCCAGGCCTGATGTTTGAGCTTGCTGCACTCCCTGGGGATGGCAGGGGGAGAAGTGAGCCAAGATTTCATTTCCAGGATGAAAACCCATCAGACCCAACTGTGATTTTACCCAGCGCTCCACAGGCCTGAGCCAACCCACCATTTCCGTACACAAACAACTCAGGAGCAAGCTGGGGTGCAGCACTGAGCCATGGACACAGGCAAACACGAGTCTCCTCCAGTCCCCTGGCAGCTTGGCCAAACCCCAGCAAGAGGAGGAAGAAGGACACCAGCTGGACCAGCACCATCAGCAGAAGGAACACGCTCGTTCTTTCAAGACAAATGTAAACACAGAAACAGTGGATTTGAACAAGCACGGAGTTGAAGAATCCCTTCGAGCACACCGATGCTCAAGAATCAAATCGCGGACGCCGGAAGGGGCTCCCGAGTGGGTCTGTGAATGGGGCTGCCTGAAAGGCAAAGCTGAAGAAGGCCTTTTGAAGGCTAAAACTCGTCAAAATGTAGAGCTCAAAGAAGGGCCCGTTCCAGTTACAGCTGTTGACACCGAAGGGGAGAAGCTGCAGGTAACTGGTGCTTGGAGAGTCCCAGTCAGTTCTGTGGGCCGTAGGGCTGAGGGGAGCGAGAGCCCCAGCCTGGCCAAGTTGGGGATTAGATGACAAATGGCTACATGGTAACAGAGATGAGGAATTTATCAATGCTTCATTCAGGAATTTATCGATACTTCATTCATAATGTTTTCTCTAGACTATTTTTGATGAGAACGGCCACTTAATTAAAAGACACATTTTACAGAGAAGATCTATAACCATTAGTACCATTGATGATGATGATGAACAGCAAGGTAGGGAACTCAGTTATATAAACATAAACCAAGTTCTAAAATATAAATTTAATAGTTTGAATAAAGTTGCCAAGAAAACTTGACAATTAAAGAAATGCAAAAAAAAAAAAATTAAATTATGCTTTTAAGGGTTGGGACAATTCTGGAAGTGTAGTTCTCCCAGATTTGGGCTTAGGGCAACGTTCCAGGATGCCAGGAGGAACACGGGGAGTGTCCCACACAAATCAGAGTCACTAGCACAGCCCAACAGTCTACTGGGAAACACCCTGAAATGATTGGTCTTTTGTTTATTGGACAAATACCTCAGTGGCTACTATGTGCTGGTCTTTGGGGATCTAATAGGGGAAGAAAGCGTACCCCACCTTTGCTAAAAGCTTGCAGCTTAATGTGGGAATGAAGGAAATAAAAAGACAAATACCATACAGTGTGTCTAAGGGCCACAGTGGGGAGTCGAGGGTGGCAGAGGATCGCGGGGGGCACACCCACTGCAGGCTTGCATGGCCCTCGTCCCCTGGCTCACACATAAATGCGCTCAGACATAGATGTTTGTACACAAAGAATAGCGCGCCTTGTAGAGGAGCGTGGGACCTGTTGTATGGGGCTCAGATGTTTAACTCGGACTTATTTCTGTGGTTTCCATCCCTCCCTTAACACTCATTGTGGGTGAGGTTTTCAAAGGATAAAGTACCTTCTCGTTAGCAGTCATCTTTTTTTGGGGGGGAAGGGCACTCTGAATCAGTAGCCTCCAAGGGATGACTAGTTAAGCTGAAATTGATTTTAATAGTACTCAACTGAAAATCATGCTTGTGGTGGGACATCACCTTCCCTATCTTTGACATCAGCTCTTCTGGTCAACACAACTCTTCTATTTCAATTGTGCGCCCACTTACTGCCTGCAGAACAGTCTTCCAGAAAGGCTATGGGCGCAGGAAGCAGGAGAGTAGCGTGGGTTGGTACCTGCGGTTCTTCACACCCTCCCTAGATGGTCTCACCCAGCACCAAATCTCTATCTCCAGCTTGAAACCCCTCTGGAAACTTCAGGCTCATATATTCAACTGCCCAACACGTGCTGGTAACACCTCCTACTCACTGAGTTCAAGCCCACACTCCTCATTCCCACCTGAAATTTGTCTACCTGCACGCCACCTTTTGGATCTCAGCAAATGGCAGCTTCAGCCTTCCCCAAAAGCTCCTGCCAACGGGGTCATCATCTTCGCCTTCTTTCTCCTACAGCTCTGATTCACGCCTCAGCAAATCCTGTGGCCGCTCCCTTCTCCCTTCCCAGGATCCCCCATCTCTTAACTCACTGCCCTGGTGCAGGAACAACACACAATACAGCCCTGCTCACGCCAGCACCCTCTGCCCTCCTCTTAAACTGCAACTCCAGGCTGACCAACCGCCCTTCCAGGGGGCCACTGTCTGATGGACTCCCTCCATGTCCTCCCACCCGTCTCCATTGCTGGCCCCAGGACACAGATGTCCCTTCTTACCTCCTGAAGAATAATCACCATTGATAGTTTATTGGAACCAGGCCCTTAAACACAGGGCCTGGCTGAGCACCCTCTGAAGACAGACTGGGGGTTCGCCATTTCACCTTTGGGATTTATAAGCTGTGGGATTTGGGACAAATCCTCTGTGCCTCAGTTTCTTCATCTGTAAAATGAGAATAATAGCACCTGTTCTATAAGGTTATTGTGAGGACTGAATGAATTCATGCATATAAAAAGTTTCCATCACTGCCTGGTAACATGCTTAGAAATGGCAGGGACTCTAAGAATCTACATATACTGTCTTGCTTCAATTTAGAGTAACAGTTAAGAATCTAAATTCAACTGTCAGTTCCACCATTTCTTAGCAAAGACCTCACCGCTCCTTGTATTTAATGATGCGGTAACTGTATTTGAAATGGGGAGCATTAAGATTTCAATAAATGTTAACTGTTATTCAAGTCTATTACGGCCCCTAGCAGAGCATAGAGCTCAGTAATTAACAGCTACTGAAGCTTGGCCAATTGTGTGACTGTCTCCAGGTGGGCACTTGTTTATTTTTTTAAAGATTTATTTATTTATGCATTCAGAACTGGGGTCCTGGCCAGATGTGATTG
>NW_004567135.1:6499205-6500133 GCF_000260355.1 Condylura cristata | reverse complement strand
GCTGTTCTGACCCCCAAAGATCAGGTCACACTGGAACACAGAAGCTCTGAGTTCTGCTCCAGATCTCAAAGAACCTTGACTCCAATGAGCAGAGTTAAATGGCTTGCCAAGGTGTTGGTAAACCAGGTAGGCACACAAGGTTCAGAAGGAAGGGAAAGGGGAAAGGGAGGAAAGTCATGAGTGGCTTTATTTCCCCTCTTCCTGTCTCCATGTGCGAACTTGGTAGCAAGAGTGCAGTCCCTGACCAGGGAGGTGACCCGCCAGGTGTGGCAGACCTCTCCTGTCTCACCTGCTGCTCCCCTCAGCAGCGTGTCAGTCCATCTGCCTGTCCTGCTCCCCACTCTGTCTCTGGTGGAGCCTCTCACCTCCCACGCCTCTGGCCTGCACCCCAGTTCTTGTATGCATAAATAAATACATCTTTAAAAAATCAGATCATATCATTTACCCTCCTCATATTTTTTACCTTCTCCCTCAAAAGGGGCATTTCCTAGTCAAATGTGTTGCCCCATTTCCAGCACTAGGGGTATTTTCAAGTGATTTCAAAGACACAATACTGTCTGGTGAACCTGCCCACACCCCTCACCCAGCCTATCCCAGCCTTTTCTCCTTTGACTAACTTCTGCCAGCCCTGCTCCTCTGTGGTCTCACTGACACAGAAAGAGCTTGAGACCTAAAAGCAGAAGTCCCATCTTGAGGATTGTTTCTATAACAGAGTTAGACCTCTCTAAACCTCAGTTTCCTTCTCTGTAAAATGTGCTTAAATTATAGGTAGGCCCTCTCCTGGGTTATCATAAGGATGACACTGGTAACATATATTAAAAGCACTAAAAACAGGGCTTGGCACGCACTAAACATATATGTTTGTTATTATTATTGCTGTTATATTTTATTGAAATAAAGCATGCACCTAAAACTTTTAAAAATCATA
>NW_004567135.1:6468837-6498965 GCF_000260355.1 Condylura cristata | reverse complement strand
CACACACACACACACACACACACACACACACACACTGATTTATCTTGTTTGTTTTCATGTTTATGATCTACCTGGGAACAATCCCCCCAGCCCCAAAACAAACAAACACAAACCTGACAAGGAAGCTCTAAGCTGTATTGTTCAGAGCATGACACATAAAATAATGGGTATTTTTGTTGGACCAATGAACAAATAAATGAAGTTCTAAGGCAGATAGGCACAGTGCAAGGTCCCAGAAGTACTCACCCTAGCATTCAACAAACCTAGAATATATGGAATTATTACTCAGAAGGCCTCTGCCTGTCCATGTTGGCTGCTTTAGAAGACCAAAATAAGGGGAGGATTTATGTATAGAACAATTGAAGACCAGTTGAAACAAGGAACCAGAAAAGCTGATGAGGCTAAAATCTCTCCAAAGAGTTTCTTTTCATTTGCCCAGGAAGGTTTCCTGGCGGCTTTTAAAAATTACTTCCCCAGCCCCGCAGCAGGGAATATTCTGCGTAGATTTTAGCCTTCCAGTCCGAGTAGAGTGGGGGAACCCCTACCCTAAGGTGGAAGTTACAACGCAACTTGAGGCTCCCCTGCTCTCACCAGGTGAGAATGCTCAAGGAGTATAAACCGGAGCCCATTTTTCTATTTATTAATAATAATATTGTTATTAAATATTTATGAAGTGCTCATGCTCCGCTCGACGGCGACCCTCCCACTTACTCCCCACCCTTCCAGCGACGCCTAGGTCCCGAACCCCCAACCCCACCAGATGTAGATGACTGGGAGGGTTCTGACAGGTCGCCCCAGCTGCCTCAGTTGACCTTCACAGCAAGAACCCAGGCGTCTTTTTCCCCCGCGGGGCGACGATCTTCTCCCGGCCGTCACGGGTCTGTGCACAGAACGTCCCCAGCGCTGGGCACCCCACCTGGGCTCCCGGGCAGAGGCGGGGAGGGGCCAGGGCCGGGCTCCCACGGGGTCCACCTGGAGGCGGCTCCCCCTCCCCGGCCAGCCCGGCCCGAAGGCGGGCGAGGGCGCGGCCCAGGGGGTCTCGGGCTCCGGGCGGACGGCGGCGCGCAGTCCCGCTCCCAGAGCTCCCCGGCGCCCGGGCCCAGCATCCTGCCGCCCCAGGCCCGCGGCATTTTTTTCTCTTTATCATAAATATATAAATTATGCTAATTACGGGCATTGCATATTAACCAAACCCGAAACCTCCCCTGCCCGGCCCCCTCCCCCTCCGTGCAAACCCCTCCCCGCCCCGGACCCCGCTACTTACCGGAGCCCTAGCCCGAGCCGCCTTCGCCCCGGGTACCCCGCGGCCACCGATTAGAGATTCATCTCACAGCCGGGGCCAGGGGACTGGGGGCCGGGGCCGGGGCGGCCGCCTCCCGCAGACAAAGAAGCCAGTGCGGCTTGGCGGGGCTCGGCTCGGCCCGGGAGCCGGTCGGGACCCACCGCTGCCCCCGGGCCCCCAGCCCGGGCTGGGCAGAGCCGAAGGGGACTCTGTGGACTGCGCTGGGCAGAGGGGGGACAGCTGGAAAGTGGGAAGGGGAAGTGGGGGTGGGGTGGTCAGGTATATATATTTTTCTGCTTTCCCCCCTTCCACGGCCCCCCCGTTCCCTCCCCCCTTTTCCCTCCTTCTGCTACTTGGATTTTTTTAGCTGCTGCGTCATGAGCATAATTTATGCAAAGAGCTTTGCCGCATGCTGCACCGCGCGCGCCAGCCGCCGGGGGCGGCGGGCTGGGCAGGCGATCAGGGAAGGGAGGGGACCCTGGGAGCCCAGAAAGAGGGGTGGGGGTGGGGAGAGGACCCTCCGCACCTAGCCGCGCCGGGAGGCCGCAGGGGCCATCTGCTCGGGCAGGAATGGAGGGTCGGGTAGGTTATCTCCCGCGGAGATGCGGCTGGAGGTTTCGTTTTGGAAGGTGCGAAAGTGGGAGCTGGAGCGCGGGAGCCCCGACTAGGACACTCTGCCACCTTCCTTTCACCAAAGGTTGGGGCGGGCCGGCAGGGACGCCCGGCTGCCACCTCTCCTCGCTAGGTTAGTTAATTGCCCACTTCAACGTTGAATGTCAAGTTCACGTGCACTCCCGAGCCCCAGGCCTGGACCGCACCTCGGGAAAGGCGCTCAGACGTCTCCGCCAGCCGCGAGCCTCGGGAGCCGCTGTGCCCCCGCTTTATCTCAGGGAGGGGACCCGGGTCCTTACGGCTCCCGCCACCCCAGCCCGGCCCCGTCGCGGTCGCGAGTTGCGTTGAAGACAGCTTCCCCGCCTGCATCTCCTTTGACATGGAAATGTAAAGCAAAACAAAACGGAAGTTCGGAGGCTTGGAGAGAGGCGACGTTCGCGGCTCCGCTTCGGCAGTGGTGGTGGAGGGAGGAGGGTCGGCTTTATCCAAGCGCTTTGGACGGGAGGGAGAGGAGGCCTGACAGCCCGGGGTTGGGCCTGAGGGTTGGAGGGTTGGAGAACCAATGGAAGAGGACGGAGTTAGAAGACCTTAGGGGAGAAGGAGGAATGCGGGGAGACGAATTGGGAAGTGTCCCTCGAAGGGTCTGTAAATCCTGGGAATGCGAACCCCAACCTTGACGCGGCCCGCCCTACCCCGCCAGCCCCGCCTCTATTTTAGTGAATTTGGGAACTGGAGATAGATGTGTCAGACAACCGTGAAGAGGTGGAAGGGCTCTTGGTCGGGCCTTGCCTTGAGCTGCCCGGGGCTCCCGGTGGCTCCAGACCATCACCACACGCTGGTCCAGTGCTCTAGCCAGGACTTGCTGCTAGGAGACCCTGCTCCCAGGGGCAGGCTCCCCAGCCCTCACCACCTGCCTCGCCAGCAGAACTCAGTTTGTGAGGGGCTTGTTTCCTTGTAGGGGTGAGGAGGTACGCTGGGGACAGATTTATGAATAACCATAAACTGGAGTCAGGACACCTAGGTCTTAGTCCCAAAACTCACTCTCCCTGTCCAGGCAGGCAAGGCAAGCAAGGCAACCTTTTATTATTTGCAAAATGAGGGTAATGTCGATAATCACTACTTCACAGAGCTGTTAGATTTAATTGTGAACATGTGAGGAAAAAAAAAACCAACTTTTGAACTGCATGCGCTACACAATTGTAAGGTGTTGTTACCCAGACAATAGTTTGAACCCATTTTAATGACCCCAGAAGACCTAATACAGGTCAAGTCTTAGAACTCACGAGAGTTTGGTCCCATCTGTGGGGTCTGTGATCTAACTTCTCAGACTGCAAATTCCTCAAAAGCAGAGATTGTGGTTTACTCATTTTCCTATTTCCTAATGCTCTTTATATGAAGGAGGGGGGGCAGGATGGCCATTGAACTTGTCGCTTGAAGGCAAAATTCTTAGTCTGTGGGTTTTGTGCTACACATAGAGCAAATGCTTTGGATAGTTCCAAGAAAGTAATGGATGTGATTAAAGAAATTCAAGGGATTATACATTGAAATGTTAATTGCGGGGCCTCCTTGGTGGTACAAGGGGTTAAAGCAAAGCACTATGAAGCTATCAGCAGCCAGCTCCTGCCTCACAGTTAAATACTAGGCCAGGGAGCTGACCCACGGGTACAGCAGACCTCTCCTGTCTTGCCTGCTGCTCCCTTCAGCAGTGTATTTCAGTTACTCTCCCTGTTCTGCCCCCCACTCTGTCTCTAGTGAATCCTCCCACCCCCACCCCTGCACCTCTGGCTATGCCCCAGTTCTTGTATGCATAGATAAGTAAGTCTTTTTTTTTTTAATGAAAGAAATGCTAATTGTAGTTTTCTTTGGGAAGAGGAGAACTTTTAATTTATATTGTATACAGGGCCTCCCTGTTAGCCTAGGGTCAAGTTTCAGTGATACCACCACTTTGTACTGACTGAGTTCAATCCCCAGCCAGGGAGTGACCCACAGGGCACAGCAGACCTTCCCTGCCTCCCCATTGCTCCCCTCAGCAGCGTATTTCAGTAGATCTGACTGTTCTGCTCCCTACTCTTTCTCTGGTGAATCCTCTCAACTCCACATCTCTGGCCTACACCTCAATTCATCTAAGCAAGATTCTTTCTCTCTCTCACACACACACAGAGTATATAGTTCTTCACTGCTTGCTTGGCTTTTTGGCAGTGAGTACATAATACTCTGCTGCTTAATTTTTCATCAGTATATAACACATACACAATAAAGTCCACAAATCTTAAGCATACAACTTGATGGATTCTTACATACATACAACCTGTCCTTGACTGTCATTTCATTCAACATTGTTTCGTTATAATGTGACAAGAAAAAATAACTGAGTCCCAGTTGGAGTTGACATGTTGTTCCCCCCACCGTCCGTGTGGGTTTCCTCCGGATACTCCAGTTTCCTCCCACATTCCAAAGATGTGCTTGTTAAGTTCACTGGCTTGTCTAAGTTGCCCCAGTCTGGATGAGTGTGTGTGTGAGTGAGCGCGCCCTGTGATGGAACAGACCTCCTGGCCAGGTGTGGTTCCTGCAGAGGCTCTGGCCACCAGGCATCCTGAATTAAAATCAGTGGGCTGGGTAGTGAATATTATTGAATATTGGAAGTGTTCTGAGTCTTTATAAGGGTGATATTTTTATGACTAGAAATATACCACGGGAACTTAACTCTTGTTTATAAGTTAGCCTCTGGTAAAATTGCACATCATTTCCTATGTTGAGGATGAGAAATCAGAGTCAGTTTCCAAGAATCTATCAATAACATTTAGTGAGGACTTACTGTATAACAACACCCGCAAGAAGATACAGAGCATTTCGAACACCCTTGGCAGGCTTCTGTGCTCTTTAAGGTTGATAAGCTCCCAGTTACCACTCGCTCCTGCTTCCATCACTTCAGATTAGTTTTGCTGGCTCCTGAACTTTATAGACGTGAGATCAGACAGTATGTTCTCCTTTGTGTCTGGCTTCTGTCATTCAACACATGTTTTTGAGACAACCCGTGCTGTTGTGTCTAACAGTGCTTGTTCTTTTTTTAATCATTATAGCTACCCCACTGCATAATTACACCACCATCTAGCCATTTTTCTATTGATTGGTATTTGGTTTGCTGCTGGTTTTGTCACTTAGGAATAAAGCTGCTCTGAACTTTCTTGTACATGTCTTTTGCTGAACATGTACATTTACTTCTCCTGGGTAAATACTGAGGAGTGGAATGACTAGGTTTATAGAGACTGCTACATAATTTTCCAAAATGTTTGAACCCATGTATGTCCTCACCGGTAATATCTGAGAGTTCCACAGCCTCGTCAATCATTGCAACAGTCTTTCCCCCTCTACATTGCAATACAATCGTGTTGGAAATAAGTATCTTTTATAAAAACCTAAACAGATAGAAATAAAAATTAGGAAAAAAATGAACTTTAACATATAGATTATTCCCATGGTGGATAGGAAAAGGAAGCCAAAGATGACGCCACCCTGGCTTCCTTCTACAAATAAACTCGCCCCTGTATCCTCAGCCCAGCATATTTTCTTTTTCTCCTGCACACCCACTTCCTGTGCCTTCTGAACTACAAATATTCAACAAATATTTATTACCTACTATGTACCAGATACTGGATTAAGTGTCCAGTGGAAAGCGAAACAGGCTGTTCTCTTGGAATTTGTGGTCTACTGGGAAAACAGATATTAAATGAAAAAGAAACATATAAACATATCATTACCTACCATGATTAAGAAAACAGGAAGGTGATAGGAGCCAGAATAACACAGGGCAGGGGCAGAAAGCTCCTCTCAGAGGTGGTCACACATTAGAGAAAGCTTAAAAGATGGGATAAGCAGGAAACAGAAGGAACAACAGAGGGACAGGCAGGAAGCACCTGATGTTCAAGAAACTGAAAAGGTGGCCTCCCCAGAGGCTCAGGGGTTAAAGTCTAAGAGCTATCCAGATATCACCAGCCACTGTGACATCATGAGCTCCAGCCAGCCAGGGAGTGGCCCACATGACACAGCAGAACTCTCCTGTCTCACCTGCTGCTTCCTCAGCAGTGTATCTCAGTGGATCTGCCTGTTCTGCTCCCCACTCTGTTTCTGGTGAATCCTCTCACCACCCACCCTGCACCTCTGTCCCACACCCCAGTTCTTGTATGCATAAATAAATAAAAATATATCTTAAGGGCCCTCCCTGGTGGCGCAACTAGTTTAGCACAGCACCATGAAGCTAGCCATAGCTGTTTCAGCATGAGTTCGATCCCCTGCCAGGGAGGTGACCCACATGACGTGGCAGACATCTCCTGACCTGCCCACTGCTTCCGTCAGCAGTGAACTTTGTCAGTCTTCCTGTTCGGCTCCTTTCTCTGTCTCTGGTGAAGCCTCTCACTGTCTCTGCTCTTCTGGCCTGTACCCCAGTTCATAAATAAGTAAATCTTAAAAAAAAATCTTAAAAAAAAGGGAAACTAAAAAGGGGTCACTGTGGAAACATAGCCAGTGATCAAGGAGAACTGTACTAATGAGGCTGGAAAGACAGCAGAGCCCAAATCAGGAGGGCCTGGCCATATACAACTACTCTAACTAATGGGGTTCCCTCTTTGCAAACTCTACTTAAGATTTCCTTTAGACACAAGAGTCCACCTTGTGCCAAATGATGCCGCATTGTTCAAAGGACTGTCATTTTAATAACAACATTGAGCTGGTGGTTTGATCATATACTCTGTAGTTCATAGGTTATTGATTCTGCTTCCTGGGACTAGGTGGATTTACCCAACAGAAATGGGTCAGCTGTTTTTGCTCTTGCCTGATCTTCCAGCACCCAGCATAGAGCAAGGGATAGATACTCCATCGACAGTTTCTCTTGGCACGGTGCTTTATTCCAAGAAAGCTCTCAGAAACCAAGTGGCTCATCCCTGGGCTTCTGTCTTCCGTGGCTTGAGAAGTGACCCAATTTCAGGTCTTCGTCTTGTCTCAGATCAACCAAATTTCCCAGGTTCCAAGCACCTTCCTTATCTACACTAATCTAGCTGCTGGCCTCCTCCTCCCCCATCTCCATTTTCCAGATTACAGGCATCGCTGCAGTTGCTAAGGGAATGAGGCTTGGGAGTGAGCTGAAGCAGAGAGGTTGGTCAGCAGGAAAAAACCTCTCAGCTGAGAGAAGGAAGCCAGCAAGGCATTTCCAAGTGCTTCTCTGCCACTTTTCATAAACAAGGAAGTAGTTATCATTCCTGACCGGTCAAATTGAAGTCTTTGTGGGGCGAATGAGCCATGGAGGAGACAGACCCTGCATGCTATTAATAATGCAAGGATATTTTAAGGTGAGAAGTCAGAGTTTTTGAAAACTCTTTATGTTCTACGAGGAGTGTGGCTGTGCATGTTCCATTATGTACAAGCCTCCACCCCAAATGCATATATTTTATTCTATTTATTTTAGTAATGATGTAAAACTGTATTTCTGGGCTTCTGTCACTTTGACAGATCACCTTATCAGCTCAAAGGGTAAATATGTTTTTTTTCCCCATAATTTTTGTACAGTAACAAGGTGAGGAACATTTTAGCTCATAAATTATTTACCAAACCTCACAGGCATAATAGGCTGTGTGCATATTCATCAGGCGATCATCCATTATTCATAAGAAGTTCTCTTCAACTGTTAGAGGAAAATGAGGTTGTTGATTGAAATGCTGAAGAAATGTGGGCTTTTTGTCCTCCCCCTTCTTTTCTCCCATCTGAGTAAGTAAAGAAGTTTCTCCATTAAAAAATGATACTGTAAGAAAAGAATTTTATTCCTGACATGCAGCTGTGTAGCTAACAGGAAAAGAAAGCTTGCAGTAGGAAATAAAGTGGCAGAATCAACCATCATTCATTTAAATTGGCTAAAGACCCCCGAGTTTGGCCTCCACAGAGATCAGGACCAGGAAGTGGCCTATGGGAGTCCCCTATCTGGCAACAAAAGAGCAGTTTCAGCAAGTTTGATAGAATCAATACTTATAGTGACTAAAATACAAGTTGCATTCTACAACTCAAGAAGTATTTATTATTTCTCTTCTTATTCCACCTTCATGTCAAGTCTGTAAGACAGGGATCATTTTTAGGAGGCTCAGATTTTTTTTTAAGATTAATTTATTTATGCATATAAGAACTGGGGTACAGGCTAGAGGTGTTGGGGGAGGTGAGAAGATTCAGAGACAGAGCAGGGAGCAGAACAGGCAGATTGACTGACATACACTGCTGAGGGGACCAGCAGGCCAGACAGGAGAGGTCTGCTGTGCCATGTGGGTCAGCTCCCTGGTCAGGGAGTGAACTGGTGTTGCAGTGGCTGTGGACAGCTTCATGGAGCTCTGCTTTATCCCCTGTGCCACCAGGAAGGGCCCAGGCTCAGAGATTTTTAGTGCTTGTAACAAAGAATAACAAATGCACTTGATGTGTGTCCAGCCAGTTACCAGCCACGACTACCAACCTCCCCTGCTACAGGAACAAGGGGGGCAACATTATGATCCGAGATCTGGGTTTAGATCAACCATGTTCACTTACTAACCCTTGGCGAAGTCAGCCTCTTCAAATCTAGTTTCCCATCTATAAGATGGGGTGATACCTACTCTTGGTACATGTTAAGTGAGATCACATATATGAAACTCTAGATTCAGCATTTTCCTCCATTTTAAGGGTCACCTCTCTACTAGATTAGGGGAAGTGGAGTGGGAGGCATGGTCTCATTTTTGTCACCTATGTCTCCTCCCACTTGGTCAACCTTTGCATGGTTGGATCACTGCTGGTCACGGCCTGCACCTCCTGGTGTGTTCCCTGAATGGAATGGACTGTAGTCACAGTGGGGCACAGTTGTAAATTCTCCCAAACATCATGACTGTACAGGTAGTTCTTTCCTGAGGAGTTGGGGGGAAACTGGAGAATTTCAATGAATGAGGGAAAACATTACAATGCAAGTAAAAAGCAATCAAGAGGGCCCTCCCTGGGGGCGCAATGGGTTCAAGCACAGCACTACAGAAGCTAGCTGCAGCTGCTTCAGCATGAGTTTGATACCAGGTCAGGGGTGACCCCCATGGCGCAGCAGACCTCTCCTGGCCTGCCTGTTACACTCCTCAGCAGTGTACTTTGTCAGTCTGCCCGTTCTGCTCCCCACTCTGTCTCTGGTGAATCTTTTCACCATACCCTGCACCTCTGGTCTATACCCCAGTTCTATATGCATAAATAAATAATTTAAAAAAAAGTCAAGAAGCTTAATCTTTACTAGTTGGATTCCTTTATGGAGGGACCCGAGACCTTCTATACCATAACCCTACAACCCCAATCCTTCTCCAAACCTCCACTTCTTTCTGGGAGAGCCTAGATCCTTCCTCTGGTCCCTCAGCTATCACCAGAAGTGCAGTTCCTTAAATCTGACATATGCCATCTGGAAGGAAGGAGAGAAGGCTGGAGGGAGTGAGGGAATGGAGAAAGGAAGGGGTGCCAAAGCTACAAGTTCCCCCGAATTCTTGCACACAGTCCATCAGCAGGATTGTCTAGAGAAGACTGGCCAGGCTGAGACATAGACGAGGCTCTATTTTTCTGAGTATTCTTTGAGAGTAACTTTTGGAATGTGTGTGAATACGTGAATGTGTACATATACCCACGGAAAGTAAAATGCAATTTGACCTTCAAACAGCAAATACTGGTGTGTTACTGTCAACCCATTACTTCACATTTTTGATGCAGGGACAAAAACTGATGAAACACCCCTGGCCCCCCTCCCACCAAAAAGAGAACCTACCCCAGGCTTTAATAACTGCCCCAGCTACACGGGGAGTTAGTACTTGCCATTATTATGCAGAGCAGAGTTAGAGATTCTTCTAAGAAGGCTTGCCAGGACTAAGAAAGGAAGGTCCCTTTCTGAGTCATAGATCTTGTAATCCCGTTCCCTAGTTACACAAAGGCCAGTCAAAGCTTTGAAAAGTCTGCTTCAAAGAGTCCCACTGAATTCTTCCACCAACCTCCACCCTTTTTCTTTGTGCTGAGAAAAAGGAGGTGGGTTTATTCTTCCAGTTACGTAAGTGAAGAACACTGTGTGTAGTAGGTGTTCAGTAAAGGTACATGGGAAAGTCTCTCAGGGTCGGGGGCCCAGCAAGAAGTATGGCGCCATGTTCTGAGAGCTCAGTACATTGCTAGTGCTCAGTACACAGCTAGAGCTCAGTACACAGCTAGCTTATTGCTAGCGCTACTGTGAGCTTCCTTTCAACACCTGTCCTGCCCAGGTTCTTCATGAGTTCATTAGCTATCATCCTGGCACTTCTCTTCTTCCTCCCCACCTTATTTTTGAAAATAGCTTCACTGAGGTATAACTGATACACAACAAATTACACATTTAAAAGGTCAATTTTACAAGTTTCCACATGTGTACACATATGAAATCACCACAAATAAGGTCATGAACATATCCATCAGACCAAAAGCTTCCTAAAGTCCGTCCATCATCTCCCCCAAGCACTTATACCACTGTAGATTGATTGGTATTTTCCAGAATTTCACATACATGCGATTGCTATTGTGTGCACTCTATTTGGGGGGTCCTGGCTCCTTTCACTCAACATAATTGAGATTACCTGTGTTTTCTTTTTTTTAAAAAAAAATTATTTATTTATGCATACAGAAGTAGGGTACAGGCCAGAGGTGCAGGGGTGGTAAGAGGATTCACCAGAGACAGAGTGGGGAGCAGAACAGGTCGACTGGACCAAGTACAATGCTGAGGGGAGCAGCGGGTGAGCCAGGAGAGGTCTGCTGCGCCATATGTTCACCTCCGGGGTGGGGATTGAACTCATGCTAAAGTGGCTTTAGCTTCTTAGGGCTGTGCTTTAACCTGCTGTGCCACCAGGGAGAGTCCTACCTGTGCTGTTTTTTGTGCCTCCAAGTTCCTTTGTTTTTATTGCATAGCAGTACCACATATTGTTGGTCTATTTACCTGTGATGAAGGCTGGTATTGTTTCCAGTTTTGAGTTATTACAAATAAAGCTGTTAAACATATCCATGCATAAATGTGTGTGGTCATATGCTTTCGTCCCTCATTGGGTAAACAGGAATGGAATGGTGGGATATAGGGTATGGGCACTGAGCTTTAAAGACCCTGCCATACTGTTTTCAAGTGGTTGTACTATTTTACATTCTAATCAGCAGTGTATGAAAATTCTAGTAGCTCCACACCCATTCCAACAATTTATATAGCCAGTCATTTTAGTATTAGTATCTAGTATTAGTATTAATTGGTGCACTAAGAGTGTTTTAATTTTTCTATTGTCAAGTATTCACAGGGTTCAACTTTAAAAAAGAAATTTAAGTTAATATAGTGAAATCCTCATGCCTGCCTGTCTCCCCACACCACCCAGTAACCACTTTTATATATAGTTATCTTGTGTGTTCTTCCAGAATTTCTTTATTGAAATACTAGTGAATGTTCTTGGTTTTTTGACACTCTTTTGAACGTTACCTTTTTTCATTAAAAAATATTTGAGAGCTTCTTCATTATATATTTATTTGGAGAGCTCTGTTACAGCCACATAGAATTGTATTGTATGACTATATTGAAATTTATTTTTCTAGTTCTCTACTGATAGAATTGTGGGTTGTTTCTAATCCTCTGCTCTTATAAACAATGTCACACAGAATAGCCTTATAAGCATAGTGCTAAGTATGAGAGCAAACATATTTGTAGGACTCATTCCTAGCAGTAATTTGTAATTTTGACAGATATTGCCAAATTAACCCTATAGGAACTTTACCATTTTATACCCCCATTATTAGTAAATCAGAATACCTGTTAATCCACAGCCCTGCAAATAAAGCTAGCAAATCTTGGATTTTTGCCAGTCTGAGAATGGCATCTGTGTGGTTTTGTCTTTTTTTTTTCAGCCTTTATATTTGAGCTTAATCTTCATCTAACTGACACTATTACGGTTGAATACAAAAATGATTGCAAGTGGAAGCACATAGATTACAGCCCTTCACTCATTCATTACTGCATATAAAATGGCAACAGTGAGGTGACGCAATGGGTTAAAAGCACAACACTGAAAAGCCACAGCCGCTCCAGTGCAAGTTGGATCCCAGCCTGCCCCGGAGGTGACCACATGGTGCCCCAGACCTCTCCTGAACCGCCAGCTGCTCGCTGCTTCCCTCAGCAGTGTACTTCGTCCATCTGCCTGTTCTGCTCCCCACTCTGTCTCTGGTGAATCCTCTCACCACCCCTGCCCCTCTGGCCTGCACCCTAGTCCTGTATGCATGAATAAATAAAAATCTTAAAAAAAAAAAAAAAAGGTAACAGTGAGAGCTACTTATTGGCCCCATGAAGAGAGTGGGCACTGAGCACCGTCCGAGGAGATTGTTCATCATCTCATCCACTGCAAAGCACCACCTGCTTTGGATCAAAACTCACCAGCTCTATTTCGTTCATTTTATCTGTCTCTTTTGCTTCTTCTTCTCAGGTAGGAACTTTTCCAGCAAAGAGAGAAGAGAAGAGAAAGAAGAGACCATCACTCTCAAGAGTCTACCTTAAATCCAGAAATTAGGTGTTACTTTCACATGGTATCAGCCTGCCTTCATTTAGCACACACTTGATCTCTCTACGTCTACCTGACCTGGATGGTTTAGGATGATCCATTCCTTGTGGCTCTGGCAGATGCAGACTGAATATGCTTAACCATTCCATTCTTTTTTATTTAAGGATTTATTTTTATTTACGCATACAAGAACTGCGGTACAGGCCAGAGGTGCAGGGGTAGTCAGAGGATTCCCCAGAGACAGAGTGGGGAGCAGAACAGGTAGATCAACTGAAATACACTGCTGAGGGGGGCAGCAGGGAGACAGGAGAGGTCTGCCAAGCCATGTGGGAATGGCCAGGGATCAAACTATAGAACTCAAGCTTCAGTGGCTGCCAATAGCTTCATAGTGCTGAGACTTAACCCCTTGTGCCACCAGGGAGGGCCCCAGGTACCCAACATTCTTACTGCTCCTTTTTCTAGGCATCTTTCCTCCTCTTCCAAAAAGCATATCAAGGTGCCCATGGAGGAATCCAAAGCCTCCACTTGTTCTACCTTCTTTGTGGCTCCTTCTACTCCTTAAGTCTTTCTTCTTTGCATCAGAGAGCACTTTCTAAGCCTGGACTTCCGGTTCAGTTTCCTTAAGCTTTTCCAATTCTTCCTGGCTGGCAATGGGTTTGACACCACCATCCTCAAAACACTGCAAGTGGTTTCTTTCACCATTTTTCTACAGCAGACGAACAGCCCAAGGCTATGTCGGGGAGAGGGCTACAACCCACTGCTGCACTTTACAGAGTTCCAGAAAGATCCCTTAATTTGCCTTTTTTTCCCCTTAAGTTTGAAGCTGGAGATATTTTCAGAGAGTAAGAGCTTGGTTTTGCTTTAGAATAGTGCCTGGCAAGTAAGTGTTGAACAGGTAACCATCAAACGTCGTGTCTGCCCTCAAGAAAATTGGAGTCAGAAATACAGGCAAAGGTGTTTTATAGACCATGTAATACTAGTATTAGCCTGAACTAATTTTCTCATGGTGTTTCTACTGATGAGACTAAATAGAGGGGGGGAAACCTAAAAGAACCCCAAAAACAAAGCCTTGGAAACAGACCTTTTATAGTCACAACAGGCAGTATGAAGTGGTAACAAAACAAAAATACTGACTTGGGAGTCTGGGAGCCAGAATACAAGACTAAAACTGTAACCTGTTCATTGTGTGACTTCCGGCACATTTCTTAAGTCAGTTCTCTCATTTGAAAAACAGAAATGCTCAAAGGAGCCCTGTGTGCCACACAAGGAAGTTAGGAAGCCTCCACGAAACTGTGCTCTCCAAAGTGTAAAACAATATCGGAGACAAACGCACAGAATGCATGCGCTGAAATGGCGCGGGCCTTTTTAGTGGTATTTAATTAATCAGCAAATACTTACCAGGCTTCTAATGTTTGAGTGCTTTTCTTTCCGAAGTTTCCCCTGATTGTCAGATGCTTTTCTAACGTTCTTACAATAGAAACACCCTGAGAAAACAGTCGGACTGTCTAACTCCACTCCCTCTCTGAGCCCGGCCCTCGCCAGGACCCCGCAGTATTTTAAAAGGCGAGGACACGGAATGGCCGCCCTGAAAGGCACAGGCACCTTTGTTGTGAAGGACAGTCAAGGTAGGAGCGCCGCACGCACAAAGAAAATCTGTACAAGGCATCAGGTCGGTTACCTGTAACAAGTGCCAGAGGAAGGTCAGGGCCGGGGCTCGCCCCCGGGAAGAGACCCTGCGGTCAGTGCTGCCGTCGGGGCGGGCCCCTCCTTCAGGTGAGAGGCCGCGACGGCTGGCGGCCAGTCTCACTCAGAAAAGGAGGGCCGGGCACTGGCCTGGCAAAAGCAGCCTCACGGAGCCGAGGCTGAAGGGGGTTCTGGGCAGTGCGCGACAGAGCAAGGTTTGGGGAGCCCCTTTCGGGTACTTCGGAAACGTGCCGAAATCCGTGCCCCTCGCGGAGAGGCTATCAAGGTGAGGTGACCTTGAGCTGACGCGCGCAGGAGAAAAAAGGTCGTGGGGAGCGCGTAACCGCTCCGGCTCCGAGCGCGCAACAGAGGGAAAGACCCCGCTCGCCGGCATTTGTTTTCTTCCCGTCGCGGGGACGGGGTGGGGGTGGGAGGACCGGGCCGGTGGGCGTGGCAACGCCGGTGGGCGGGGCCACGCGGGCCGCCTTCTGGCTACTGGCGGCCGGGCGAGGAGGCGGGGCTTCCGGGGGCTGCGGCACCAGGACGCCGCGCGCTGCTGGGCGGGCGAGCCGTCACGTGACACGGAAGTGACTACGAACAGGAAGAGGACGAAAAAAATAACCGTCCGCGACACCGAGCTGAACCGGACCCGCAGCCACCATGAACAGCAAAGGCAAGGACAGGGGGCGGCTGAGGCCGTCGGGGACGGTAGTGCTGGCCCGGAGCGAGCGAGCCCGGGGCCCAGCTCGCCAGGTGTCAAGTTTGAGGCGAGCTGCGCCGCGCTCTCCGGCCGGCTGCAGCCCGGGGGGCTGCGCCAGACGCCTTCGTCACCCTCCAACTACAGCCGCTCGCCCCCGCGGGGCCCTTTCCCCCTTAAACTCTGTGGCGCAGTTTCGATCTGCGGCTCTGCGGGCGGGGGGGAGGAGGAGGGTGGCGGCGGGGGCTTGTCATGACGGCCATCTGCAGGAACAAATGGGGAGCTGGAGCAGGTATTAGGGTAGGCCAATGGAGAACGGGGGGAGGCGGGGCGCCAGGCTCCGGAGCCGCCGCCAGCCTGGCTCTTCTCGAGCGGGGCGCCGCCGCCGCGGGGCCGGCCCAGGGCCTGGAGGGTCTCAGCTGCTTTCTTCCCTGGAGGCCAGAACTTCTGGCTCCTGTGATGGTTAATAGTGTGTCTGGCAGAACCTGATCTTTCCCGTAGCTCCTGCAGCCTCTCGGCTGTCGGGGTTCACTCCCACCGTTGACTGGCTTCAAATTGGAAGTTGACCTTGGGTAGGATTTGTCAGGTAAATAACCGCCGTTCCTCTTGAGGTCTTGGTCAGTTAACAGCCAGACTATCCAGGGCGGAGAGATGGCACTCAGCAGGCAAGAACCGGAGCTCAGACCTGCCCAACTAGACTCTTCCAGTTAGACCGAGATGCTAGCGGGAGATCACTTTCCTTCCAGTTGGAATCCATTACCATCTGTTGGGAGGGTACATAGAGAAGGCTTCTTTTCTTGACTTCTGAAGTGGGACTCTCCAGGTTAGTCTGTTTGCAGCTCCCCTTCTACTTGTTCCTGGTAGGTTAGGAATATGCCTGCCCCATACTGGTGTGATGGGCAACACACATTCTTTTTTTCCCCTGTTTTTCAGGTCAATATCCAACACAACCAACTTACCCCGTGCAGCCTCCTGGGAATCCTGTGTACCCGCAGACACTGCATCTTCCTCAGGCGCCACCTTACACTGATGCTCCACCTGCCTACTCAGAGGTGCTTGTCCATTTGAGAATTTTCTCAGGTCACATTTTCTCTCCTTAGCTGAATCTGATTCTTCACAAACCAGAGTATGTTCATGGAAATAACCTAAAAACACTTCGTAGGTGTTGAGAATAACTCTCTAAAATGTATTTGGCCCATGCTGAGAGGAAGGAGATTCGTGCCTTGAGCCTCACATTAGCTCAAGGAAATGACCCAGGAGAATCCTGAATGCAGTGGAAAGGCAACTTGTATCACCCGGTTATGTGTCTCATGTGCCTGCACAAGAATTGGGAATTGACTCGTTACAGGGATCTGAAATGGAAATGCCATCAAGTAACATTTTGCCTTCTGTTCTGCCCCTTCTAGCTCTACCGTCCGAGCTTTGTGCACCCAGGGGCGGCCACAGTCCCCACCATGTCAGCTGCATTTCCTGGCGCCTCACTGTATCTTCCCATGGCCCAGTCTTTGGCTGTTGGACCGTTAGGTTCCACAATCCCCATGGCTTATTATCCAGTTGGCCCCATATACCCACCTGGTTCAGCAGTGCTGGTGGAAGGAGGGTATGATGCAGGTGCCAGATTTGGAGCTGGGGCAACTGCTGGCAACATTCCTGTGAGTATGGGCTTATCAGGAAAAATTCTCCCCTTGTAACTTTTAATTTTCTGAAAGGACTACATATTATCTACATAACTATCCCTGGATGTAGCTAGTATTGGTATAGCCAGTGGCAAACAGTAGTTTGTCATCAAGGAGACAGACAGACAGAGAGTGGTTGAGAAGGCAGAACAATTCCCTGACAGGGGTCTGGGTTAGCTGGCTGCTGCCTTTATAGTTCACTATGGTAGTGAGCTGGTCTTCTCATACTCTGTTTGTTCCATTAGCATTTACTTAATATTTGCTGTTAGCATAGTACTCTATTAGGATTTTTAGAAGTAGCTTTTATAGAAAAAATACTAGACATTTTAGTTTATTTCCTGCTTAATTCCCTTATGCGTGGGAATCATCCTTGCTAGGGTCATTTACTCAGTAACCATATGTTGGGGACAGGGTGTCACTTGGGAGAGCTTTCAGGTCACCTACAGTCACGATCAGTCATTTGAACACCACTGTGGGACCCTGTGGTATAGGGTCACGGAGCTGGCACCTGATCCCCGTTTTTGGAGTGGGGGTAGGAGTTACTTCCTCTTCTCTGGAATTGCTCCTGTTCACATGGGCTTCACCCCAGAACTGGGCCCCTTCGAGTGAGTGGTAGGCCTCTTTCCTGGCTATTTTTTGGGTTCACAAAAAACATAGAACTACTTTAGAACTCGAGTTGGTAGCAGCACTAGCTCCCTAGGATGCTTTTGGCTGGCGCATCACCACCTCCCTGCCAGGGCCTCTGTTTCACCTGTGTCCACTTCCCTGTGCCCAACCAACTTCTCGTTTTCTTTCAGCCTCCACCCCCTGGATGCCCTCCTAATGCTGCTCAGCAGCTTACACTCATGCAGGGAGGAGCCAATGTCCTTCTAACTCAGCGGAAGGGAAACTTCTTCGTGGGTGGCTCGGATGGTGGCTACACCATCTGGTGAAGAGCCGAGGCCGCTTCTGTGCCGGGAAAGACATCACATACCTTCAGCACTTCTCACAATGTAACTGCTTTAGTCATATTAACCTGAAGTTGCAGTTTAGACACATGTTGTTGGGGTGTCTTTCTGGTGCCCAAACTTTCAGGCACTTTTCAAACTTAATAAGGAACCAAGTAATGGTAGCAGTACCTCCCTAAAGCATTTTGAGGTAGGGGAGGTATCCATTCATAAAATGAATGTGGGTGAAGCAGCCCTATGGATCTTCCTTTAATTCCTCTGGAGTAATACTGTACCATACTGGTCTTTGCTTTTAGTAATAAAACATCAAATTAGGTTGGGAGGAAACTTTGATCTTCCTAAGAATTAAAGTTGCCAAATTCTCCTGATTGGTCTTTAATTTCCTTTAAGTCTTTGATTCACATTACTTGTTCAAAATGAAATGCATCAGTTGTCTGCCTCTTCCTTCCATCCTTTTCTCGCATCCTACCCTCAACCCTAGTCTTCCACGCCCTCCCTCCAGTCTCCATTGATCACTGGTGCAGGACAGAAAGCCAGTCAGACTGATTTCCTTCCCTCCTTGCACTTCCCCCACTTGTCATCTTTTAACTAGTCTTCACAAGGATCCTCTGAAAGCCCTTCTGTGTCCCAAGCACAGACCCCCTTACTCCCGCTTTTGTACCTCCTCAGGCAAAAGTGGAGGGTACCCTTTGGACCCTCTTCACAGGCTGTCTTTTCATACATGAACCAAACCCAAATTTGCTTTGGTGCCAGGAAAACTGAGCTTTGTTTGAACAAAAGATGGCAATGCAAACTACTCTAACGTTTTGTTAACACACGAGGTGCAGGGAGGAGGATACATTTCAAAAGCCTGATGAGTTACGAGCCAAATTAGGGGAGTTTTCAGATCAAAAATCTGTTAGTGTTTCTGTCACAGAGTCTGATCCAGCCCCTCATGGCTCCCAGGAATTCCCACACGGGCAGCTCCATGGGGTCCTGGTGAGAATGCCTCACATGAGATGACTTGAGTCCAATGAAATCTCCTTAGGGTTAAGAGTATTTCAGGGATCCTTAATATTTTTTTGTTTTCTGAAATTGGATTTTATTTTATTTTATCTTATAATTTCAGTTCATCTAAATTTTGTGTTCTGTACATGTGATGTTTGACTGTACCATTGACTGTTATGGAAGTTAAGCGTTGTATGTCTCTCTCTACACTGTGGTGCACTTAACTTGTGGATTTTTTATACTAAAAATGTAGAATAAAGACTATTTTGAAGATTTGAATAAAGTGATGAAGTTGCATTACACCTCACTTCAAGGATTCTTTACTCAGCTTGTGTTTAGCTTTCCTCTCGATCTCCGCGAGTAGGTGCTACTGTTGTTCTTACATGTTTTTAAATGAAGCCTTCGAGATTCATGCAGGAGTATGAGGCTATGGGCCATCTTTATGCTTTCTTCACTTTTCTTCCTGGGGCCTTTTGGTTTCTCACATGCCCGTTATGCCGGGGAATTTAGAACATAAAACAAGCGAATGGTTCTCCCAGCTGGCCCTCACATCTGAGGGGAATGTTTCAGCACAGCAGTTTGTGTAGTTTCGGAGTGATCCTCAATTTCTCCAAAGTTCTGGGTGGAGAAATTCTGGAACCCCCTGCAATTTAGGTTGCTCAGGCTGATTCCTCAACTTTCGGGTGGACTTGAACTTGGACAATGGAGGTCGGATCTCAAAGGACATCTAGCTTTGATTCTAAGTAAACAATATCGGGCTACTAATGATTCCTATACATAGCTATTAACTACCCCTCATTTCAACTCTTATGTTATAGCCAAGAAGCTTCTCTGGGCTTGATTCAAAGGACGCTCGTGGGAAACGGTGGTAGGTAAATTTGTTTCCTCTGGAACAGGTCTGGCCCTTGCCAGGACAGAGGCAAAACCAAGAGGTTTATTTCTAACCGCCCTCCTGGGGGACAAGCTGCTTCCCACGGTCATCTCTGTAGCAACCTGAGATAGCTTTGGACATTCTAAAACTTCTCTAGGGTTCTTTCAGCTTGGAGGAGATCGTATGCAAAGGAGTTAAACACACCAAGGAAAATGTCAAAAAGCTTTAGCAGGGATAAATCAATGTAATAGTTTCCTCTGGAACATTTGATTTCCGCATCAATGAAAATGTTTTAATTGTGATAAAAATAACAAATGTAAAGTTTTGGGGGAAGAGAGGAAGGGCTCAGATTGAGGGCTGTAGTGCATTCGTCAGGTCCCCTACCTCTCCTGGCATGGCCTTCTGTGGTGGTATGTGATCTCTGGGAAGAGCTGCTGTGGACATTTTCCACTGCGGCTGTCACTAGGTGATTCAACAGGAGACGGGAACAGCCACCAGCCCTGACTGTTGAAGTGGGAGAAGAGCAATGGTGACTGGGCGCATACTCAGACCTGTCGCCTGGGATAGCTCCACCCTGTTTGTCAGTCACAAACACCAGCTGCACTACAAAGGCTTGGTTTTGGAGACATCACAAGCAGCTTTCTCTGGGCCCCCGGCCTCAGTGACATGGACATTTGGGCCTGAGTCCTGGGGAGCTCAGGTTTGCCTGTTATCAGTGCTTCTCACTTGCTTCAGATAGAACTTTCACTAATAAATTAAAGAGTCAATGTGTTAGCACTGGAGCGAGTGTCTGGGAGTCAGATGAAATATTCCTCCTTCTCCCTGCTCTTGGCTGAGTCACTCTCCATCTGGAGGATGGCGCTGGGCTCACCTTCTGCAGGTTCATAGGTGACGTAGCTGCCTTTGTTCTTGTACAGGTAAAAGAAGATCAAGGTCACAACTGAGAGCAGAGTGAGGAAGACCACGGTGATAACAACTTGGAAATGAGAGGGAAAATGAGATGTTTTAGGATTGAGGGTGTCTCTTACTCACAGGTCTACTGCGTTAGCTTATTACCATGACCTTTCGCAGGGATCCTCCTCTTCTGTGAGAGTTAACTAGCATCTCCAGTCTCCACCCAGCCCAACTTCCATGGTCTGCAAAGGCTTTTGACTTTTGGCAAAACCGAACTCCCGCTCAACTAGCTCTTGAGCATTATGACAGACACAGGAAGGTAGGAAACAGGAAACAGCTTATCCCAACAGGAAGGGTTTGCTAAACCCAGAGCCTGCAGCGGGTGGATCTGGTCTCTGAAACTGGGTGCTTTGCTGTAAAAGACAATCCTAGCTCCCCACACGGGCTCCAGGCTGTGTCCGAGTGTCAGTCCCGGAGGTTCCCTGGGTTGGCTCGGAGACTTTATTACCTGCAATGAGTGCTGTGCTGGCTTCAGCTTCTGGGGACAGGGCCACGGTGGACTGCAGAAGTAGGTTAGTGGTCACCTCTTCTGGAAATTGGAAAACGGGAAATTAGAACAATTCCTTTGCTCTAAAGCATGTTTGCTCTTCAAATTTCACCGCTTCACCTTCCCTTTTCAGAAACATCATGCAACTCCTATAGCAAACCCATAAAGAAAAACCTGGTAAGGAAAAGAAAAGAAACCACGACCAAAAGACATAGCTATTTTGGTGGATTTCTGTCTGCCTTATAGTGATGCAAAGTATGTGCTCTAGAGCCTGAATGACTGAGGTTCAAATCTGAACTCTATTTTACTAGCTGTGTTACCCTGGGAAAATTATCGAACCTCTGTGCATTGACTTCCTCCTCTGCAAAATGGAGATAACAGTGCCTGCCTTACAGGATTGTGGGACATGGAGAGCTTCAGTAAGGACAAGCCATCATTAGGAATTCATACTTCTCCACAGACAATAGCAAATGACAAGTCTGTCTGCATCTCTCTCTCTCTGAGACATGCATTTCTTCAATGCTCTTACAAACTCTTTATTTTTAAAATAATGCTTTTTATTAAAAACCCTTTCTACGTATCCAGAGTAGTAGGCCCTGTAATTGGAAAGGTCCTGGAACAATCTTTCCAAAAGATACCCTCACCACCTCCTGCAATTGGTTTATTCCTCACAACCTGAAAGTCCCACCCCTAAAATCAGGACCCAGGTAGGAACATTACAAAGCTGGTGGTTTCCCGTGTGTTTATATGGAAGCCAGGATCCCTTCCATTCTTCCATTCTCTCCTCGCTAGTAGTGTAGGGTGAGGTGAGCACCCCAGAGGAAGCCTGCAGAAAGCAGACTGGCCGGGCCGAGTGTCCACGGAGGCCTCTCAGTATTCATTGTCAATGCAGACACCACAGCACTCATGAACGGCCTACTCTTTGCCAGGTACTGCGCGTGGGCACACTGGGGATATGGAAACAAGCAAGATGGATTTCCCTCCTGTGTTACACAGTTCACACTTCTGCACTGCCGGGAACAGGACACAGGAAGCATCTGGGCACTGAGAAGGGATGTGGCGGAGGGAAGGGATCTAGTCTTCTAGCAGGAACAATCTCCCCAGGAAGTGAGATTTGCACTGGGAGCCGAACAGGGGTAGGAACAGACTTGGGCCTGTTCTAGGCAGAGAACACTCAAAAGGCCAGTATGGCTGCACGCGGCCCAAGCATGATTCCTGTTCAGTGCTTGACACAGTTAGGGCTCAACCCAAGACAAGCAGACCAGTCACCGGCAGTGGTCTGGTGAGCCTGGGAGCAATGCTAAGAGGGCCCAATGATGGTAAGGGGCTTCTTCGCACAGGCATGGGAGAGGCCTGCTAACCCATACTGCCCTGGTTCTGGGCCAGAGAAGGCAGAGATGGCTGCTAGGGCCTCCCAGACAGGGCCAAGCCCTTCTACACTGTTCTCTCTAGTGATGGTGAAGGTCTGCTACTACATTTCCCCCTTCATTCATTCATTCACTGTGTAATGGATGGCGACGTCATTAACTAACTTTGCAGGACCACTGTGAAGATTGAATGAGAGAACATGCGAGCATCTCCCAGTAGCTACTACTAAATGATGCCTTACAGTGACTTTGCTCGTATGCTCAGCGAAGGGGAAGGGGCTCTGAGTTTGCATCCAGCCAGTCCGTAACTAATGACCCTGAGGAATAACTCCATCTCTCCGAGCCTCAGATTCTGGATTCGTACAGTGGGAGTGTGGTGGGCAGCTTCTAAGGGGGCTCCCACCTGCCCCCTGTTATTCACAACCCTGTGTAAGCCTGTCTCCCGCGTGGCAGGACCCAGTGACTCCCTTAGAGCCCACAGACTGCAGAGCACGAGTGATGGGGTACAACCCTTCCGAGACTGTACTGTGACTCCACCGAAGAGCAGCCCTGAAGTTTACCTACCATGACTGCATCCGACTACGGCCCCTCACTAGGAACTCCTTCCCCTAGTCTCTTAGGGCCCCTCTCTTGCACGCTCTCTTCCTACCACTGATTTGAGTTACATACAGTTGCTCTCAGTTCTGCCTTTTTTGAACATCTGATAACTCAATGTACGAAGAACAGAAGGATACGGTATGTACAGAAGTGTAAAGATGATTTACTTTGCACCTGGGATGTATGTACCAGAGGCACTGTCGGCTGTGCTGAGGTCACCCGGGAATCTGACCACAATCTGACCACGACAGATACCTTCAGAGTCCCTGGAAAGATAATCTAGAAGGTAGGATGGTTCTTAGTTGGGAAATACTGCAAACGATCCCAACTATCACAGCTGCTATTTACTAGATCCCTGACTGGAGACAGGTGGTTTATATACATAAAGGTTTTGCATAGAAGAACTGGGGTGTAAGTCAGAGGTGTGGGGGTGAGAGGCTCCACCAGAGACAGAGTGGGGAGCAGAACAGGCAGATGGACTGAAATCCACTGCCGAGGGGAGCAGCGGGTGAGACAGGAGAGGTCTGCTGCGCCCTGGGGGTCAGCTCCCTGGCTGGGGATGGAACTCGTGCTGCTGCAGTGGCTGCAGACAGCTTCATAGTGCCAGGGAGGCCCGGCAGTCCAATCTTTCAAAAGACTAGACTTCCGAAACCCTGAGGCCACCATGTTACGAGGAAGCCCATGTTGCCCACTGGAGGCACTCAGGACACAGGGAGCGAAGCTGAGGCAGCCCAGACTCTGGCAACCGCCAGCAACAACAGCTAGAGCTGTGAAGGACACCATTTTGGACTTTCTAGCCCAACACATCTTCTGCAGAACTATAGCTACATGCGCAGGCTTAGGGGAGCCTGCAGGGTGAGCCCAGACAACTCAATGCCCAGAAACAGTAAGTAGCTATTGTTTAAGTCACTCCGCGGTGACGTGACTGTTGTAAGCACTAGGTAATTGAAACAGGAATTTCTCTTAAAGGACCCTGGAATGCCGTGTGGACAGTGTGCTGTGGGGAGGTGGAGTGGGGAGCAGAAGCAGGCTGGCCCCAGCACAGGGGCACCATGGAACCCACCAGAGGGGAAGCGTTTTTCTAGCTCGCGTACAAGCACTGATGGGGTCTGGCAGAGCCCAGAGAGGAAGTGGTGGGACTCTGGTAATTCTGAAGCTAAGACTAACAAGACCAGATGTGATGGAGTTGAGGATGACACCAAAGGCTTGGTCCTGGGCTACCAGAGGGAGGGCAGGCCTGTGGGCACCAGGAGCGGGGACCTGCATGAGGAACAGATTGGAAGGGAAGGTCCAGAGTGCAGTTTTGGACGTGACGGCTTATTGGACATCCAAGAGGAGATGTCCGGACTGGACTTTTGGAAGCAGCTTGGACTGGAGATGTAGAATGTCAGCACATTTAAGGCCACAAGACAGGGTGAGATCCCCACGGGAGTGAGTGCAGATGAAGAGGACCCAGGACTGAATCCAGGGAAGAAAGGGCAAGGGAGACCGAGGATGAGCAGTCAAACAGATCAAGAGACCCAGTGGATTTCACCGCACAGGGGACATGAATGACCTCGCGAGAGAAACTTTGGTGAAGTGCTTGTATAAGCCCCGGGCTTACAATAGACGTGAGGGAAAAGATGGAGGAAGAGGAAATGAAGGCAGAAATGCACATTCTTCTCAATAACGGTAGGCAGAGGATGAGGATGTAGCTGGATGGGGCAGGAAGCTCAGGTTTTTGTTTGCTTATTCTTGTGGGGTAGGAGAAAGGACAGCACGTTTGTGCATGGGTTGGGTGACTCAGAGACAGGAAGTCTCTGCAGGAGAAGGCGGCTTATGATTAACAGGAGGAATGTCAGGGTAGTCCATGGACACAGAGGCAGGTAGTAGGTAGGTGAAGGGGGTGGGAACACCTGGCAGCTGTCTTCTGAGAACTTTGCTTTTTAAAGATTTATTTCTGCATACAAGACTGGGGTACATGCCAGAGGTGTAGGAGAGTGAGAGAATTCACCAGAGACAGAGCGGGGAACAATGGGCAGACTGACGAAGTACACTGCTGAGGGGAGCAGCAAGGAGACAGGAGAGGTCTGCTGTGCCTGTGGGTCACTCCCTGGCCGGGGATGGCCTGTGCTGCAGCAGTGGCTGCGGACAGCTTCACAGTGCTGCGCTTAACCCATTGGGCCCTATCTTCTGAGAACTTTAATTTTCCCAAGAAAACAGAATGCAAGAACCTCAAGAGTAAGGGTGGGGTGGGCTAGGGCGTGTGATAAAGCTGCTGGTAATATCCTTGCGGACAGGTGGAGAAATGCAGGCTTGCTGTGTGGACTAAGTGGGGCACCACAGGCCCAGGATGGGGTCATGGTACGGGCAGCGAGCGGTTCTTCCACTGGGACTGGACCCGAGGTCTTTATGAATGACAGTTCTGTCACATCATCCCAGAACTCAGAATTAAAAAAAATTTAACCGAGGGCCCTTCCTGGTGGCGCAGCGGGTTAAAGCACAGCACTAAGAAGCTTAAACCACTTCAGCATGAGTTCGATCCCCGCCTGCCCCGGAGGTGACCACATGGCGTGGCAGACCTCTCCTGACCCGCCCGCTGCCTCCCCACTCTGTGTAGTTCGTCGATCTGCCTGTTCTGCTCCCCACTCTGTCTCTGGTGAAGCCTCTCACCCTCCGCATCTCTGGCCTGTACCCCAGCTCCATATGTATGAATGAATAAATAAATCTTAAAAAAAAATTTAATCCTAAGCGAGGTATAAAAAATGCCCAATAATTATACCCAAGGCAAGTACACTATTTTATGTCAATTATATCTCAATTAAAGATATATGTAAGGTTTTAAAAAAATCAAGTCTGATACAGCAGTTCCCTCCTAATGGATGGTTTTGCTTCCTGAGGCTTCAGTTATCCGCAGTCAACAGTGGTTAGAAACATTATGCACAGTAAGACAGTGTGAGAGAGGCCTCTCTGGTGGGCAGACCTCCCCTGCCTCGCCTGCTGCTCCCCTCAGCAGTAGCATCAGTAGCTCTGCCTGTTCTGCTCTGTCTCTGGTAAATTCTCTCATCCCTTGCACCTCTGGCCTACACCCCAGTCTTTGTGTGCATACATAAATAAATCTTTAATAATAATAATAATAATATAGAAACAGAGGAAGCAACTAGTAAGCCAACAGAGATTTCAGATGATTGAAGAGAGAGGGCAAATTGCCAAGATGAAAATCTAAGCGGCTCCTCGCTCGTCCGCCCTGGAGACCAAAGACTCACAAAGAGTGGGGAGCCATGTCTCGGACGAGACTGACAGCAGGATTGCTAAGGAGCAGGTGACCCTGGAAGGGTGCACCCCAAAACAGCAAGCAGCAGGAGTGAGAACTTGGTTTAGATAATTGTGTGGGTTTTTTTTTTTTAAATGTGTTTTCCTTCATATTCCAATTTATTTTGGATGACCACTGTATAATCACGAATGATTTAAACCTCATTATTTTAGGCAACTTGCTATTAAAAGAAACATGGCTTCTAACAACGGAAGCGACGATGCCACCCCATTCTGCCCTGCTTCCAGACTGCTGTGTCGGGGTCACTACGGGGAGGTAGGAAGCCGGACAAGTGAATGGCTTAGCAACTGCCAGCTAGCGCACACTTGCAAGGGAACGCTCAGAAAGAAAACTTCGAGGAAGCCTAGAATTTGAAGAATTCAGGTGCATTATAGTGACAGTGCTGAGACTTACCCCCTAGCGTGAGGTTAAGTCCCTAAGAGAGGCCCACTTATGTTCATTTCTTAATCTGTACAAGTATGCCAGCGTCATGAAAAATACTGAGGAGGGTAAACTGGCTATAGAGTGAATGGAGCTCTTTCTATTATATTTTGCAACTTTTCTATAAATTTAACCTTATACTAAACCAATGTCATCAAACACAAAAACAAACAAAAAAACCTCAAAGCTGTGAACTTCATTCCACAAGAGTTTCTCTCAGACGACAGAAACTGGGAGCTACAGGAAAGGAAATCAAGTATCGGCACCGCAATCTATTTGTATTTACATTTTACAAAACACACATTATTTTTATCTCCCTCCCAAGAATGTGACGGAAGCAGGGTTGGTAGCACGCAGAAGCCAGAAAGGGGAGGCAACTCAGCTCCACAAACCACACTGACCTGACCAGCGCAGGGTCACTCAGCCATTGCCCGGGGCTCAGACCTGTCGCCTCATTGTTAGCACCCCACATGGCCAAATCTCCAAACCCTGGAAGTAGCTAAACATTCTACCCACTGGGTTTGCTTCTCAAGTTTTATTGCAGATGGAGAGGGCATGTGCCCTGTAGTTGCAAGGGCTGTTTGCAAGAGCAGTACGCATCTGAGTGCTCATGGGCAGGGGAACGATTAAGCAAATTACAGGCCGTTCATTTTGGAAACACTATACAGTTGTTAAAAAGAATGTGGCGGATCTACAATTCCTGAGACAGGATATGTGGTTAGATTAAAAAAAGCAAATTGCTAGGGTGGCTTGCATAATATGATTACATGTTTGTAAAAATAAAGTGAATTAAAAAAACTATATATATATTCATATGTATATATATGTATATATATGAATGAAAAGGTCTAGAAGGTTATTCTCCGAGGGGCATATGCTACCTTAGGGAAAAAAAAAACAACAAAAACCCACAACAAAATAAACCAAGTTCAGGAAGTCTGTCATAAAAAGGGGGTGATGCAGAGCTCTCCCCCCACTCTCTCCTGTTCCTACCCCATTTCTCTGTTGAGAGGAGGAGTAATTCTGCTCTCTTCCTGCTCGGGCTTGGAAGGGCTGCGGCATGGTTCCCCTCTCGGGGGGAGGCTGGGCTCCATCCAAATCCCAACTCGCAGCAAATGAACCTCAAATCGATTTTGTTTACTCATCTCCTCTCCCCCTTTTTTCACTAACCCAGATACACACAGGTCTCTTTGCAGCCCTTGTTCTCAAGCTAAGTCTCTTATCTCAGGGACATCAGAGCCTTTGCCACCTGAGCCTGCCAACCTACTTATTTGCTCTGGACCTGCCCAACAAAGGGCGGCTCCCCCAGTTCCTTCCCTGGGAACGCACCCTGGAATTCTGCTCTCCTTCTCTTCCCTTCTCTTTCATGTGCCCCAGCCAATGAGGTGGAGTGAGACTGAGAGCAGTATACCATGAGAAAGAAAGAATTCAGGCTTTGGAGAAAACTGGCCGTGGCCTAAAATCCTGCCTGTTCCTTTATAGCCACATGACCTTGGGAGAATTTCTTAACCTCTGTTTCTTAACTTCTCTGAAACTCAGTGTTTGCTTCTGTAAAACTTAAGTAAAACCTATTCACAGGGCGAGGAAGAATAAGCAAGATGAGAAATGCTGAGTGTCTGAGTCCAGAGTGAGATGAGACGGCAGGGTGATGGGCTCTATCTGGTGGGTGGACACAACACAACCTCTGCCCCATCCTGCTCCTGTCCCCACCAGGACATGTGCTAGACTCGTTAGGCACAGTGCCGAGGGGCCAGAATACTTCTAGGGACCCAGGGAAATGTTTTTAATGACTTAAATTGTAATAATTTGTTTTAAATCAGAAGAAAATGTCAAATACTTAAATCAGGGAAATTGTAATAGTTCTATCCATCATTAATTGCAAGTAAAACTATTAACAATATTGTTAGATATTTTCTTCCTTCTATCCATGCAATTGTAAAATACAATTATATATTAAATATATACGTGTGTGTGTGTGTGTGTGTGTGTTTAGTGGAGAAACAGATCTACAAGGCAAAAGTGCCAAGAGCTGGTGTAAGTCAAGATGCAGGGAATGACCCTCATGGCGTGGTAGACCTCTCCTGCCTCGCTTGAGCTCCCTTCTGCAAGTTCTGTTCTGTTCCCCACTCTGTCTCTCTCTGGTGAATCCCCTCATACCCCAAGCCTTTGGCTTTTGTATGCACAAATCAATAAAATAAATATTAAACAATAAGGTCATTAATCATTAGGGAAATGCAAATAAAAGGTACAGCAAGATACTAATACACACCCAACAATTTAACTAATATCAAAAATAAATAAATAAAAGGAAGAAAGAAACACCCAGAAAATAACAGGTGTGGGAGAGGATGTGAAAGTTGCATATATCCAAAAGGACTGGAAGTCGGAACTCAGAGATATTTGTACGTCAGGCTCACAGCAACATGCAAAAACAACTTGTGTCTCTCGGTGGGTGAATAGGTAAGTTTTCCCTATCTTCGGTGGGTGAATGGGTAAGTTTTCCCTATCTTAAAAAGGAAGGAAATTCTCTTTTAAGGGATGAGGTTGATGGAGGAGCTCACAGATGTTGCTCTAAGTGAAATAAGCACAATACTGTATGATTCCACTCATGAGGTAGTAAAACTTACACAGATAGAAAGTGCGATGGTGGCTGCCAGAGGCCACGGAGAAGGGAATGGAGTTATCCTTTAGTGGATACTGTTTCAGTGTGGGAAGATGAGCATAATCCAGAACATGGGTTTCTGACACTAGAGTGTATATCACAGGGACGGAAAAGCCGCTGAATTCCCACCCAGGAGAAGGTAGGCTTCTAGTGAGCACAGCATCACCACAAATACATGCAGTATACACATGACCGGTATTGCTGGGGGCTTGCCAGATGCCAGGCATTGCTATTTCTACCTGGGGTTCCCTCATTTGATCCTCACCAGTAAGCTCCTCAGATAGCAACTGTGGCAAACTGCACTTAGCGGTTAGATAGCTCAGCCGAGGTCACAGATCTTAAGTGGCAGCGCCAGAGACTGACTGTCCCAGGCACATGGCACTTGAGATCCAAACTGCACCAGGGCACACCCAGCGGCCTCTGCCTCCTCCCAGGGCTGCAGCGGGGCTGCAGGGGGCGAGTAGGATCTTCCCATCTGGGAATCCGGGAATTGCAGCACTCGGCTGGGGGCCGGAGGATGTCGAACAAGTCTCTACCATTGAGCTTAGGAAAGGGCATCACCTACCTCCCGGAGAAGGTGTGGTTGTGGTTGGTAAGATAGTCATTGCCGCAGCTGGATGGAGGCAGGTGCAGATCTGTAGGAGAAGGGACAAAGATGGGAATGGGTGGGTGCGCCCCCTCGGTGTTCCCCTCCGCCTGGGGCTGCACGCGGTGGAAACCCAGCAAAGCCTCTGCTGCAGGCTTTCCCGAGTCCCCTCCCCATTTCCCCTCTCCCCGGCGGGCAGTCCCAGCCGTTCTCTTTTGGGTTCTCCGAGTATCTTCAGGCTGCAGGTGCCAAGAGCAGATCTGAGACTGCGGGTATTCGGGGTGCGTTAACTTGGCACGTTCTACCCCGCGGGCCTTTCACTGGGGCACTATTTGCCCAAGAGCTTTCTCCAGGCCTGAGAGAGCGAGGCCACGGCGAGCCCGGCAGCCGGCACGCGGCCGCGACCCCAGGTGAGCGGC
>NW_004567135.1:6464159-6468108 GCF_000260355.1 Condylura cristata | reverse complement strand
CCGCAGGTTCCCGCCGCCCCGCTCCCCCGGGAGGAAAGGCCGCCTTCCCCTCGCCGCCCGCTCGGTGCCCTCCACCCGGAGCCGCTTCCTCCCGCGCCCGGGGCTCTGGAGGCCGCGGGCTCCGAACTCGCGGCCGGCGGGAGCCAGGATGGGACATTTCCAGCTGCGCAAAGTTACCTTTTCCTGCGTTTCCACGAGATGTGCACGGAGGGCGCGCGCTTGGAGCGCGCTTGGAGCACAAACTGATCCCGGCCCCTGGGCCAGGAGGGAGGCTGGGGCGGAGGGGCGCGGCGCCTTCCCCCCAGTCCCCTGAGGCCTGCGAGGGGCGAGCGCCGGCTGCGTGGACTTTGACACGGCAGTCTCAGCTCTGCGCTCGCTCGGAGCTGTGACTTTGGGCAAGTTGCTTGTCTACAGTCGTTTCCCTCTTCTGAAAGGGGGCAGAGTGGTTCTACCTGTGAAGGCCTTTCACAGGCAGGAGTGAAGCACATGGTTGTAACTATTAATCAGTGCCATACTCGGTCTCTAGACTCACGTCTTGGTGGAGGAAAACGTCCCCCAAATGAACTCCCCGACTGGTTCTGAAATACACTCTTCCGGTCACCTCGGGCCAGTTACTCGTGTTTCATTTCTCTTAGGGCAGAGTGTATCTCAGTTACTGTGGGGATGGGGTGGGTGAGTACATCTCCAGGCGACCCTCTCGCCTCTGAGGGAGAACTCTGTGGTTAGGCTGCCATCCTGGAGACTCCTGTGTTTCTTATTCCCGTAGGAAGTTTTCTAGGTTTGGAAATCAGCATTCATATAGCTTGATAGACAAGCATTGTGCACGCTCATTTGGGGAACAAAGACTGAGAGTGAAAAGTCTCAGAGCGCAGAGACATGGAGTGAGAGAAAAGCAAAGGCATAAAATAAGCAATAGTCATTTTCATCCCCAAAGATGTTATTTGGTGGGTTGAGCCCTTCCTTTTGCGGGTTAAAATGCAGCATGAGGAAGCCAGCACCAGCTGCTTCAGCACGAATTCCATCTCCAGCCAGGAAGTGACCCACAGGGCACGCTAGACCTCTCCTGTCTCGCCCGCTGCTCCCCTCAGCAGTGTACTTGGTCGATCTGCCTGTTCTGCTCCCCACTCTGTCTCTGGTGAAGCCTCTCACCGCCCCTGCACCTCTGGCCTGTGCCCCATTTATATATGCATAAATAAAACCTCTAAAAAAAAAAACTGGGGAAAATAGAGTTGTGAAATTCATTTTATTGGACACTCTTGAAGTCACAGCAGTTATCAGTGAGGAGCAGTAAGCCCACGTGTGAGAAACCGTCATTTCAATCAAGAACGGCAAAGAAAGGGACATGGAGGCAAGATGTAGAATATAAAAGTCAAGAGAAAGATTTGCTGGCCAGTCCTCAGGGAGATGACTACCCAAGAGAAAAGGAAGTATAAATCCTAAGGGTTGATTTCCAGTTCCAAAGGCGGACAGTTGCTTGGATTTGCTAAATAAGAGGACCACGAATTCCAGGAAAGGTTGAGATTTTTCTTGTATCTGGCTCTGTTTCCCCATAGCACATTCCATTATGTGCTGGAGAATGTTAGAACCACAAACAGCCAGGCCCTCCCCAGTCCAATTCGCTAACTGTTGATAATCATCTTCTGCAACATCTTTTTTCCTCTTTAAAATGTAATCTTTAAAGTTTTGCTGAGGATACATGATTTTTCCCCTGTAGACTCGTACCACTCATTTAAAAAGCGTAAGTGTAAATATGCAGAAACAGGCCCCAACACATAAGTTTGATACCAAGTTAGCATCAAGTAAGGAATACACCAAGGGGGGGGCCTCCCCCAAGGAGAACCATCACTGTACAAAGGAGGTAGCTCCTTTCCAGTGTTCTCTGGATGGCTCAGCCAGTGTCAGCACGGCCCTTCAAATTGTGCAGGGACTGGATGCTGTTGTTGCAATTAGTTGCACAAATGCAGATAGCTGAGGAGTGCAGCCTGAGTGGGTGTGAGCTACCAGTGTTCTCCAGGGGTTATTTAAGTCCCAGAAAAGCAGGCAGCCATTCTTAGGTGAGCAGACCTCAAGGGGCCTCAGGGCAGGAGAGGAAATAGTTCTCTAAGCCCATTTTTTTTAAAAAAAGATTTATTTATTTGTGTATACAGAACTGGGGTACAGGGGTGGTGACCTACACTGCTGAGGGGAGCAGCGGGCGGGTCAGGAGAGGTCTGCCGTGCCATGTGGGTCAGCCCCCTGGCTGGGAATCGAACTTGTGTTGACGTGGCTTTAGCTTCGTCGTGCTGTGCTTTAACGGCTCCACCAAGGAGGGCCTCTCTGCCCAATTTTAGTGACTTTCAGTGCCCTATGTCAAGATGGCAGTCTTCCAAGTTGAGCCTTTTCCCTGGACCACTTGATCACTTTGTAAATCAGGGTGAACCACCTGGCTTCCAGCTGGGCTACCTAGATGAGCACCATATCCAGCACACTCCCCTTTCCCCTGCCACCCAGAGCCCCTAGTAGGGTTACCTGCAAATGAAATGTTAATGTCTGAATTTGGTAACATTTTCCACTTCAGTTGTGCTGTCGTCATAGCTGTTACCTTAGGTACTTGTCTCTCCCACTAGACAGTAAGTCCCTAGAAGTCCTCTGCTTCCCAAAGAAAATCCATTTCTTGGGAGACAGGACCAGGCTAAGAGCTGCAGAGAAACACTTGAACTGGGTTTTGCCAGAAGGTGGGAGCAGCATTCCAAGCAGATCTTGGAGGCCCTTCACAGCCAGGAGCCTGAATTCCCAGCGTTTCCTCCTCTCCCTCCAGTACCCCTGGAGAATCACTCCCTGCAGCCACTGAATGCCAAGGGGGTGAGTGGAATGCCTGCTAGGAGGTGTTCAAGGACAGGCAGTGGGCCTTTATGCATAGAAAAACCACCCTTCTTCCTAAAGGGCCAGGCATCCTCCTCTCACAGCAGTACAGAGCCTTTGAAAATTTTTAAAATAAAAGGTAAGGGCATTACAGAGCCCACAACTGAGCTGGAGAATACGGGTTAGTCTCCTCTTCCATAGGAAGTTGCCAAATCAGCGGGTCCAGAGAACCGCTCCACACACCTGTCCTTCAGGAGGACACTGAACTGGCCTTGTCACCTGCCTCCCGGTTGCTCCTGGGGGCCACAGCCTGGTCTGCTGTGGCCCAGTGCAGGTCCAGAAAAAGGACATGGCTTATGGGCCGACCATAGATCGGGATGTGCAGCGAGGGAGAAGGCAGAGTGCTGAGGGCGGCATGGGGTCGTAGTTCATGTGAGGAATATTGGTGGGCGGGCCGCACCCAAGGAGAAGTTACTGTACAAAGAAAACCTCCTTAACACCACCACAGTTGTCACTGCAGCAGACATGCTTCCTTCAAAGCGGCCGATGCTTTCTCCAGGGCACGTGGTCTAGAAAGGACACAGTGGCAGCAGGGGCTGAAGCCGCGTTCCAGTGACCGCTGCCTGGAGAGGCACCCAGGCAGCTGGCTGTTCTCACCCTTTCTGCAGCCTGGTTATTTTCAGTGTATGAGCTACCTGATACCCTCCCAACACATCCTTTATTGCTTCATTATGTCAGTTTCTTGCTTGACACCAGAGTACCCACATACAGTGCACTTCCTCTCACTGTCCCCATTTCAGGTCTCTCGAGTCTAACCTAGAATGAATCCTTAAACACTTCAGTTTTCAGGCCTCCCTGGAGGCACAAGGGGTAAGTCTCAGCACTATGACTCTCTGCAGCCACTGCAGCACCAGTTCGATCCCTAGCCAAAGAGCTGACCCACCTGGTGCAGCAGACCTCTCTAGTCTCACCTGCAATCCACCTGTCCCGCTCCCCACTGTCTCTGGTGAATTCTCTCACCCCACTGTGCCTCTGGCCTGTTATACCCCTGCTCTTGTGCATAAATAAATTAATGCTTAAAAAATGTTGCATAACAACAAATGTTGGC
>NW_004567135.1:6431450-6462194 GCF_000260355.1 Condylura cristata | reverse complement strand
GGAATAGAAATGGTGGCTGGGGTTATGGTACTTGAAGACAGTGCTCATCACATTATGTGTCACTCTCCTTTACAGGCGTAACCGCTCCTCTTGGGAGCAGGAGCTGTTGTTCTCCCAAGGAACAGGCATCACCAGTGGGTGAACGGGTCAGGTTTGTCTCTTCTCAGATGTTAGAAATTCTGGAACCAGTTTTGTGGCCCGTACTTACTAAGCTTGTTTTACAGAGGCATTTGTACTTGCCTAATTCGTGGCTCTGTTTTATCTTAGCATATACTTTTGAGTTATTTGGCTCTATCATGTATGCGTACATATTTATGTCTTTTGTATATCTTAGCTCCATCTTGAAGTAAGTGTAGCTATCATTAAATAACTACGTGGGAGACAGGACTATAATTAGAGGCAAGAGTTCATGGCCTTGTGTTGAAAAATAGACACAAATTGCAAAGCCCCACTTTACTCTTGGTTTCTCTGGCTCTGCTCTTGTACATTGTTCACTGCTAAGTTCCCGTGGCCCAGCCTGAGCTAAACCTCTGTCTGCTAATGCCCAGTCTCACCGCCCCAGCCAGGCCTAGCTGCCTTCTCACCTCTTCTTGAGGCCCAGGTGCTGTGTCGCTGATCTCCTCTGGGCTTGCAGAGACATGAGGCTGAAGACTCTGGCTCTGCAAAGAGAAGAGTTTTCCAGTAAGCGGCGGCTCAACCTTCCCAGATTCTCAGCTTAGCAGGGTCTTCTGTGTCACATATAATACAAAGGACAATCACACAAAGCTGTTTCCCTCTAGCCTGGAGGCACCAGGGAAGGCTTTACTGTTATCCCCTCTCATAACTCAAGAAGCCAAGAGTCAAAGGGTGAGATGATTCGCTGGGGCGGGAAACCAGATCTGTGGACTCGGGAGCGTGTCTATGACCAGACCCCACGTGGCTTATGGGACATGTGCCTGTGTGCGCACCCTTTTTGGCGGCTGAGGGTGTAAGGATAGGTCTTAAAACCACACCTATTGCTGTTAGACTAAAGGTCCTCAGAAAGCATACACTTAGAGGACCCTCACCCAGGGCAAGCAGGTAAGAAAGGCAAAGGGCATGACGGTTTTTTCGGGAAAGGACCCCGGTTCTGAGATGAGAACTGTTCAGGAACTGCTAACCCCAGGGGAGACCTTGGCCCTCTAAGGTTTAGATTTTTTAAAAAATTAAAATGTAGTTCGCACATTGTAAAATTCACTCCCTTAAAGTGGAGCCAGTGGGGCCCTCCCTGGCAGTGCAAGGGTTGAAGCACAGTGCTACGAGCCATCTGCAGCCACCGCAGTGCGAGTTTGATCCCCGGCCAGGGAGAGGTCCACGCGGCGCAGCAGACCGCCCTTGCCCCGCCTGCTGCCCCCTCAGCAGTGTGTTCCAGTCAGTCCGCCTGTTCTGCTCCCCACTCTGTCTCTGGGGAATCCTCTCACCCCCTACACCTCTGGCCTGTACCCCAGTTCTGTATGCATAAATAAATACATCTTTAAAAAAAAAATGAAGTGGAGCCAATGCTAACAGGTGTCAGCCACTTGAAGTTCTGTGATTTCCTCCTTCTTACTTTCCCTGTCTCTCCAGGCCACAACCTACCTGCGGGTAACATCACCTCCCAGAAACTTATCAAAGCCTTCATTCTTTCAGGTGATTCAAATGCTGAGCAAATCAGGTTTTCTCCCAGTTATAATTTCAATTACCTATTCTTGTATGTGATCCGACCACAGTTCTGGTATGACCACATCTTATGACTGACGATGTGTCTGCTGGGGGAAGGGAGCTTGGCTTGGCCTGCATGGGTGAGGGGCGAAGGTGCCTTAGCAGCTTAATGCTGTCCGAAAAATGTCTCCTTAGCTGATGACCAAAGCAATCTCACAGGCAAGGTTAGGAGTAAGTAAATATTATCTATTTTTAAAAAAGATTATTTATGAATACAAGAACTGGGGTACAGGCCTGAGGTGTGGGGGCTGAGATACTTCACTAGAGACAGAGTGGGGAGCAGAACAGGCAGACAGACTGAAACACACCGCTGAGGGGAGAAATGGGTGAGACAGGAGAGGTCGGCTGCGCCCTGTGGGTCACCCCCGGACGGGGATGGAACTTGCGCTGCAGGGGCTGCAGACAGCTTCACAGTGCTGCGCTTTAACCCGCTGCACCGCCAGGGAGATCCACTAGTAAATATTACAGATCTCTTGACTATTCAAGGAGATAGACTCAGGGGAAAGGAGGCTGCTTCTTGATCCTCTTCTCTATTCACTATCAAACAGCACAGCTACCTCTGGCCAGAAGCCAGCCAAGGGCAAGCTTTATATTCTGCTGTGAAAGAACCATCAGTGCTTCAAGTGAATCAAGACCGAGAGCACAATCACACTGATGACTGCGATTCTGGTACCTCAGGGGAGTCGGCTGAGAAGACCTCACTATCGTCTTCGTTGTCGTCCATCCTTCCTGTATTGCCAGATTCTGGACAAACCTGTGGGTCAAAGTGGACAATTTGGGAGCCAGTCCCACACCCCTACACCTCGAGGCTACCCTGTTCCCTTTATGTTAGCTCCTCTCCGGCAGCAGGAGGCTCCTAAGGTAGCTGGTCACCCTTCCTCTGGGTTGGTATGATCTGGGGCACCAGAGATCCCATGCTCCACGTCCATAAAGGCTAGACCCTGCCTCCTCCATCACCATGTCACCTTCCGGCCACCTGCAACCCTGCTCCTTCCTGTGCCTTCGCCTACCTAATTTTCCTCCACTGTTTCCTCTACCACTAAATTGTAATTTCATTTATTTATTCTGTTTCTTGTCTATGTCTCCACTCCCTCCATCCCCCACCCCACTAAAATGTAGATGCAGAAAAGTGGGAATTTTGTATTTTGTTCACCGTTATAGCCCATCTCTGAGAAAAGCACCTGAACCATAAGTAACTGTAGAATGAATGACTCCTGGTGCCACTTGGTCAGATGTATCACCATCATACTCTTGATAATGTCCCTGACAGCTGACCACAGAGTCTTCATTATTAACACCAAGGAAGGAGAATTATTTCTCGCGGTGACCCATCCCATTTGATTTTTGGAAGCCCCTTCTGCCCATTCTTGTATATTAAAATTTTTTTCTATACCATTTTTTAAAAACAGGACTAAATGATAAAGTTCCTTTTGTACTACTCTCAAACAGACACAAAGAATTTTTACATATAGGACCTGCCTCTGCCCTCAAGAGTTTCATAACACAGGTTGAGTTTCTTTAGATGACACAGACCTTCCATATACTTGGAAAAGATGATGACTTGATTTCTAGGTCACTGCAAGAACTGGTTGCTCTCCAGAAATTCTTTCCTCTATTTTTAACAAAATTCTCTTCTTACCCAATTTCTCACTTTTGGAAATCCATCCCTTCCGTTTTACCATCCTCTGTGAGTTCTTTATTCAGGGTCTCTCTATGTCTTGGAAATTTTCTGGCGACATTTTTTTGGGGGGGGGTCTCTATATCATAGTCACAAGTACGACACACTGAAGCGAAACTCCCCTCCCTGAACCCCACCAAAAAAAGGTAAAGCTCAGGGTACCTGAGCTGTATAACTTCCTCATACAACTTGACGCGTAAGGGAGAAATTAGTACAAAGCTGCTGTTCATAATAATGTTAGAGACGGGCCTTTCGTAGAAGTCAACCACCCTAAAGTAGATCACTAAATTAATTGCTATGAAGATGGGAGATAATCCCTGGAACAAAAACAAAAAGGGTCCAAGAGTATCCTCAGACTGTGACATGACAGAAAACCTGACCAACCATGGGGCAAGCTGACTACACTGAGATGGTTTCATGAACGTCACCAAAGAGTAAAGACTGAACCAGACCCATTCTCACCTGAGAGGTCAAGGTAGGGGAAGTGTACGGCTCTTCTGGGTTCAGCCCGTTGGTGTTTTCCTCCTCTTTGCTCTCAGAAACTCTTGCTGGCTTGTCCGGTGGCTGTGGGTCAGGAGAGGCTTCCAAGGAGGCCCTGGGACTTGCAGTCTCAGTCTCCAAGACTGCGGTGGAGCCGCTGGGTGAACCCTGCTCAGAGGCTGGAGGGCTGGAGGTTATGTTCCCTGAGGAGGGCCTGGGGCTGGGCGCGCCTCTGGGTGGAGGGGGCCGAGAAGGCGGTGCGGAGGTCCTCTGGATCGAGGATTTCTTCTTCGATTGTTCAGACCCTTCACTTGAGGTGCGGGCTCGGAGAACTACCTCTGGGAGAGACGAAGGCGGTTCTGAGGGCAGAAGCGGTCCGCCTGGGGCTGGTGCTGGGGAGCGAGGGGGCTCTTCCTCCCCGGGCTGGCCGTCCTCAGTGGCGGGAGAGGACTGGGCCTGTTCTGGGCCGTTGCAGGCTGGCAGTGGCTCTTCCTCCTCAGAGGAACTTGCTTCAGAGCCTCTGTCCTCTATCCCCTCGTCATTGAAGGGCTTTTCTTTGCTCTCAGACTTGTCTTCTCCCTGGGCTGGATCAGGTGGCAGTTCCTCTTCACTTGCTGAGACCGACGCCCTCTCACTCTTCATGGACAGTGAAGAGGGGCTGGTGGGTGAGGTGAGCGGGCTGGACGCTGTGGATGTTCGAACTGGGGAGGAGATGACTAGAGAGCGCCTGCTGTTACTACAAGGGAAAGGGACTCCAGTGAGAGCTGTAGCCACAGAAGTAACCTAGTGCCCCAGATAAAGAATAAGGGGGCATCAGCAGTAAAAGAACCAGATATAGAGAGTTGGTGTAACTGACAGTAATGCTTATGCTGTCAAGGGGAAATGAGCTATGGAATTTTATCTCCATCATTACCTCAGCAATGTAAACAATATAAAGACTGGCAAGAAAGACAACAAAGGAGCAAGGAAACATTTTCCCTGGGGAAGATTTATGGGTGATAGTAGCTGAGTCATGCGGGTTCTGTATTTGCAAATTTGCTTCCTCCCTAAAGTGTATTTATAACCCAAAGCTGTGTCTGTAGTTCTTTCAGGGCCGCGCTCACGGGCAAGCTGTGAAGAACGAGTGTCTGAAGGGACCTCCCGGCTGGGGTCCGGGAGAGCTGCCGTAGGCCGTGAACATGTCCTTCTGGCCCTGTTTTCCATACTGCAGTACTTTCTGTTGGTGATTTAGCTATTTAAAACGGCTTTCAAGTGTTGTGCCAGAGTACTGTCTGACAGCAACAAGTCTGGGCTGTGCCTCACGGAGAAAGCATGTCTGTGAGATAAGCTGCCTTCACACGTGAGTTATGGTACCATCGGCTGTGAGTTCAGCATTATGGAAACCAACAACCTAAATTAAATAAAATGTCTGTGAACAGAAACATACATGAGACATGGAGCTACCCTGACCAGCTGTGGAAACCCACTGGGACCTGTGTCTCTGTCTCCCGAGGGTCAGCGACCCAGTATTCGCCAACCCAGTGCTGGGTGACAGCAGAGAACGTAACTACCTCAAATCACAAAAACCCTAACACTTACTGACTATCCTGGACACTGTGCTGAGGGCTTCTGTAGCCAACGCCAGCTTGACTCCTATTTCACCCCCTTACATGCCTCCTAGGCACTGGTCACCAACTGGTTAAGCAACCCACAAATATCCACTTAACAGGGACCAGCTGGACCCAAGGATGGGCAGTGGGGAGAGGCGAGGAGGAGAGAAGCTTAGTTTCTGCCTGTGGGAGTTTCTGATGTGAGATAAACTGAGTGCGGTTCCGCTGCACTAGCCCTCGGGGATCTGTAGATTTAGAAGGCCAAGACAGCAGGAAAAGCCCAGACTACCCTGCAAAGTTCTGGGGGATCTTGGTTAAGTGATAGTATGTTTCAGAAGAATGGATAATTAGAAAGAAGGCTGGTTTCAATGCCAGGAAGTGGAGCAAGAGAGTTTCCAGAGAAAAACAAAATTCTTGCAGGAAGGCGATGTTAACCTTTCAGTGATTCTTTTCAATAGTTTTTAAATGCTAAAACGGGTAGCAAAAAAAACACGAATCTTCCTTGAAGCGCCCAGCTCAGTTTCACTGCTGCCTTTAAAGCCTCCCTAATCATCTGCATGTGCACAAATTACCCTTCTGGAATTTCTACTGGCTTCATTAGGGACACTGTGTCCTTAGGCACATTTTCTGTCCTTTCAACTTTTTTTACAAGTTCTTTAGAGCAGTAAGTATTCCTGATGCCTTTGGGTCCTGACTCTAATGCAAAGCCTTGTGCATAGAAGAAACTTAAAACTTTCTAAACAAAGACTTCAAAATAAGACCTGATCACATTCTGAGAGATGGTGAACTGTTGACACTTAGCAGCATAAGCAATGTAGAACACAACAAACACCCCCTGCACTGCCCCATGTTGAAAAGCAAGCCACAACAAATTGAGAAAACATTTGCAATGTATATCATTGAAGGATTAATATCTAGGGGAAACAACTGGATTGAACAATGTGAATCAAGGAGAAACAGGAAAAGTCAGAGCAGAAACCTTAAAATGGTGATTAAATTGAAAAGATGTTCAAGGTAACTAGCTTCTGTGGAGATGTAAATTAAAACTGGAAAATTTCCACTGCATATTCATTAAGTTGGGAGAAGTAAGTCTGACAATGTCACATGTGGCAAGAACACAGAGTAACTGGGGCTTTATTCATTGCTGGTGGGTTCTAAATTGGAACAATCACTACGGATAGCAATTTGGTAGGGCAAAACCTACTAAGTTTAACAAAGCCCAAATACAGACCTCATGACTCAGCAATTCCACTCCCAGTATCCACCCTTGTGACAGTCTTGATGATATTCACAAGGAGAAATGTAAAACGTGCTCACTGCAACATTATTTGTAATAGCTAAAAACCTGGAAAACTACCCAAATATTCTTTATCAGGAGGACAGATAAGTGAGCTCGCTATAAAATAGCATCCTTGACAGTTAGGAGGAGGAAAGATCAGACTAGCCACATGTAGTAAGGATAACTCTCATAATAATACCAAATAATACCATGAGAAAACAAAGAGGATAAATAAAAGTTAAAAAAAATACTAAGAACAAAAGAAGTTGCAACAGCAAAATACACTCAGTATACTTTCATTTGTATGGAGTTTAAAACATGCAAAGCAGTATTTTCTGTATGCACATACCTGTGTATGATGAAAGTAAAAAGACACCACAGGAATAGGAAACACTACCTGAAGACAGTGGCTACCTTTGGTGGGGAAGAGGTACGAGAGAATGCAAAGTGGAAGGCTCGGGGCTTCGGTTATGTATCTAACAGTGGATTCCTTAAATCTGATGGTTAGGCATAGTGTTATCTGGGGCCTTTATACCTTAAATTATATAAATCCTGTAAAGAAAAAGGGCTTAAACAAGGGTGGAGTACAAGCAACAGACCCCTGCAGAGGAGTGCAAGGCCAGGGGGCAGCGGCTAGAGGCCAGGGTGCGGGCTGACCTCTGCTCACACACTGGCCAGGGGCGGAGTTGCTTGCTTACCTTGAGAGTCCCTTCACCACAAAGACTTTGCTGGAATGTTGCTTCTCCAGTTTGCTCATCACCTCGTAGAGATTGTGGTTGAGCTAGAGTCAATGAGAAAGAAAGGGCCGTTAGGCAGTCAGGAACTGGACATGGGCACCCCTCTCTGCTCTCTTCAGACAGTTCCCCCAGTAAAACGATCCCACTCTTTCAGCTCTCAGTGATCAAGCTCCTCCTCATCTCTCTGTCTTTCTGATCTGTGTATGTCTTCAGTTCTGCCTCAGCCTTCAGACCCGCAGCTCCCTCAAGGTGGGGTCCACAACTGGTGTTTGAGGTTCCAGCTTCTCAGGTGATTCAGGGAAGGAGAATACTTTGTAATTTTAATGAGGCCTGTAATTATTTAGCCAGAGAAACCGAGGAGAGGAGTCCGTATGGACGTAGAATATAATGCTATAGCACATTCTTATAATATAGTTACTATCGAAATTAAGACGACCATTTAGACTCCCAAAGCAAGAAAAGACCCCGTAGGGCCTGTTCCTCAGCTGCCTGTCACTGAATAGGACTGGCTTTCGTCAACACTGACTGCTGAGAAACTGACCTGTGCTTAAACACCGCTCTCTCAGTTCCTGCTCACCGTTGCTCTTTTTAGCAACAAAAAATACCGATCCCATAGTTTGGCTCATTTCAGCTATTCCTTCCACAGTCCCAAGCTCCTTTATTCACCAGAAGCTAAAGTTTGGATGGTTGTTACTCAGTTGCTTTGTGCTTTAATACAGTCTGACACAGTCAGTTAAGCGGTGCTTCAAAACAAGAACACAGTAAAAACCTGTGGTACCAACATGGATATTTATAGAAATGATGTAAATGAGGGTTACCTTCACAGTACTGCAAAAACCCACGTATGTATGTAAGTTGGCCAACTGTGTCTCACCTTGCTCATCTCCCTGTAGAAGACATCCCTCAAGTTGGAAATGTTCTGGAAGATGGTCACGTAACAGCCAATACGACTATCAGGAGGGAAAACAGTACACAGGTAAGGGATGGAAAAGGTCTGGGAAATGAAACAGAAGACAGGCGCGGAGGCCAATGCCAGTGAGGGAGACACCGCCCACTCAAAACTCAGGATGCTCTGTGGTCTAGATCTGGCAGGCCAGCCAGAGCACCTGCCCGTCCAGATGACGGAGCCCCAGTTCTGTCAGAGCAGACGTAAGAGTACTTTGAAGACATTTTAGGTGCTGTGTGAGTAGAAGGCTATCTGATTATAATGAGTAATTACTCTCTTAATTTCTTAATATTTGGACTTTCATGGAGCTACGTGGACATAAATGGAATTCTGCTGTGAATGAATTGGGGAAGGTGACATTTAAGGAAACCATTGCATTTGATTCTCTTTAAATGAAGAGTCACCAAATTAATGTGGAGAATATAATGTAGAATAGCATTAGGGGACAACAGAAAATACTTTGACTGTAACTGTTTTAAGTGCACCTTAAATACTGAGAAGAAAATAGGTTACAAATAGAATTTCTACTCAGATTGCTCCTCTAATGTGGAAAATTTACATCTAAAACACTTTCACCTACTAGGAAGCAAAGACACCCTCATTAACGGAAATCATCCAGTGCTGGGCTATTTCTACAGAAACCGACTGAGAGATGTTGACGAAGCAAGCCTTCTAGGTACACCAGCGCACACACAAGTGTGCATCAGGCCGGATGCTCCTAAGACACGTGATCAGCCTTTAGTTGCCACGCTCTCTCCTACCCAAGGAGCATGTTGCATTTAGCCTGACAAGCTGGTGGAGAAGCGGAGCAAGGACAGCTGTCTCTGCGCTGCAGCGCGGAGCCCAGGTCTAGAGGGACAGTGTCCTGGCCGGCACCACGCTCGGCAGGAGCTGGACAGAGGCCACAGTCCGCTCTCGGATCAGAGCTCTTTTCAGGAGGTGATGTGTCTGGGTGGCCAGGGCTTCCTTGGCCTACGAGTCCAGACTGTCTTGGGTTCCAGTCATTACCTGTTATAAAGAACGGGCAGTTCCTCTAGGAGTTCCTGGTTCAAATCTTCAAACACCACCTGGGCCTTGTTGAATTCTTCTTCTGCCTGGGTGATAGAAAAGACAGACAACTCCCTCTCCACCCTGAGCACAAGGCTAGAGGCCGCCTCCCTTAACCTCGGCATTTTTTCAGGAACGAGGCACCCTGGGAAGCACAGACCCTTCCCACGCCCTCCCACCGCGAGTCTCTGACTATCCTTACAGCACCAGTGTCCGGGAAACAGGATTTCCTTTAGGACACGGATGCAGAACTGATCATTCTGGGGGGGTGGGGGGTGCGGAGCGGGGCAGACGCTTTTCTTTACCTTGGCAGTCTTGGCCTCATCTCTCTTCTTGGCGTTTTGCAAAGCCTCCAGGTGGTGTCGGGCACTGTCGTAGTCCACCAGTTTCCGACCCCGCTTGGCGATTCTCTCCTAGCCCAGAGTGGTAAGAGAGGGCCTTGGTACTCACTTTTCAGTGGCTAGGATGTGGGTACCGTGGCATCAAATACAAGGGCCATATTCTAGGCTCCTCCTATCAATTTTTGTTTCTAAAAAGGTTTTTAGCCCATGGATGTGTCCTCCTGATCTGTAAAGGCTGCGCATTCCCTGAAGGGTGTGGAGTTAGGGGCGACCCTGAGGGCACGTGGAAGGTGGCCCTGAATGGTTCAGCCTCCAGACATGACCGCGAAATTTCTATTCAATAAAAAGTCAGAAGTTTTGTGCCTTACCCCTCGTTTCCTTAGCCCCGGGGCCTAGGGCAAGACACATCTCTTTGGGACCTCAACAGTCTCACCGGCTCTATGGTGTTAGTATTAAGGAACACGACTTATAAAACCCCACAGCACACTAAAATAGTAAATTACACAGAAAGTTTACTCAATCTCGTCCAAATTATAAATTGTTCCAGGGAGAAGCAGATTATATTATTGGTCCTTGATTCATTCTCTCAATCACAGAATTTGAAAGAATTTTAGTGATTTTCTCACCCAACTTCCTGTTCAATACAACACATGAAGCTTCTCTACAATCAAGGTATGAAGTAGTTCAACTTCTGCTTAAGCAGAGACCAAACAATTCATTACTTTACAGTTTACTTCACGTTTAGTAAGTTTTAACTGTCAGAAACTCAAGTCATGCACCCTCTAATTTCTTCCTATTAATCTAAAATCAGCACAGTGCCAGCATCAATCAGAAATGAATGAATTAAAAAATTCTAGTTCTGCTTTCTAGAAGAGTCTAGAACATACCAAATTCCTCTTTCATCTTTCAGACGTTCAAGTATTTGAAGGTAACTATTAGGACTCCCCTAAGTTTCCTCTTCTCTGCAATAACCACCTTAATCCCATCAGCAGTTGCTGAGAGTTGAAAATGATGCCCTGACCTGGGTCTCATGCAAAATCAACCCGTATCTCCCTGACTGAAATCTAAGTTTAAACATTACCTCATTTCACTGAGGACCGCCACATTAAGCCCTCACCTAATCCTCAACTTCAGTCCTCCTCCAACTTCACTCATAACCAGGCTCTCCCTCTGCTTATTATATACATATTTTTAAAGATTTATTTACTTATGCATACAAAACTGAGGTACAGGACAGAACTGGGGTGCAGGGGTTGTGAGAGGATTCACCAGAGACAGAGTGGGGGCAGAACAGGCCAGCTGACAAAGCACACTGCTGAGGGGAGCAGCGGGTGGGTGAGGAGAGGTCTGCCGCGCCTTGTGGTCACCTCCAGGGCCAGTGGGGATTGAACCCATGCTGATGTGGCTTTAGCTTCTCAATGCTGTACTTCAAACCACTGTGCCACCTGGGAGGACCCTCACTCTATCAGGCGCTCACAACCCATCCTTGATTATGAGAGGTCAGTACCTTAATCTCGCTGAACTGGGCTACATAGGTTTCCATGGTCCTCACAGCCTGGTCAGCCAGTTTCTCTTCATAGTCTTCCCAGAGGAGATCATTATTCTGTGGGTTGCAGGCACAGGACAGTGATGAGGCCTCCACGTCTCAAAAACACTGTGTATCGGGGAAAACCCACATTCTTCCTCCAAAAAACTCTTCTCTGGAGCACTGTATTAGACTAGCGCGGTTGCTTCTGGGGAACTGTCAGATGAAGACAGACCCGGCCCCAAGGAACTGCCCCAGTCCAGACTGGCTGTACATCCAAGCTTTAGGAGCAGCGTGGATGGCCAGAGGCTTGGATGCTGCAGTTGGAGAAATAAGGAAGTCTGGATGCATGCAATGACATCGAGTTAGTTTTCAAAAACAAGCAACAGGGTTTCGTGTAGTAAAAAGGCTGAAAGATTTAAATGAGGGGAGAAGGATCCAGAAGAGAGGAGTCCAGGCACTGGGGCAGACTTGTTTCCACCTCTGCAGTTGCAATACCCACCCCCCCCACCCACCCCCGCCCCGTGATGTCGGTCATATACATGAAGGATGAGCACTGGCTGCTTGTTTATGTGCTTGGGTGGAGAAGCCAAGATGGAGCTGAGGGGAGGCAGGAGTCCTGGAGAGCCACGGGCCCAGACCACCCTTACCCCCACGATGGCCTTCAGCTCCTCGTGACCGTCCCACTCGCTGCTGTAGATCTCCTGCAAGGTCTCCGACACTCTCTTTGAGCTCTCATGCATCACTGAAAAGGCAAGAACTCAGCTCTACCATCAAGTTTCCAAGAAACAGGTCGGTCACATGGGCGACAGGCAAATCAGCGGGTCCAACTCCCTTGGCCAAACTCAGAAGATCTGTGTTATCACCAAGGGAGGCAACGCTGGGCTGTGATAAGAAATGTTACTCTTCATGGGCCCACAAAGTTCCAGAAGCCAGGGGCAGGCAGGCAAAGGCCTGAGTGTGGCTGTCCTTCCCCATCTCCCAGACCCCTTAGCAACCTTAGAAATGCCGTCTGAATCCTCTTGTGCTATGATACCCACCTTTGACTGCATTGAGGAAGTTCTTCAGGTCTTTGTATAGCTTGTAGCCTTCTGTCTGCAACAGAGAAGTGTTTCTGATGACTCGAGAGATACATTTAGGGCGATACCCCAGAGGTCAAAGTAGAAAAGTAGTTTAAAAGCAGAAATCAATCCTGGAATACTTGCCAATATTTGCAAATGTTATAAAGCAACCTCTACTCTCTTTACCAAGAAGATGTGGGTTGTCTCTTTTGGGGCAATTTTAAGTTTTGGGAGGTTGCTAAAGTCCTATTGCACTACAATGTCTTCCTCCTCCTGTTCTGTTCTCTCGTAACCCAAGTCCTTCTGTTGAAATTTAAGTGTTCTGCCAGATGCCAGCTATGTATTTCTCTCTGGGAGATAAATGGTTCCCATTTTCTTTTCTTTATTTAAAAAAAAATAATTATTTTAATTTATACATACAAGACCTGGGGTGCAGGCCAGTGGTGCTGGGGGTGGGGGCAGAGTTTGAGGATGCACCAGAGACAGAGTGGGGAGCAGATCAAGCGAATTGACTGAAACACTGCTGAGGGGAGCAGCGGGGAGATAGGAGAGGTCTGCTGCACCCTGTGGGTCACTCCCTAGCAGGGATCGAACTCAGGCCAGGCCACAGAGGCTGAGAGCTTGGCAGTACTAGACTTTAACCCTATGCCACCAGGGAGGCTCAAATGGCTCCCATTTTCTATAAACATCAGACCCTCTTCCTTCTCTGCATTCAGGCCATCCCCTCCTCCCCTGATGTGCTTCTCTGCTCTGTTGCACTTTGCTCTTCCCTCCCATCAGTTACTTCTCCAAAGGGCCTCATCATTAACTCTCCTCCTGTTCCAACCCCAATAACTTTACCTGTAGCTGCATCCGTCCATCCATCCATCCACCCACCCACCCTCCATCCATCCATCCATCCACCCACCCACCCTCCGTCCATCCATCCATCTAATTTTATCTTTGCTCCTGTGACTCATCTTTTTAGGCTAGCTTTAAATATTGCAAACTAAAAATGTAAAGACTGGAGAATTAAAAATTAACAAGGCTTTACATTTCTTTTATGAAAGAACACACCTGGACTTTTTACTTCACCATGGACATTTATCTCCAGAAATACATAACTGAATAACAAAAGCCATTAAATTATCTTGCATGATCGCTACAAAGGAAATTCTTAGTTTTTTATTCTATCTGGTCTGAAAAATCAGGTGGGTAATCGAGGACACCACACACACTGTCTGGACCTGGTGCACAAGGTGGTGTCTGCAGACCCTGGGTGAATGCTTTCCACCCTCACTGCACGTCATGAAAGGCCAACTCCATCTCTGTGTTTTAGAATTATGTCTCTTGCTCATAAAAGGTCCTTTCGCTATGCTCCTGCTCTTTATTTTAAGCAGCCGGAGGGAGGGTGTGTTTGTGTAGTGGCGAGGTGTTGGGAGTGGAACAGCACTAGGTGTCATTTTATTTCTTTGACCTGTTCTTATGCCCCTGAAATGTCTCCAGACTAAATAATCTCAGGGTGTCCTTTTCTTCCCTGACAGACACAACAGTCATACTGTCTCTTGTCTGGAAGTCAGACTCTTCTCTACCACCAACTAGAAAGTTATTCCTCTCTCTGGCTTCCATTTCCTCAATCTCTAAACGCCCAGGTAAAGATTTTATCACTTCTGCTTTTTTCTGAATCCTTGCCAAGTTCGTGGTAGCACCATAGAGTCTAAGTTAATCCTTCCCACCCCTTCTAAAACAGTCCCAGCCCACAGTTAATGAAGTGCTCACTCTGAAAGCTTGTCTGATCACTCAGATAGACAGAGCTGTGTTCTGAGAAACTGGTGTGTGAGGATGAAGGCAAAGGCCCCATCACGATCCCTGCTTGCTGGGGGGGGGGGGGGGGGGGAGAGACAGACCCAAAGAAACCACCGTTCAGCAAAACAATCGCAAAGAATCTAACCAAAGCCTGAGTAAGTGCTGGAAGCACTTGATTTGTGGAGATGCAGGAGGGAAAGATGAAAGTAGATGATCAGATTTGATTTTAGAGGCAATGAATTGGTAGCAGCTGTTACTACCAGAAATAGGAAATTAAAATGCTGTCTGAGGATAAGAGTTATTCCTATATAATAGATTCTGCAGAGAAGAAAAGGGGGGCAAGCAGAGTCCTGTCAGAAACATCACCTACAGAGACCTGACAGGATCCGAGGCGAGGGGTCAGGCCTTGAAATTGGGCTGCAAAGTCTGGGGTGATATTTATTTACTGGAAGTTTGCAAGTGGGGCTAGGTAAGGGGCAGGACGCATGGCCATCTGGTCCCGCTGGGGGATATTCCACTTTTGAGCTCTGTGGTCCTGTCTTTTTCCTCCTGTTCGCTAAGCCGTTCCAGCTAACCTCAGGCCTGACGTGTCTTCAGCCTTCTTGCAGACAGCGAGTGCCTGGGGCAGGTGCATTTCCCTGGTGGTGTCACGGCTGCGTCGCCCAGTGCCTCACCCGCCACAAGCACTCACAAAATGTTTGTTCAGCAAACTGACCAGAGAATTTCCAAGCATGTTCAAAACCACCAGTCACTCTAGGACTCTTCAGGCAGGCTACAAGCTTCCCTTATCCCACCACTTGATCTCTGCCGAAAGGCTGAGAACTGAATCCCTTATTCCTAATTTCAGTCCATCTCTGTCCTCAAAAATTTTCTCCTCAAGCGACATTTAGCAGGTGGGTTTGCACAGAGAATTCTGGGGGGGTGGGCTGCCCATCTGACCCTCTTATTCTGCAAGGTGGCCCTTCCTTCACCGGTTACTCTTTCTACCCATAATCTGCCTCCACAGATCCCGAAAGGCAGAGGGGGACACAGAGGCAAACTTCTCTTCACCATTATGCTTTAAAAAATAATACAATAGTTTATTTTTACATCATTTTGTGCCTTTTCCATCTCAGCTATAATCCCCGTGGGCTTCCCCTCACCAAATCACCCTGTGCCATCACCATAGTCCAGTGCATCCCCCCCCCCACTGTTTTTGACCCCATTCCCCACCCCACCCCACAAAATGTCTCTGGTACAGAGCTGTTCATTATTACTATTATTTTCTCGCCTGGCCCTTTATGCTCCTGCTATGAGTGAAACGATTCGGTATTCTTCCTTTTCTTTCTCTTCGCCACTGTATTTTACTCGACAGGGAACTGCCCTCTCCAGGCCCCAGCCACACGCTCCCCCCTCCCAAGGTGGGTGCTGCCTCACTGATGCTCGCTCGGCTCATGCCTGCACTGGAAGCAGAACAGCAGCTAGCGGGGAGGAGAGGCCCAGAGGGGCCTCCTTGTGAGAGTCAGTGACAAACTAAACAGGGTTTAGCTTTGGCTTCTAGCTCGCCAAGTCTCCCATGCTGGTACCTTGATTAAATTTCTCCCCTCTCAACCGGATTCTATCTCCCCTCCAAGGATCAAGACTAATTTAGTGGCTCTGCTTATCCTCCTCCCCTTTTCTTTTCCCAAGTGCTTTTCTTAAACTACTAACATGTCCTAATTGCTTAGAAAATTTAATATAAAACACAGACCCCGGTTAATGATCATCCTCGTCTGTTAACGGCACACACACAGGGGCCCCCTGGTGGTTCAGGGGGTTAAAGGGCAGCACTATGAAGTCCGTCTGCAGCCACTGCAGCATGAGTTGACCCCCAGCCAGGGAGGGACCCCCAGGGCACAGCAGACCCCTCCTGTTTCTCCTGCTGCTCCCCCAGCAGTGTCTGCCTGTTCTGCTCCCCTCTCTGTCTCTGATGAAATCTCTCACCACCACCCCCGCTTCTGGCCTACACCCCAGTTCTTCTTCTTCCTTGTTTTTTAAAGACTGATTTATTTATGCATACAGAACTGTGGTACAGGCTAGAGGTGCAGGTGAGAGGCTTCACCAGAGACAGAGTGGGGAGCAGAACAGGCAGATGGACAAAGTACACTGCTGAGGGGAGAACAGGCAGGTCAGGCGGGGCCATGTGGTTCAGCTCTCTGGCCGGGGATCGAACTCGTGGAGAAGTGGATGTGGTGAGCTTCATGGCACTGTGCTTTAACCCACTGCACCACCAGGGAAGGCTCTACACCCAGTTCTTGTCTGCATAAATAAATATAATGAATCTTTAAAAACACGCACGCCGAGGAGACAAGCACACGCATGTGCCACCTGCTGGGAGACGTGCCAGCTCCAGGAGCCTCATTCCTGCCGCTGACGCACAGAAGCACAAGGCACCGAATCTCACCAGCTCTCTGCGGCTAACGTCACTTCACAGAAAAGACGAACAGAGACGAGACTGAGTTAGCTACTATCATGGAGCGCCAGTCAGCAAAATCTGACCTGCAGGAATCTGCAGCACAAACCAGCTGGTGTCCTCACAGATAAGCTGCAGAAAGGAAGGGTCAGACCCCTGTAGAGTAGCAGACATGCCCGCAAATCTGAGGGGCATGATGTCAACAAGCTCCTGAGATAAACAAGCTACAGAGCATGCTGGCATAGCTGTGAACATTCACTGGCTCTTTTATGATACAACATTGTGGCCAATTTTTTAAGATGCCACCAAAACTTATTTTTAGTAGGACAGTTAATCTGAAATATTTGAAATGACATTTGTATTATGTTCTTCATTGAAAAAGGAAAAGTTATAAAAATGATATATACATGGTACCTCACTTTTATAAGTCTCATTTATTGTGGGCATATTTAGAGATCACACATATACACAGCAGAGCAATTATCAAGGTATAAAACAACAGAGGTCAACTGGGAGGACAGGGAATTGTCATTTTTTAATTTATTTTTTCTCGATGTATTTTATGATCTGTTGTAGTAAATGAATGTTGTGTTCAAAAATCTACTTTTAGGTCTGGTGATGATTTTGTGGTTTATCCTAAGAGATCCCTCTTTTAGAGATCAATGAAGTAACATGCCATGATATCTAGAATTTGCTTCATTATAACCTAAGGTGGGGAAAAGTGGATAGAAACATGAAATAAGATTTCCAGGAGTTGATAAATTATTGACGCTAGCTAATGGGTACATATCGATCATTACACAGTTTTTTCTACCTTGTATGCATTTGAAATTTTCCATTAAAGTAAGTTTCTAAGTACAGAATCCCATCTGCTCCTACCAAAGACCTTGCTTTTAAAATATTTCCCAAGTGATTCTGATAGAGTCAACTACTTAGATAGTGGCACCTATCCTGGTAATATAATTTTAAAGAATTGAATTAAGTTGTCATATAACACAATAAAAATCTTGGCTGATTTTATCCCTGATTCCTGTGAAGTAAGCTCTAAATTCTTGGGATTTCCTGAGTGACAGGGGAGTCTTTGTTGTTCATGCCAAATCAGTGACTCATGACGATACCGGAGAGGCTGGAAAGGTGAAGCACACCAGGGCTGGGCCTTTGAGATAGGTGACGGCAGCCTGATCTCCAGGGAGGAGAGCTAGAGATTAAATCCTGTCAGGTGGCCAATGACTCACGATCTAAAAATCACAAAATCTCTAGACACCTGAAGCTCGGGTAAGCTCCCCTGTTCAGTCATGATCATTGTGCTGGGAGGGTGACATAACTCATGGAAGCAGAAGCTTCACCTCTGGGGCCTCACAAATGGGGCCCCTCATTTTATGCGTCTCTTCACCTAAACTACCTGCTCATGACTTTTATTCTTATAGTAAAGATGTAACTGTAGTAGAACTTTTTCCTGAGTTCTATGACTTACTCTTCTGAATCATGGGAGCAACTTGTGGCCCAAATTTGTAGGCACCTCCAATTTTGTAGGGACCCCCAAATTGGTAGGCACTTGGTCAGGAATGCAGATCCCTTGGGGGAACCTGCTTTGTGGCTGGTGTTTGAAGTTGGCGGGGTGTGTGTGTGTGTGTGTGTGTGTGTGTGCGCGCCCTTAACCTGTGAAATCTGACCTAATTCTGGGTAGCCTGTGTCAGCATCGTCTGGTAAGTGGATATTCATTTCGGCAGTCACCCCCTCCTACTATAAAGACGGAATTGAAATCTCCAGAACTAGTGTTAGGTCTAATGAGTATACATGGCCTGGCCCATGGAGAGGGAAAGTCAAAAATCCCAGGGAAGGTTAAACTTCTCTTAGCCACTATTTTTTTTTTTAAGATTGATTTATTTATGCATACAGAACTGGGGTACAGGCCAGAGGTGCAAGGGTGGTGAGAGGCTTCACCAGAGACAGAGCGGGGAGCAGAACAGGCAGATGGACGAAGTCCACTGCTGAGGGGAGCAGCAGGGATACAGGAGAGGTCTGCTGTGCCATGTGGTCACCTCTGGGGTGGGGGACTGAACTCCCACTGAAGCTGTGGCTAGCTTGCAGTGCTGAGCCACTATTTTTTTTAATTGACAGGGAACTCTTCTTGCTGTTCTCTTTACCGGATCAGTGCTCCTGTTAGCCACTTCTTAATGCGAATTTTCTACACAAAATTACTCATAATCTTCAGTGGGAATAGAAGGTCTGCTGGGAGCATGGCAGGCAAAAGAGGGAAGAGTTATTTGAGAACAACAGGCTTAGGTGGTGCCCAGAGAGGCAACAGAGAAAACATGGGCTAATGGGAAGGCCCACAGCGGGTGGGGGGCTGGGGCAGAGGAGGGGAGAAGCCAGCTAACACACCCAGCTGTGGGGGCTCGTTTTGATTTTGTCCAAGGATGCTTGTGCACCCCCAAGAATCCACCAAGAGAAAAGAATAGGCCCAGAGTCAGCAGGAACAGAAAAGGTGAGTTTCCCTGGTTCCCAAAGGGAGAGCAATGTAGCAGGTCACCCCGGGGTACTCTCCCTGGGGGAGGATGTCGTGGAGACGCTCAGGGGTTTACAGAACCTGCTATTTTCCCGCCACCAACCCTCCTGCTTCTTCCTCCCTCTGAGCTTCCCCTCCCCAATCCCGCAGGTTACCTGCTGATGGTAGAAGTTGTTGGCACTTTGTTCAAAGCGCTCATCTTTGGTTTCCACAGTTTTCCCCAACTTCTGTAGCACCTGGGGAGGTAAGTTGGGAAGGTTCACACGTCATCGTCAGGCCCCTCGCCCCTGCCAGACCCCTGTAATCCAGGCTTCTCTCTGAGCGCCAGGGCCAACCAATACAGCCCGGCAGAATTAAGAAGGAGCACCTTGCTGAAAAAGCAATCAAGTTTTGTGGTTCTTCTCAAGCTGGGGTACCCTAGGGGGTACGCAGCAGTGTGCTGGGGGCATACATAAAGCTTGGCATGAACATACATGATAGGGTGCATCCTATCCTCAGGGAGTGACACTATTATTTACAGTGACTTTTTGGCGGGGAAGGGGAAACGCACTGTATTGGAAGAAAGATTAATGAGAAGAAAATAAAATATGCATTTTTAAGGACAAATCAGGGGACCTGAAGTTCCCTGGGAGACTCTCTTTTACCATAGCAGCAGATTTCTCCAGACAGTTGAAGTAAGAGAGAAAGGCGGGAGACTCTTAGGAAGACCCCTGTGGAAATGCAGAGAAATCCTGCTATAATGCCTTGGAAGCTCAGCCAGAAATGGGATCTTTTCTCCACTGGACCCTAAGAGCCAGCCATGACGCTGGTCTCAGTGCTAATACACAGGACACAGAAATAGATACAGCAGCTGTTCTCCTCGGGGACACTCACTCATAGACAAGAATTTCATACAGCAAGAAAAGCCTAATACTTCTACTTATAACCCCCAGGCCCGGGGCCCCAGTTTCAACCTCAGGAGTTGGCCTAACGTCTTCTCTCTCACCTCCTCCTTCAAATTCCTCCACGTGTTCACCTGGGGAAATCACCTCACACACAGCTTTAGCCTGGGCCCTTTGATTCTTGTGTGGCCTGGTGCAACGGGACATTCACGCTGTGCTTAAAGCCTGCCGTGACTGTTCACTCCCCGCTAACAGCGCTTTAGAGCTCTCTGCCCCTCTGTGTCTATGCAGACACCTCTTTTCTCCTCTCTCCTTCCCCCAATAAACCTGTCCTTTGAAAAAGGCAAAACAAAATTTTATTCACTGCCCAGTATGCATCTGTAAGCTGACCCTCCATGAAGCCCCGGTTTCATTATTCCTCCTTCCTGAAGGTCTCTCTGCGCAATTTTTTTTAGTTTCCTGAATAGGTTGTAGGGTTTTTTGTTGTAGATGCGAGTCCCTCTTTCTGGACTGGCCTTCCCTATCTTGTCTTCGGGCAGATACCTAAAAATACCCAATTCATACTTGATATCCTTTGTGATATTTCACACTTCATGTCATTAGTTGACTTAATCACCACCTTCTAAGCACTTACAACCTGTACCATGTGTATACTTCTATAACTTTTATTATTTGTATTTATCTGTATCTCTTAAACTGTGAGCTCCTTAAAGACTGGGTACTTTTCTTACTCATCTAGATTTCTCAGAATCTAGCAGATAGGTAGTAATCTATTATCTAGCAAACAGACATCATATTCACAAAGATGCATGGCTTGGGTCTTTTTTTTTTTTTAAATTTTAAACAGACAGGCTTAGTAGTTGAAAAGGAAAGAAGCAGCTTGCACAGACACACGCGGGCAGAAAGAGCTGCCGTTGCTGCTTTGCAAAGGAAAAAGCTTTGTGGAGCGAAACACCTGCAGTCACAGGTGGCCAAAAGTGCTGCTGGGCTGGGTCTTGAAGATTTCTCTAGACTGGAATAAGGCAGAAAGGGGGAGGAGAAAGGAGGGTCCAGGCAGTCAACACCAGCACACTCGTGGCGCTTCTGAGGGGGGGCTCAGCGCGGCTGGGTGAGGGTGTGAGAGAGGGAATGGTAAGAAAGGGTGAGGGTGTGATAGAGGGAGTGGTAAGAAAGGACTCCAGAGAGAGCCAGGACTCTCACTATAAAGGCTCTGAGTCATGCAGGAGCTCCTGGTACTTGGGGAACATCCCCTTTCTTAATCCGGGGGGTTAGCACCTCTAATTTCCTGAGCTGTCTGAGCGGTGGTTAAGAGCCAGGGTTCTGGAGTCAGACAGATATATGCCCCCATCTTGGCCTTTCCAACTAAGTCTTTCCAACTCTAAGTCTTTGAGCAAATCACTTAAACTTTTGAGCCTCAGTTTACAGAACACCCTTTCCCTTAACTACAATTGTATCTCCTGGAGTTGACATTTAAATGATTTTCTACAGGTAATTTGCTTTCCCAGCGCTGTCCTACAGAGACTATTCAATGCAACCCCACTACAGTAACAGCCTATTCAATCCCTTCCTGTCTTTATCTCCTTTCCAGTTTAACCACATGTGTTTGTATCACTCAGCACAGGGCCCTGGATGTGTGCAGTCTGTCATCTTCCTGACTATTCCTCCACCTCCTCCTACCTCCAAAATAACACTCCCCTCAAAAAACCCCACACTGTCCTTTATCAGAAAGTTGCAAAACCACCTTGTTTAGTGTCAGTCAGCTCTCACTTCCTTCCTGCTACCCCTCCCTTCCTCTGCTTTGGAGCAGAAGGCTGAAAGATCAGCTAACTCTGTCTATTGTCAAAGGGGCAGATTCAGGAGCTGACCAATCCCCCAACGTCCAAAGGAGGGAGGCAGAGAGGAGTGGGGAGCATGGGAGCGAATATTCTGAGCCAACACTCCCACTGCCAATGCTGAAAGTGAAAAGATGAATATTATCACCCTGGAAACCTAAGCCAGTGTCCTGGGCCAAAGTCGTTTGTTGCCAAAAGCAACACGGTCATGTGTCTGGAGCAAAACTTTTGTAAATGGCAATCCCTAAAGTCCTGCTGGCAGCCAGCCAGCCAAAAAGTGAGACTTCAGGTACTCAGAAAGAGCAGGACACGCAAGAAAGTAAAGATGCTAAAAGGTCAACACTTGATGCATGTAAAGAATATTTCAGTGCTCACTGACCTGTTCTTTTAACTATAGACTTCACAATAAAGTTTAAAAAAAAAATCACTAAATATTTGGTGGTTCACCATAGCCTTTCTCCATAACCATTAATTGTATTTTAGTTAATTGTTGCAATTGGGGTAATTTGAATGAGGTCTGGGTATGAGATGCTATTATGGAATTTTGTTAAAATTTTTTATGAAAGCACGTTTATGCTAAATTAGGCTCTTCTTAACGGGCCCAGCTGGATTATAGGCTTTGGTGGGCAGGATGCCTCTTATTTATCAGTAAGTCCCCTCCTGGATCTGACTCAAATTGACCCAGCTACTTTTTTCTGTAAATATTTGTTGATTGGACCCTCTGGGATGCAAGATGAATAAAAGTCAACAGAGGGAAAGACCAACCAGTGGATTGGTAAAAAATGCCCTTTCTTGGGGGAGATGTGAGAGGTTTGCCACAGTGAAATCGCAAACAGGTGGGGTGGGCATTGTGGAATGTGAAGATGGAAAAACACAGTGAAGCCAGCTTGAATTCACTCTCTTGTTGAGAGTGGGTGGGAACTAGGAAATAAAACCAGACCATCTCCATGTTTCACAGTTCCTAGCCCTTCATCCCTAGCTTTTCAAAGGAGGAGGCCTGGGCAAGAGATGTTTCCATCTCTAGCTTTGCTCCCTAGAGCAGCAGGTCAGCAGGAAGTGGGGAGGCACAGATGTTTGGGTGGTGGGTCAGGAACTCTGTAAAGAGAGTTGTCTGAGGTCAGGATCCAACGTCTGGACACCTGGGTGTTAATATAGTTGTGTCACTTGTCAATCTCCTTTAAGCCCTGTTTCCTCATTTCTAAAATTGGGATACTAACAACATATTTAAAGAGTTGAAAAGATGAAGTGAGGTTATATCATGGCTCCAGAAAAGGAGAGAGCATGTTTAATATTCCTGTGCCTTGTTCACTCTAAGCATTTAATATTTGACACATTCATCACACATATGACTCAGATGATTATGGCCAAGTGCTTAGAGAAAAAAAATGCAGTGTCCAGAAAGCCCTTTCTTTTGACAATAACTGCTCTTTCCCTCACTGCCAATAACTTCCTGAGACTCCACTAGGACCCTGGCAGGCTGAGGTGAGTTCCTTCCCAGCCTTCCAGGTCATTCTCACCTAGTCCAGCTCTAGGGAGCCAGCTGTGCTGCTCCAGCTTCAGCATCTGTCTGCTCTTGCATCTAAACGTGCATTAATGCAGATTTCTGCATTGACCTGGTCATTCCCTAGGGTGGAATGAAGCTGGCTCCCTTCTCTGCCTCCTCAGGGTTCGGACCAGAAAGAACAGTGTGCATGTGGGTGGCAGAACGCCCCCTGGGAGTGCCAGGAGCCCTCCCTCCCCCGTCCTCTCTTTAGTCCTTACCATGCTGAGTTTCCAAGTCACTGAACATCAGCTCTCCCCTCCACAGAGGGAGACTCTACATATGTAGAAGCGGTATAATGTCCCCAGAGCAGGGACATTATTCACTATGTCTCCCGAGCCCAAGCTTGGGAAAGAAAAGACATCACAACACAATGGCCAGTGTTGATGACAGATGGGTGAGGACAGAAGGTGAAAGAGTAACATAAAATCAGCTGGTGCATCCTTTAAAAATCATTGTTACCCATAAGCTTTTGTCTTTTGGGTTTTTTTGTTGTTTTGCTTTTGTTTTATTTTCTAGTCCATACCATGGCTGGCCTTCTACTCCAGCTCTCCTCCTTTCCACAGGACTTGTAGCTAGGTCTCCCTTAGCTTCTGACAGCTCTCAGATTTCTGACTAGAAAGCCTTCTAAGAAGTTCAAACCACCAAAGACTACGAAGTTAGGGTAAGGTGAAGTAACAAAATGTGGCCGCATGTGTTTTTTCTTTTCCTTCACTCTTTCACATGACCCCAGCTTCCTGTCAAAGACAGAAAAAGTGTGCACACACCCTTGTGTGTGTGTATACACGTACAGATGTGTGTCTATCGGTAGCTATATATTTTGCTTTTTTCTTTCTTCCTTCCACTGTGAGCCTTCTACATCAGCCTCCCATCAATTCTCGGTTGATAATCTCCCCTGGGAGGGCTGGTGGCCTGGACGCCTCCCCCAAGCCAATGCTCTACCTTTAGAAGACGGCAGGGACATCTCGACTCATAAGCACGTGGCCATTGATCTAGATGCTTCCAAGACCATGGACCTTTAGAAAACCAGAACTCAATCTTGGGTTCTTCTTATCTCTCTCACCTCCTTTTCCTTCTAGTTAATCCATCTTGCCCTACAATCTCACCTACTAAGGTGTTGACAGGTGGAGAACAGATGTTCAGGTTACGAGCAAAGAAACTATCCTCACCAGGTAGAAACGAGAATGCCATTCCAACGTGTGGAGAGGTGTCCACACAAGCTACCCACTCGTGAGCACACACGATGGCGCAGGGAGCAGATACAGGCTCTGGCTTGCAGGAGCTTAAACCGGCGCGGCCTAGGCCCGCGGCATCGGGCAGAGAGAGAGAAGGCCGCGTTGGTCTAGTCTCTGCGGACTAGTCTAAACCCCGTGTGGGTCTCAGGGGCTGGGCGTCGGGGTCTCATGGCTGCAGAAATTACCCTTTCTGAACCTTCGGAGTCATCACCTGTAAAATACCACCCTCCCTGGAATATCAGGCCCCAAGCTGCTCCCCAGCGCACTAACATTAGTTTCTTTCACAGACCCGCTTTCCTCATCCTGCCTCAGGGATGTTGTACTTTCTGTGTTCAGTCAGCCCGTTTTCAGGGCCGCCCAACCTGCCCCGCCCACCCGCCTTCCCCGGGGAGCTGGAGACCCCGCAGCCCTCCCGCCCCCGCCCCCCCATGGTGGGCCCGCATGGCTGGGCCGCCTACCTTCTCCTGGGCCCTGCTGAACTTCTTCTGCACCTGCTTGGCGAAGAGGCCAGCGGCGCCGCCCGCCTTCCCCTCGGCCATCCTGCCGGCTCCCTGAGGGCGAGCGGCTGCCCCTGTGGTTTTCTGGGGGCCCCTGAGGAGGAAGTGCGGGTTCCCGGCATGCCTTGCATCCGGCGGGGGGGTGGGGGGGTGGGCCTCGTCCTTCCTGCCCACCCCGGTGGCCCGGGCACGCCCCACTGCCGGCCGGCCCCGAGACCACCCCTAGGGTCATCTAAAGGCGGCGCAGCGAGCCCGGGCTCACCCGAGGACACCCCGGGGGGCTGCTGCAAGGTGTGCTTGCGGCCCGCCTCGCCGGGGACCCTACCCATGGCCGTGGCATTCCAGTCAGGACGGCTGGAGCTGCGGGCCAGGGCCCCTTAGGAAACTTCTGGAAACTTCAAGTAGGGGCGGGGCCTGCCCAGGAGAGGCGGAGACTGAGGAGCGGACACGCGGCCCTCAGCTGTAAAGGTCTCCAGCCTGCCCTAGGGAGCCCCAGCCCCGTTGAAGTTTTCAAAAGTCTCATTTGTTCCCGAAAGCCGTTGGCTATAGAGCCGGTCGGCCCTGAGGTAGAAACGGCGTGATTTCTGCTAGGCAGGAGTGTTGGCTGCCCCCGGACGCCTGTTCCCCGTCTGTGGCGCGGCTGGGTTGCCGCGTAAAGCGTGTTTCTTACTCCCGGCTGCAGTAACACGGAGGCCTGTAGCAGAGAGGCTGGGTCTGGGTCTCCCCGCGTAGGGTCAGAGTGTGGAGGGGGGCTCTGGAGGAGACTCCAGAGCTGGATTTAACAGGAACAGTGACATCAGAGGTAGAAACGGGGGCCCTTAGAAGCTAAGAGTGGATCTTTTTTTTTAATTTATTTATTTATGCACACACAACTGGGGTACAGGCCAGAGGTGCAAGGGCGGTGAGAGGATTCACCAGAGACAGAGCGTGGAGATCAGCGAAGTATGCTGCTGAGGGGAGCAACGGGGAGACAGGAGAGGCCTGCTGCGCCCTGTGGGTCACCTCCCTGGCCGGGGATCGATCACGCGCTGCAGTGGCCACAGATAGCTTCGCAGCAGGTCCCTAGTGACTCTTATTTTTAAAAGGTTGAGGTGACAATATGGAGCGTGTGCTGGGGCATAGAGAGCAAGTTTTTCCAACTGGATGAACTGGAAGAGTGTGCTGAGTGCACAGGACTGGCCACGTAGGAGGACACACACGGCTTGTGAAAAAATTGGGGTGGGGCTGCTGAGATTACAACTGTTACTTCTCCAGGGAGATGATTTCCAAAAATGGAAGTTACTCCCTGACCTGTGTGGGGGGAAAACTGGAAATTAGGGCAGCTGATTTGGAGAAACCATTTACTCAAGGATTTCACAATGGAGGTAAAATCCCTTCAAGGAAGGGAAAAGGTCAAAATATACTTCCTGAGTGGAGAGAGGAGCTGGAGGCCTGGGGCAAAATGGGAGGCCCTTGTCTGTGCCTGTTTTTCCATCGGTTCCTCCAAACGATGTATCACTCAGGGTTGACTGTGTGACAAGCCAGCGATGAATTTAAAAATGCACAGCCTAGATGCGTAAAGCCTGGCGTCAGGACAAGCTGGTGATCAGATGACTAATGTTATGTGCTTAATTCACTGATAGAGAAAAACTGAGGTAATAGGTCTTAGGGTTTATTCTGGATGTCGGCTGTGGGGGTCATCTGGAAGGTGTGGTGAAGACAAGGACTCAGTGTTAAGGGGAGAAGTCCAGAGACGCCTGGACTGTGGGAGCACTGAGAGAAGATGGCGCTGGATCCCAGGTGTGCCCTTGGCCAGAGGCGACTCTGTCACCCTGTGTCACAGGAGGGGCTGTGTGCCTTCCCAGCTTTACTGCCCCAGGGCCCCCGGCACCTCAGGCTTGCAGTCCAGCCACTGCCTCGCAGGACTCCTCAGGGCCAGTCTTTTGGGAATTGAAACCGATGGTCACCAAATCATGAAGTGCTAGAACAGGAACCATTTTTCTTTCTTTTTAGGTCTGTAATTTTTACAAGTTGACCAGATGGGGCCCTCCCTGGTGGCACTATGGTCAGAGTGCAGCACTACGAAGCTCGCAGCAGCCACTTCAGCAGGAGTCCAGTCCCGGCCAGGGGCGTGAGCCACATGGCGCAGCAGACCTGCTGCCTGGCCCACTGCTCCCCTCAGCAGTGTACTTCATTAATTTCCCCACTCTGTCTCTGGTGAATCCTCTCACCATTCCTGCACCTCTAACCTGCACCCCAGCTCTGTGTGCATAAATAAATAAATCTTTAAAAAAGAAGCTGCCAAGATGGGAAACAAGCTCATCGGAAAGGCTGGCTCCCTGCTCAGGAACACGTTGCTGCCCGGCGCTGACCTGAGATGGGCATACATCTGCCTCCAGCTCAGCTTCTGATAACGCATACATTGCTCCAGAAGCTTTTGCTGACATAGAACCCTGCAATTCCAGCACTGGTCTTCACCAGATTCTTCTGTTGCGATGTTCACTACCCTGTTCTCTCGTCTGGCTCTTAGCCATGGCTATGAAAAGCTCTTCCCATCCCCTTCGACTTCTCCTTTCAGTTCCTTCTTCACTCTATCCCAGGCCATTCTCACAGACAGCACCTCAGCCAGGAGAGAGCAGAATTATCAGCTCCCCAGTCCTGTTGTTTATAGAATCCTGGATCCGGTTGCCTAATTCAGCGGCAGCCTTGATGTGCTGACTCACACCAGAGGCCCTCAACTGCCGTCTCCCTTTTTGTTCTCGTCCCTTCAACCTTTTTCTTTCTTTGCTCAAACCTTTTCTCCTTTCTGTTCTTTCCTCCAAACCTCTTTGCTAATGTGTTATTTTCTTTGCTGGTATCTCACCTACCACCTGCTGCTATACCTGTCTCTGGTGTGTCCTAATAGCTTGGTGTGAGCACCTGTTTTAGGCACTGAGCAGGAAATAAAAGAACGAGCCCAGGCCTGTCCAGGAGAGACAAGTCACCTGTAGTTATGCAGGAACATTGTCACACGCTCTGTGCCTTTGATGGGAGCAAATACCCATGGCGCAGGTGGGCGGAGCCACGGACAGCTCCTAAAATAACCCCAAAGCACCATAAAATCACTCCCACTTCACTCAGCTGTGAACTGGTCAAGGTGGCAGCGGTGAGAAGGACCAGCTCAGAAATGGGGTGAAATCCACCTTGGGTCCTGTGCCTACCTTCCCCCTAGGGGCTGCATGACAGATAGATGCAGGATGGTAACGTATATTCAGGTTTATTTGCTGTCTCTGGCACAATAGTCTTAGAAAGATTTTTCCTTAATGGTTTCAAGTCCCGGGATGGATCTAAAAATCATCTTGGGAAGGTCATTGTCCTCACAGAAATGTTCAGTTGTTGGCAATGACCTGACCTGAAGGAAGAACCAGTTAGTACATAGTATCTTCCACCTGCCTTCTTTTCTCCAAGGTTCCCAGCCTGGACTGGTTTGTGGAGAATTGAGAGGGGTGGCAGGGAGGAGGGCTGAGCCATGTCAGGACAATTCAGTGTTACAGGCAGGACTTTCTGGTGAGGACAGCTTGAAACGCTGTGAGTCAAGGCTGCTGCACCAGGCTCTGGAATGAGTTTGAGTCCTGAGGGCACAGGTGGGATGATTCTGAGGAGGATCGTTCTGAGGAGGACCGTTCTGAGTATAACCAGTAGGCAGGGCAGGCGGAGTCTTGCCTCACCTCACGCATCCTTGGAGGTGGTAATACCTCTTTCCAAAGGGTAGAATAGAGTCTCACATGCCTCTGCAAGGGCTCATAGGAGACAGTGTTAGCGTGTCTTCTCCCAGCGCTCAGGCCTTTGTGAAGCTGCTTTCTGATGGGACTTGGGACAGCACTGACTGTGCTTGGTCCCATGACCTTACTCCCAACAGTAAGCAGTGTGGCAAAGCTGGCCTTACTGAGGGAAGTGGACTGTGGCGGGAAGGGAGCAGAGCTAGTGTATGCCTGTGTGAGGAAGGGACGTCTCCCTTCCCAGCTTCCCTCCCCAGTCCATCTGGGGCCTGAGTCTCAGGTGACCCTATTTCAGCCCATCATCTGAAAAGACTTACGTTATTCATCTAAGAGATGTAAGCAGAGACCGGGTGAAGACCGTGGGTTTCCTGGAGACATTACAGCCCAGGCTGGACACGAAGCTGGTCACTCCGTGGACAGTGTACTGGCCATTCACCAAGCAGTGGAGAGGGCCCCCAGAGCCACCCTGCAGGGAGGACAAGCAGAACCCTAAAACTCCAAATCTTATCACCTTTGGGGCTTTGCTTTTTGTCGACATTCATTTGTAAAGCCCATCCCTGTAAAGTCTTGAACAGTTTTAATGTTCCCACTCAAATCCCCACTTCCTCCCATCCCCACCACCAGCAGGAGCCGCCTCTTCCTTCTAAACAGCCACCGGACCTCTTCCTTTCTTCTGCAGCAGCAAAGAAGTCATGTTCTGCCTTGTTTGTATTTTGGTTTCATAATTTGCTTTTACCTCCTACGCGTATCTGTGAGCTTCTTGAGACAGGAAGTAGGACTTGCTGATATTTCCTTCTCCACAGTGTTAGCACAGAACTTTGAATGTTTTAAACTCAATAGCGTTTATTGACTTACATTGGGCCTGGAGTGGGGAAAGTGGGTGTTCACAGGTTTATTTCTCCCCAGCACTTAGGCCAAAGGGTTTCATTAGTGTTTAGACTCAGGGTAAGTAGTCAACTCATGTTCAATGAACTGGGAGAAAGAGGCGATAAAGTGATGTGTTAGGGGAGTTGTTATTGAAGAATATGACCTTGACACACTGTCCCTTCACTCAGCTCTCAGCATGCCAGTTCTGTAATTCCAGATACATAATTAGAAGATATTTCTCTGAAGAATCTGACAAAAGGGAAGATGTAAAGGTAAAGGCTTGGAGGTCTCCCAGCGAAGTGTCCGGATCACCTACAGAGCAGCTCACTCTGGAAGGGCCCCAGCTAAGGCTCACAGCTCTGGCCGCTTCCCCCCACCCCACCCTGAAATAAGAGCAGAGGAGAGGACTCCCCAGAGGGGAACAGCACAGGCAGATGTACTGAAAGACACTGCCGAGGGGAGCAGCGAGGGAGACAGGAGAGGTCTGCCACGCCATGAGGGTCACTCCCTGGCTAGGGATCGAACTCTGGAACTCGAGCTTTGGGGCTGCCAACAGCTTCATAATGCTGAGACTTCACCCCTAGCCCTGGGATTGTCCCAGGTATTCCTCTGATTCGCTACTCTTTTCTCCTTCTACAACTCTCCCTGGAGTTCTTCTCTGACGACAGGGGCTGCCCCTAGCCCGGCTCTTCCCCCCAGACTCCACTACCATCTAATTTCTTATGTGAACTCTACTGTCCCAACAGGATCGCTATTCACCTTGCCTGGACCACCGCCTGCCTTCCTAAATCCTGTGATCTAGCCTCATTTGAAACAGCGAACCCCTCCTCCAAATCACTTAAGCCAGAAGTCTGAAAGGCATTCCAGATCCTTCTTCTTTCCTCCTCGCTGCTAATTTACATCTTCAAATTTCTTGCTTATAAAATGATTCTAGCTCCGGGCCCTCCCTGGTGGCGCAGCGGGTTAAAGCACTGCACTAAGAAGCTTAAGCCGCTTCCGCATGAGTTCGATTCCCGCCTGCCCCGGAG
>NW_004567135.1:6424624-6431053 GCF_000260355.1 Condylura cristata | reverse complement strand
ACAGAAATGTGTTGACGTGGGGGGTGTTAGGCATGATGGCTGTCAAGGTTCTTGCAGCTTTGACGTTCTGTGAGTGTCGTTACCAGCGCAGAGTCACGTGGCCCAGATACAGACTAGGAAGTTGAGTCTGTACATGGGGGTGGAGCAGGTGTGGAGTAGGGAGAGCAGAAAAGATGGGGTGAGGAACAGAGAGGGGAAGAGCCTGGAGTGGATGTCTGACAGTCCACGTCCGCTCACCTGGCACCCAGAGCGAGCCTCGTCGCCACCGGCACACACCATGGTGGTCTTCACAGTGGAGCACCAGCAGGAAGGGCTGGCGCAGGTGGCACAGTGCACGGTGGGCAGGCAAGCCTGCTGCAGGGCCTGGGCCAGCTGCCCGTTGGCTGGACGGGACACACAGCACTGCAGGTCAGCCCCAGGCACGTGGGGGCTGCAGGACCCTTCCTTCAGGGGCCACCACCCCTCCTCCTGCATCTCCCCTCTATAGCTGTTGGCTTCCCCAGTGAAGTCACTAGAATGGTCTTTGTTTACCAAGAGCATCTCTGTGCGTCCTGCACCCTGTAAATCCCACGAGGTGGAGCTGTGCTCACCTGTGTCCTTTTCTTTATAGCTGTGGGCAGCTTTCCTTCCTGTGGCTCTTTTTCAAAGCCTTTGCACATGAGCTATTGGTCTGGAGCTTTACAACAAACCTTTGATGTGACAGATCAAGAAATTCACCCATGATGACATTAAGTGAACTAAGAGCCAGGCTGGATTAGAGCAAGTCTCTGTCCAGCTGGCCCCTCCTCCGAAGCCCAGACACGGCCTGATGGCCCACGGACGTCTGTCAGGCCAGTCTCTGCCCCACCTTTCCATGTTATCTGAAAGAACTTGGCCACCAGAAATCTCCCCGTGACGACCAGAGAGAGAGGTCACCTCTGTCTTGACGCCCCTGCTCCCCGCTGTCTAGGGTTCATTCCCCTGAGCCCACAGCCACGTGCGTATGGGGGTAGCATGAGGGTGTAATCACCACCAAAGTGGGAGTCAGATACCTAGTTCCAGCCCTATCTTGTCATATGATCTTATACAAAGCCTGTACTTTGGGGGGCGGGGGCTCAGTTTCCTCATTTATAAAACTAGTATAATATACTCTTTGAAGTTTTTCTCTTAGTTATGAGTCTGTCTGACTTGACCATTCCACAGACTGTTGATCTCTTGACTTCCTGTGGCATTTGTTTTATCTGTGGCCCCACTGGTTCCTGGTCTCTGGCTATGAACAACTAGAACACAGAAAAATGTGCTCCCGATGTTGAGCTACCTAATCAAGGCGGATGTGGTGGGTGGCGCCCATGCGGGTGACTTACTCCTGACCTTGCCCCAGCCAGTGATGTCGCAGGGGCGGTTGTTGGGCAGGATGTTGCCCTCCCGTGGCAGAACACCCAGCACGTAGCTGTTGAGTGTAACACTCTGGGCTAGGCGCAGGAGGGCGAAGTCATATCTGCAGGAGCCAAGGACACAGCTTACTGGAGGGATCAGGCCTCCGGAGCAGCCCTGGCTAAGCCTGGGTGTCCCCAGAGAACTGTAAACCTTGCCTTTGGGGGAGGAAGGCACTGATTTGCTGAGCCCCCAACTCCAGGAGGTACGTTTGGATCGCGAGACATTCTATGCTTAACAGCACCACCTGCTGGTGAGCTCTTGACATTGTAGCCAGGCTCTGCCGGCGGCCACCCTGAGCGGAGCTTGTTTCTGTAGTGAATCTGGAATCGTGAAGGAGCCGTGTGGCGTGATTACGGTAACAGAGAAGAGTGCTCCATGGAGAAAGGTGAAAATGGCTGCACGATTCTGAAAACTCTGCAGAAACAGTCCCATAAAAGTTGAACCCACCTCACCTTCTGCACAACTCCGTGAAGAACTAGCTCCGTTCCCAAGGCTTACAGCTCAGTGTTGCTGGAGTTTTCTCATGTAAAATTCACTTTAAAACATTTACATTTGCTGCTGGAGACTGTTCCATAAAGTGAATAAACAGCAACAAAGTGCAAGAAATGGTAAACCCCGTAGAGGACCTTCAGTTGACCCAATCATGCAAACCAGACAGTATCAAATCAATCCCAAAGACCTTTGCAATGTCTCAAGTTCTCCAAAATCTAAATCCTCCGAGTCCTGCTTGATAAACGGGATGGAAGCGAAGACCTGGCTGCTGGTGGCCAGCACCACCTCGCCCAGGCCAGCTCCACCTCGCCCAGGCCAGCAACACCTCGCTCCTACCCGGCAGCCATGTGGTTGCTGTTCCCATATGGGTGCACCACGATCCGCTATACGCTCACATACTGCTCCGTGCAGTCGTTCTGGCTCAGCCTGTGGTCTCCAACCACCACGCAGAAGGGCAGCTGGCTGGAGAGAGGGGAGCCGTGGGTGCTTCAGGGGCCTCGAGCCGTGCCTTTCCCTCCTGGCTCTTATGCCCGGAGCCCACATTATGTGCCCCAGATTGAGACAGGAGGACAGATCCCGAAGGATGAGAAAGCAACATACCCTCTCATTCCCTAAATGCTCACTTGAGGGAGTGAGCAAAGCTGCCATCAGCTTCATTTTCCCAGTTAATGCAGCTCAACCTCATAGGCTAAAGAGCCCCACCCGGGAGAGGTGGGGTGCGTGTGAAGTGGGGGTGTCAGCCCACAGAGGGTGTGGAGGGAAGTGTAAAGATCTAAACCAGGGGTTCTCAAGCATGGGCCCAGGGCCAGCAGCACCAGCATAGTCTGGAAATGTGTTTAAAATGCAGATTCTCAGGCATCAATCTGAACCCCAAATTAGAAACTCTGTTCAGTGGGGTCCAGCAGCCTACCCTTTAGGGAACTCAGGTACCTGAACACATTTGAGAAATGGGGCTCGGGACAGACTTGAATGAGTGGCCAGCAGCCAGGCATTGACTGGGCGCTTAAATATTTACCTACTTACTCCTCACGAGAACCCCACAAAGTAGGTATTATTGTCCCACTTTAGCGATAGGAGAAGATGCATGCCTCTGTTTGCAGCTAGAAGGGGGGATGGAAGCTGAACTCAAGCTTGACTGACTTCCCAGCCTGACTTTTCATTATCTTCTCCTCCCTCCCCAAAGCGCCCCCCAGATGCCAGTTAAAGTCTCGCTCCGAGAGGCCAAAGTAGTATTTCGCCAGGAAGTCTAGACTGTTCCTGCCCCCCCCCGCCTCCACCCCCCCCCCCGTCCCGAAAATCAGAAAAGCTGGGCTTTGTTTTCCTCACGTGTCCACGCATGAGCAGCGGTCGTCACCTGGTTCTGACGGTGAGGGTCCCTCCACAGGTGTGATACCAGTTACCTCCTGACAGGTACTGGAGGGAAATCTAGGTGGGGAGGGGAGCATGGAGAGAAGCTGCTGTTTTGTAAAAGGTTTTGTCCCACATGCATTACCCTTTCAATTCCTGCCATTCCTCAAAACATGCTCCGACTCTCTGGCCTAGCGATGGCAAATGGACTTCACTCGTCCTGTCAACGGGATAGTTGTCAGCGTAGAAGGGGCGCGGGTTGGCGGGAGGCTTGTCCTGTGTGGTGATGCTGGCCATGTGCCTGCAGGCAGGTTAAAGTGCACACCGTGTGTTGGGGGTCCCTACTCTGGGCTGTTACACCCAGCTTCTCCCTCCACTCGTCCTCAGGCAGGATGTTTAGCCACGAAGTTGCTCTATTGCTGAAGCCCCATAAGCTCAGGTTCCCAGAGCTCCCCTCTTCAGGGAATATCGGGAATTCCATTAGAATGCTCATTTTTGTCAGTTCATGCCGCCTTAGAACCCCCATTATACCATGGGTCTACACCTGAAAACTAGGACTCAAACTTAATCAACTTTAATCCTAATTGCAGTGGTTCCTCTCAGTGTGGATACTTTCTTTTTTCTTTTATATATAATAGTTTATTTTCACATATTTTTGTGCTTATTTCCATCTCAGTTGCAATTCTCTTGGATTTCCCATCACCAAATCACCCATGTGCAAGCTATTTTCTTTTAATTTGTCAGTTGTATACTGTTAGAATTGCTTGATTTAGAGCTTAACTGCCCTTTGCAAGTTGCGTGAGAGAGAGAGAGAGAGAAGGCGGGAGAGAGAAAGAGACAGAGAGAGGAAAAAGAGAAAGAGAGGTTACGTGAGGCTGCCGGGGTCTGGCGGTCTCAGTGGTGGGGGCCCTGAGATGGGGCTTGTGCTTGGGTGCCGCCTGGGGAGCAAGCACTTTTGGGTGACCCCTTCACCTCTTCCTCCACACCCTTTGCGTGCCAGGGAAACCACGTCAGCCTGGCCCCTCCGTCTGGGGGTCTGGACTTGAGGCTGCCCCCCCTGCACCCCCCGCTGCTGAGGACACGCACAGACACGTAGCGCCACAGCCCGCACGCAGCAGCTGCCTCAGTGGGACCCGGCGGCCGGGGGCACCCACCTGTGAGGGCCCGGAGTTCCTCCAGGCCTCCACCCCTCCGACAACCCGGGTGTTGGTCTCGGACAGTCCAGACTGCGTGTCCTTCGCGGAGCAAAGGGGAAGTGACGACTAAGCAGGGGTCAGCGGGGTGGGGGCAGCTGTGCTCTGCCTGCACACTCGCCGCCTTCCTCCCTCCAAATGAAGCCCCATGTGGCTCTGAAAGCCCCTCTTGAACGCAGGGGTTCTGAGCACCTCCTGCTCCCTGTCGTCGGGTCCGGGCGGAGGACCTGTCTCTCGCCGTGCCTGGGGCCTCACCTCCTTGGCCCCATCTCAGCCGTGGGGGGCAGCCCCTGGCTGGAGGGGTGACCCCACCACTGCTCTGACAGGCCTCTCCAGGGACAGACACACTGCATGTCCCAGCCAGGCACCCGCAGGGCTCGTCTCCCCATGAAGGGGGAGTTGGGGAGCCCTTGGCGGGAACAGGCCCCTCCCTCCTGTGGAGCGGGACCGCCCTGCTGGGCCTGGGGAGAGGAGCCTGACCTTTCCTGGTGCCGGCTCCTGGGAGGGAAGACCTGGCTAGATGCACCTGCTTTGGATAGAGCCCAGGCCTGGGCTCAGGGGTAACCTTGACCCCCTGCACCAGCCCCTCCCTCGCGGGTTCGGGCCAGACCACCAGCCCTCTCACCATGAAGGGCCAGGGCGGCCAACCCCAGGAAGCACAGCATTTTGCGGCAGGGCAGGGTGGACCAGGCCTCTCCCTGGCCCGGCTGCTCCTTGCGCCTCTCTTAACAGGGGCACCGCTGCCCGCCTCCTGCCAGGTGGCCGGGCTGCGGGAAGGCAGGGAAACGCACAGGTGCCATGGAAGTACGAATGAAAAGCTTCCTTCCACGTAAACTCACTGATCTGTTGTTCAGACAGAACAAGGTCAGGGCTCAGCCAGTCATCTGCTTTCCGTTGAAAAACTTGCAGAAATGGCTTCACCTCAGCGTGCTCCCTACCCCCTCGCCCCCCCCCACGCCCCCTGGATGTCGTCCACACCAGCCTGTGCCCCGAACGTGGGAGTGCGGGAGGGAAGAAGAGACAGCAGCACCCCCCATGCTCCCCAGGACCGGAAGGGTCCAGGCACCGGCGTGAAGTGGGAACACAGTGAGGCAGGGGCAGTGGAGAACATTCTGGTGGAGGAGGGGGCTCAGAAAGTCCTGGGGAGGCCAGAGAAGGAGACTGTGGGGGGGTTCCAAGAGGGAACCTGGGGTGGGGGCTCCCCCATCAGAGGAGGGAGGTGCAGTGTTTCGAGGCGGGCAGAGGGCTGTGGGTGGGGGGTGATGTAGGCCCGAGAAGCCGGGTGTCTAGAGGGACCCAGGAAAGGCACCTGACCCACCTGGGGCTTCTGGTCTCAGATGCCCCGAAATCGGGAAATCAGCGTTTGCGCCTGCAGGTGTGGAGAGGCCCGGACAGGCTGCGGCCTTCCAGGTCCTTGAGCTGTTGCGGGCTCACTGTGACGCCCGGGCGGGGCCTCCCTGGACCCCAGCATTCCAACACGAGCAGACCTCGGGAGAGAGGCCGGGCCGGGCTGGAGACCCCTCACCCTCCTCTCTGCCTTCCCTGCGGGATCCCTCGGCCAGCACGCGCTTTGGAATGAGTCTTGGAGGGCAGGACCAACACCCCTCCGTCTCTGGCCTCGCCCAGAGAAGCCCAGTCTGTGTTTGCTCAAGAGCCAGACTGGGACCTCGCACAGCCTCACCAGGGGCGCCCGGCCTCCTCACCCCCACCCTGGGGGGACTCCCAGCCTCGCTCTTGGGGTGGGGCAGACAGGGACTTTGGCTCACATGCCAAGGAGTTCCGATGCTTCCGAGTAAATGATTTTAGGTCTGGAAATTCATCCTTTTGAGATAAACATGGGCACAGAAATGAATGTACAAGGAGGTGGGTCGCAGACTCACGGTCTCTCCTGTGTTTTTTCACAGAGAAAGGGCCGGGGAGGCCACGCCACCTGCAGGGTCACTGCTTGGAGAGATGACATGGGCATCGCGGGGCGAAACTT
>NW_004567135.1:6410392-6423699 GCF_000260355.1 Condylura cristata | reverse complement strand
GGCTGGCCGGACAGCCCGTGATGTCGACAGTGTGACAGCCACTGGAATAGATGACAAATTGTCCCTGGCTGACCCGCTGTAGACACTGCAAGCGAGTAGGGCTGAGGCTAGGGAGGGCTCTGTGTGGCAGCCACAGCCCTGGCCACTGGACTCCGCTGGGCCAGCTCACCCACGGGCACAGGAGTCCCCTGCCTGTTGCCGACCATGCTTTCAGGGGCCTCCAAAATGGCTTCGTCTCCTTTACAATCGTAAGAAATAAAGCAGATATCCTCAGCCTAGATTATCGTAACCTTTATCTTAACACAGTTGCAAAACCTAGTTTTTAAAGCTATTTTTATGGAGCAAGGGAGGGTTCCATGAAGGCAGAAGTGCGGGGCGTTGGCTCAGAGGTGTCGGCTGGCAGCCCGGGGCTCCCTCACGTGGCATCCTGGGACCCGGACCCGTGACTTTGTCACGGAAGAACACTGCTGGCCCCAGCTCCCTGCTGGCGGGCCCTTCCCACTGCAGGACTCACCCTGAGCTCTGAGGTCAAATGTCGCCCGCATTGAGAAGCCCCCCTGCCGCCCCTAGAAAGGAAGAGCAGAACCCTCAAGCACCGGCTCCTCCCCTGCCTCACGCCCTGTGTTCCCACTCAGAGCTGAGGCCCCGGAGAGGAGCCTCACCTCACACCTCTTCTCCAAGCTTGAAACCATGGACTGGGGACTACTAGACTGAGACCCCGAGGATGTGGGGGACAGAGTGGCTGTGACAGAGCTTTTCAGGTGGCTGTGACCTTCACAGCCTGAGTCAACAGCGGATTCTGCAGGGGGACCAGCCGAGGGACTGGAGGAAACCAACACAGGTAATGCCCAACGCCATACGCTTTATTGCCACTGGGCTTTCCTGCCCAGCGTTCTTCTCGTTCTGGGAAAGAACTTTTCCTTTTCTTGTTCTGGGTCCCTGGTCGCTGCTTCCTCTCCCTTGGCGGGGTGGGGGTGCGGCTGTTCCAGAATGTCCTCACCCCAGGCCTCCTCCCCCCCCCCGCCCCCGTGCGCCTGTAGTGCAGTGTGGGGACAGAGGGCAGTGGTGGTCCCCTGGCACCCACGTGTGGTGGTGCCCAAGATGACAGCCGGCGCCTGAAGGAAGGTCAGGGCCCTCCGGAAGGCCCAGGTCCCCCGGCCGGCCGGGTTCCCTAATTCAGGCGCAGCCTGTGTGGTGGGGCCTGGCTTGCTTGGGGCAGAGCTGGCCAACACGGGGGTCCGCTGCCCGGGACTCTGCGCAGACGGCGGGGGGCGGCCGCTCAGCCTCGCTGCACACCAGGTCTCTGCTCCTTGACCTCCGGGGCTCTTCTTAGCCTTTCCGGGGCCCGGGTCTCAGACTGGGGACTTGGAGACATCACTTCACTGATCCATCTCCCCGCACTGGGAAAGGTAGTGATGGACTAAAGTTGTGCTTACAGGCCTTTAGGATTCGGGAGCTGGCGGGCCCTGCTTCCCCAGAGCTTACCTGTCTCTCACCTGTAGTAAATCTAGGACAGTGGAAAGGGAGCCATGCCCTGCTTACGCCCCCAGGCCCCCAAAGGTGGTCGCCCTCCTGGCTGCCTGGCTCCACTGTTGGAGGCTTTCTGGAGACCAGAGCCAGGAGTGCTGAGCCGTGGGGAGGGCCGGCCGGCGTCTAGCGCTGGTGTGGCGGAAGGAGCTGGGCTCCCTGATCAGCATGGGCCTCCGCCGTCCGGGCTCCAGCCGTCCAGCTCTGGGGCTATTAGCAAACCCCTTTATCTCTCTCTGGCTCAGTTTTCTTATCTGTAAAACTGGGTTTTCAGTCCTATCTTTCTGTGGTGCAGATGAAGTGATATGAAGGATTCTTGTCAAGGCGCCTTCTGTAAACTGTAAATGGTTGTCCAGGTAAGTGCAGCAAAGGACACTCTTACGCCTAGTTCCTCTGTCAGGAGACACTATCCACTGGACTCTGTGGGTGTCCGAGGCCACAAGGCATTCGGGATGTAGCAGCAAGCGCTTTCTTGAGTTCAGCACCGCTACCCTGGGCCTTACCCCAGCTGCTGACTCTACTTTGGAAGCCTCTATTTCTAGGGCAGAAGGCTGGCTCCTGGCCAAGAATGATGTGCTCTGGTGATCCCTCCCATCAGTGCTGAGGAAAGAAAACCCACCCATGTCATTGCAAGGAGTGGGAAGGTCCTGCCTTCAGTCACTGAGTTCAGAAATCAGCCCTTAGGCCTAAGAGCTGCCTCTGACTGGGCCTAGACGAAGAGCCAGTGCTGGTGGGAGTCACTGGGGTTGCAGGGGGCCATGGCTGGCACTTGGTTCACAGATGTCAGGCAGGTACCGGATCCAGCGCTCCTGAGGAGCTGGTCCTAGAAGATGACAGAGCAAAGGGTCACCTGAGCCTCAGGCCTCCACTCGTGCAAGGGGGTGGGGTGACTGGAAAAAGGCAAGGGAGCCCACAGGCGCAGAGAACTCTTCCGAATTCTCCTCAAATGCCAGACACTCTGGCGGACGCCCTCCGGAGGGTCCACCCGTGTCCGCCTATGTCCTTCTGAGTGTCCACCTGAGGAAACAGGGTGACGGGCTAACTGGAATATGCTTTCTGGGCCCCCTCCTGGAGATGGCCAGTCTGCAAGCCCTGCTGCCCACTCCCACTGTCTGCCTTTGGTCATGCCCGACACCTCCCTCTGTGACCCTATTAGGTCCCTCTTCCCCTAAGCTGGGGACTAGAGAGGGGCACGGTGGCTTGGGGTGCTGCATTGGGTCAAGTACTGCAAGGGTGACATCACTTACGGGGGCAGTGATGCTTCAATGTATCCAGGCCTGCACCCCAGGCCTGCCGCTCACTAGTGACGGACCCCAACCTCGCTGGGCTTCAAACGGCTCATCTACAGAGCTGAGACACCCTCTACTTGGGACGAGCCAGAGAAAGACTCATCCCACCGACGTCTGTGGGCGCACTGCACGTGGCACCTGCTCTCCGTGACTCTCCACCTCCTACTTGGGTTCGGCCTGAAAACGCGTGAGCCGCAGCAGAGCTGCCAAGGGCCGGCACCCAACTCCACCTGTGGATCAGCCACCCCCAAACGCTGCTTGAGCCCCGAGAACCCCCCCTGTGCCCGAGTCCACTCTTCTGCTTTCACCACTGCCCTGGGCAGCCCGGGGCTTCTCGGGCAGAAGATGCCGAACTGAAGAGGGGCTCGGTGGTGGCCTGAGGCCCGAGTCGAGCTTCCGGGCAGCTGGCTCACCTGGGTCAGTTCCCACTCCTCATCCTTGGGGACTTGGCTGTTTCTGCCAACGAAGTGACAGCTCCTGAGGCCCAGGCTGGAGGCGCCGGCGTAGACACACAGCTGCTTGGCGATGTTGTGGCGAAGTTCCCTCTGGGTTGTGTACTCAAAGTACTAGAAGGCAGACAAGACAGGTGAGGGGCGCGGCTGGGCAGGCCCACGGCTGCCAAAGCCCCATGCCCTGGGGTGCCCTGGGCGGCCTCGGGAAGCAGGTGACCGCCCCAAGGGAGCTGCCTCCAGACGCCAGCACTTCCGGTGCCGCCTTGTGGCTCTTTACCGAGTCTGGGCTACGCAGAGTAATCGTTCCTCTCTTTGCTGTAATGAAAAGTTAAACGTTGACCCCTCCTTTGAAGCGTTGTTTGTGAAATCATGTGTTTGACACGTTCGTTGTTCTTCTGCTGGTAGTAGGTGACTATTAAGATAAAAATACTCATCGACGTGCCTAACGTCATCGCGATGCCACCGCACAGGAAAGAGCTTTAGACGGACTCGGTCTTCATTTGCGTTTGGTGCCCTGTGCCTCGGCCCTGGCCACTCCTGCCCCAGCTACCAAACACTGGGGGTTCAAGGAAGACAGGGACCCCGGGGCCCTCCCTGGTGGCGCGACGGGTTAGAGCACAGCACTGCGAAGCCCGCCGCAGCCACTTCATCAGCAAGTTCAATCCAAACCGGGGAGTGACCCATGTGGCGCAGACCTCTCCTGTTCCCCCCGCTGCTCCCCTCAGCAGTGCACTTCCTCCATCCGCCTGTCCTGCTCCCCACCCTGTCTCTGGCGAATCCGCTCATGCCCCAGCCCCTCTGGCCCGTACCCCCGCTCTGTTTGCAGAAATATTTTTTTTGGAACAAGCTGGGGTCACTAACAGCATGGAGGAGAGTCCCAGGATGTCAGAGGGTGGTTGCTTTGGGGTCACTGCTGCCTGTGAGGACCAGAATGGTAGCTTCTGGGCAGCAGAAGCGCTGAGGACACAGCTGAGGAGGACGGAAAGCGCTCAGAACTTTCCCACCTTCATTCTAAAACACCACTCAGCGGCTGGCAGCCCCTAGCGAGCTTCTGTACCTCCCACCCCCCACCCACCCTCTCCTGGCAGCGCAGCTGAGACCCAGCCTGCCTCTGGGTGTCCCCACTTCAGAGCTCTCACTGGTCTGTGGCATGCATCCCTCTCTGCCTGGTGAGGACAGGGGTGGCATCTCCCTCTCCCTCTGCAGACCCCCGCTCCCCACCCTCACCCCCTGAAGGCCTATTTTGAGCAGAGACCAGGGGCCTGGGAAGAGAGGAGGTGCCCAGAGGTAGGGGTCACCCAACTGCCCATACCTGGTTGCCACCCAGGCCGTGGCAGCTGTACAGGATGAGCGGCTTCCCTCCGAGGTTGTTCTCACCCACGTCCAGGCATTGGTTCACCCCCAGATTCCTGATCTGCAGAGGGGGAACCCGGCAAGGTCCGTCAGCATATTTCAGTTTGTGACGCGGGACCCAATGGGAATAGGCACTTTGGGCTCGGTCTGATGTTTCTCCTCTGCTCACTGCTCCCTCGTTAACTCAGATGCCTGCAGTTCATAGCAGAGTGAGGTGTGGAGCCCAGAGGCTGGGCAAGGGCCGGCTGGGCAAGGGCCGGCTGGGCAGGCTGCCAGGTCCCTAGGAAACACCCTTAGCACGTGAGACTTTGCTTAGCAGTAAAGGCTCAAAAGGTTACCCTGGGACTTGTTCGAAATGCAGCCTTCAGGCCCCACTCAGCCTGCGCAGTCAGAGGTGTGTGTTTTAACACCCATCGGGGGATTTTTCTGCAGGTTGACGCTCGAGAGCCACTGATGTGGTCGCTTTCTCTTTAGACGGTTTTCAGCGATCTCTGCAAGCCCAGCATGGTCTCTCCTACTGACCGGAGTGTGGACAGTACAAACCAATTCTTGCTCTCACCCCTCAGGGTAAGGGGCCCTGACCTCTCTGGTGGGGTGGGGGTGCTGCTATGTGGGTGGGCGAGCTGGTTCTCAAGACTCACAGAGCCGTAGAAGGTGGGTTTCAGGTCAGGAATGAACATCTCCGGGTAGATGTTGTTCAGGAACCAGGAAAAGTTGCGGCAGTGGAGCCGATCCTTCAGCTCGAGTCGTTCCGAAATGTCACCAAAGGATTTCTGTCAGTAAGTCAGCCCCAAGGTCAGTCCCACCAGCCTCGACCGCCTTGCCTGGGCGAACTGCCCGTTTGGCCGGGGGTTTGCTGCGACCAGAGTGGGCTTTGTGTTCATCCCTGCTCACGGCAAGTTGGGGTACTCCATGCCTCAGTCTCGCACCCATTCCCACCCCTCTGCCTTGGCTTTGGGGTCCCCACCCTTGGCCTCCTCCTCCTCCTCCTAGGACGTCCCAGCAAGTTTCCCACCAGTACCGTTTCTGAACTTCTCAAAGCCAAGCTGATCCCCGGAAGAAGTTCGTCCCCCAAACCCCTCTCACCGCTCTCGCCTCCCTCCCCCCCACTTCCTACAAGATGCTGAGATCTCTCTGGGGGAAGACAAAGGCTCGTCTCCCCCTACTCTAATCTTCAAAATCCAGCCTCTGGGGTCTCTAGCTCACAGGGTCTGGGGGTCAAAGCCTACACCAGGTAGAGCTGGGAGACCTCTTCCCATTCGGACCTCGAGTAGGGCCTCGGGTTTACACTTTCCTTGCTCCAACGCCACTTTCTCTCACCTCTTTGGCCATCTTTGCTGCCTGCAGGTTTCTCCGGTAGAAAAGCTCCTTGTAGTCATCCATCCAGACCTCAGCCAGGCGTACTTGGTTGCGAGTGATGACACTGGTGCCCTTAGGGAAGGTGTGGGGGCTCTTGGTACGGAACACATGGCCCACCACAGAGCAGGGGATGATCTCCAGCTGGCCCCCACATTGCCACACCTGCCGGGGACCGTAAGACGGGGTTTTCAGGTGTTGGGAGGGAGAGGCTCCCCCAGGCAGCTCTGTTCGATTCCAGGAGTCAGACCCCAGATCGAAGGACACAGGGAAGTAGTTTCCTCTCCCTGCGTGAAAGGGCATCGGCCAGCTTCAGCCACACCCACATAACTCTTGGCTGTCCTGTAGGCTTACTGATTTAAGGCTCTGAAGTCTGCAGGGTTCTGAGGCTTACTGGCCCTATTGAGAGGAAAGACAGATGGCTAAATTTGTGTCCCTGTGCCGATGCTGAGTTCTGGTGGCTTGGCTTTTTGACTGGGAAATGTGATTTTATCAGCTCACCAGAGCGTTTCTGGAAACTCACGTTCCTCTGAGTCAAGACAGACGGTGACCCAGTTGAGGACATCAGTGCGTTAATTAAAGGCGAGCAGAACCATGTGGGTGCCCGTGGGGGTCATCTGGACGTGTGGCACATGAGCTTCTGGAAGAGACTGAGCAGAGGTCGGAGGTTCTGGACCAGCCTAGAGTCAGAGCCCTGGGAGTTCCGGTGACAGCTCGTGACCCCTGTCTGTGGGGCGGGCCAGACTAGGCCCCTCCTCTCCGGTTTAGGTTTTAGGCTGGGAGGTGTGCTGGCGTTCATCTTAGCCCAGCAGCAACAGGCACATACAGCCATGGTCGCAGCAACAGCAGCTACTGGTGATGCGCTTAGTACATGCCGGGAGCAGTCAGAGGGGGCTTCCTCAATGAGCTCCCTTCCTCACTAATGACGTCCTCACCGGCACGGGGATGCATGTCGATTTTGTGGAGAGGTAATCCTTCCTTCCTACCAAGTCCTGATTTGCCTAAATGCTGGAATCCCTCTGAGTTTGGGGTCGTCTCTTGGGTGCCCCTTTTTTCATCCAGTTGTGAATCTGCTGAGCACAGGGTTGGCTACTGGGGCATGTGACTGTGCCCTGGAAAGGGGAGCCAGATTTTTCCAGAAAAGCAGTGTTGCTATTGACCTGTGCCCCTTCACCCTCTGTTTTCTCATAGGCATCATGAACGATGCCTCCAGTTCCCAGCTATCCAGTCCATGTCACCCCCGCTATTTCTGCCTTCTGAGAAGTCCTGCCCATCATTTGTTCCAAGTTGTGCAATCTGATGCTCAAAACCCCACTGCCCAGGGGCAGGGCGGAGAGCAGAGAAAAGGCGGAGTCAGGGCAGGAAACAGCTGCCCTTTGAAGTCCAGTGCCGGGCTGGCATCCCGAGACTGTCACCGCCCACGAGGCAGAACCTCGAGCTGTGCCCAGGAAGCTGTGGTTCCCCCATGAAGCCCTCTTCACTCTCACCCGGAAGGACATTTCCACGTTCTCCCCTCCCCAGATCTCCATCTGATTATCATAGGTACCGATGTGCTCAAAGTAGGACTTGGAGATGGAGAAGAGACCACCAGCAAACGTCGGGGACCTGGAGAGACAGAGGGAGAAGCATGTGCATCTTCTGAGGCCCGGCTCCCCCTCCGCTCCCACCTTCCGTCCCTCCCTCCTGGGGTATCACCTCTGTGCTGCTGATGTATTCACTTAGCAAATGTGTATCGGCATTCCCTGTGATGTTCCTTATGGGATGAGGTCAAGGAGAGATATAACTCAATTATCATTGCCCTCTTCTAAAAGGCACTCACTCACTCACGGAACCAAGACTGTATTCAACACCCACCAGGGCCTGTGCCATGAATGTGTCAGGCAGAAGGAGAAAGGCCCCATTTCCCGAGCACCCAGCCTAGCAGCAGAACAGAGACACTGAGGAGGTGTTTCTGGAAACAGAGTCGGAAGTGAGGTAGAATCAAGTTCAGCTTTGACGAACGGGGATTACAAGGAGATTCTGGCTGCAGGCTAAGGCAGAGAGGCACGGCCAGGCCACAGTAAGATGACCGACACCTCCCTCCTAGAATCTAGATACCACTTTGCGCCTAAGCCAGAGCTAGGGGCTGCAGGCAGGGGTGGGCGCCGGGGGGACAAGGACACATACGTGGGGTGAGCTCATGGCTGCTGCGCCAGCCCAACCCAGCGAGGCTCGGCCGCCCTCGGCGCCCGGCTCACGTGGCACACGCAAGCAGAGAGGTGTGAAAGTCAGGCAGCCGCAACGGGCCTCTGCCACCCGTCCCCTGAGCCCGGCCTGGGTGTCACCAGGAGGCTGCTTTTGAGGCTGGCTCCCACAGCCCTTTTCTGGGAGGGCTTTCATTCAGGAGGCCTGCGTGCTCGGGCAGGCTTTCATGCTCTGACCTCTTGCAGGGGTTCGAAGCCAGCTCCAGTGAGGCCGGGAAGAAAGACAGCCCAGGGGCTCTCGCTGAGCATTCTGGAGCTAACCTGCTTTTTCTTGGGGGTCTCCCCAGCTTTCTTGGGCCTGCCTCTTGGTGTTATGAGGTCTCCCCCGTGGAAAGGCACAGATGATAAAACCTCTAGGGGACCTGGCGGTCGTGCGGCCCCACGACCAACAGCCCACCCCTGGAAACTGCCTGATTCCTGGCCTACTCTCCAGCCCCACCCTCCCCTGCCGGGGCCCCTTGCTGCCTGTGACTGTCAGAGTGAGGCCGAAGGTGCCAGCTGCTGGCTGCTGGTGTGATGCCCCTCAGGCGAGCCAAGCACCTCACAAGGGTATTTGGACCAGGGAGCAAATTCATTCTGCAGACACTGGCGCTTTGTCTTCCATCTGTGTGGACCTTGGATATGGAAGTCAGAGATGGGCAGCAGCCAGGTGCCCGTCCCAGACTGTGCTACTGCGTGCCTGGGCCCCACTTGCGGGAGGGGGGCTTGACCACTGGCCACAGGGAGGGGGCCTGACCACTGGCCACAGGGAGGGGGCCTGACCACTGGCCACAGGGAGGGGGCCTGACCACTGGTGCACCAAACAAAAGGCATCCCTAATACTGCAGCAGAGGGTCAATGGAGGGCCCCGCTTCTTCTCTTCCTTCTGCCTTTTCTTGTCCCCCTGAGCCCCTTCTGCTGCTGGAGAAGGAAGAGCAGCTGGCTGTTCAGGCCCATGGTTTCCTGGTGTGGCACCAGCCCAGCCCCTCTACGAGACGCCTGATGTTTCTTAGGATTTGGCCATGTGGAGGGGGAGGCACTGAACCCCCTCCTCTGTTCAAGCCTTCTTTCTGCTCAGTGGACCCCAGCTTCTGCTTCCCTCCATCCCTGATGATGTTGTTGATCCTGCAAGGGGGACGAGGGGGTGCGCCCGGCCAGCAGCCTCTGCCCGGCAGCATGGGAGGCCAGTGTTTAATCAGCTGGAGACGGGCGTTCTCGCCTGTCGATCAGACTAATCCTGGGACCTACCTCACAAGACATGAGGATTAAACAAAACATGGCAAGTGCTTGATAGCGCCTAAGTGATGTTGACTCGGTGTCACCCAGGCCCCCGGGCCGGGTGAGCCCCGGCTCTCGGAGGCCAGGTGGGGCTCGCCAGGGGTGCTTACTTGATGGGGTAGGTCTCATCCTTGCGCCTCTCATTCTCATGTGGAGGCAGAGTCTCCCAGCCAAAGGTCAGACTCCAGTCAAAGTTCCCGCGGCTGTGCACTCTGCCTGCAGGGACCGGCTTGGAGAACTCAAACGTGTTCAGGTTGATGGTGACGATGTCTGGGCTCACCACCGCGGTCTCATCCTCGGCGATCCGAGCGAGAAGGGGCTCCAGCCAGCCGTGGAAGCACTCGCCTGCAGGCCCGGACCAGAGGAGCGGTCAGGCGCTTAACCACAGAGGAGCCTGTGCCAGGGGGAGACCCGGGAGGACAAGATGACCCTCCGCCCACTCCCAGGGTATAGGCAGACACGGCCCGCTCCACAGCTGAAGCGAGAACAGGGTGGTCTCCTGAGAGCTTCGGACAGGCAGCTTTGGAGGAGTGACCAGAGGTGTCACTCAGCCGACGCAAGTCAGGTCAGCTTTTGCTTTAGCATTTGCACAGGGAGCCTGCCCGGCAAGCGTGGGGTCACTAGTGGTCACAGGCTGGTGGCTGCAGGGAGAAAGGGGTCCCCGGCGCTGGAGCAGTCTAGACCCCCCACTCTCCTGAACAGCAGCCCGGCAGGGGGGCCTTCCAGGGCCGTGATAGCTTTTCATTCTCCAGCGAGGGGGCCGGACACCCCCCTCCCCGGCCTCCCGCTGCCAGCCCGGGGTTTGTACTTACAGTGGGCATCCAAGAAGGTGAGGACCTCTGCCTGGGCCACGCTGGCCCCCAGGAGCCGGGCGGTGATCAGCCCCTTCCGCTCCTGCTGCCGCACCACCCTCACCACCTGCAGCTGCTTCACGTACTGCTCCAGGGTCTCCTTCAGGTACTCTGGAGGGACAGCACCACGGTGGGCAGCTGACCACTGTGCACCAAACCTAACCCCAAGCTGCCAACAGCCCTCACTTTAAAACCTCTCACGCCAGGCCCTCCCTGGTGGCGCAGCGGCTTAAAGCACAGAACTAAGAAGCTAAAGCCACTGCAGCACGCGTTCGATCTCTGCCCCGGAGGTGACCCACATGGCTGGCAGACCTCTCCTGCCCCGCCCGCTGCTCCCCTCAGCAGTGCAGTGTACATTGTCAGTCAGCCTGTTCTGCTCCCCGCTCTGTCTCTGGTGAAGCTTCTCGCCGCCCCTGCACCTCTGGTCTGTACCCCAGTTCTGTATGCACAGATAAATAAATCTTTAAAAAAATAAAAATAAAACCTCTCATGCCTCCGGCATGCAGCATTTCCAGAAGCCGGAGGTGGAGAGGGGAAGGCGGGAGTCGTCTGTGTGGTCAAGCACCCCTGCCGTCCTTTGCCGGCCCGGCTCGCTGCGCCCACCTGCGCCCGTGTCCACCCCGGCACCTTCTCTAATGTCAGACGCAGGAGTCGAGCTTTTATTGTGGCCCCGACGAGCGTCCACCTCTGCCAAAGGCTCTCAGGCCTCTCGGGGCCTGCTCCTCTCAGCCACCTCCCGCCAGCCTGGGGTTCCGGCCTGGCCTCCCGGACCATTTCTCAGCATCTGATTCCCTGTCTCCCCAGCTCTGCTGTCTGCACAATGTTGATTTCTGGCTTGCTGGATCAGCAGATGAAATCTAGCCCCCTTTATTAGACTTCTGCATATATGGAACTCTTTATGAAGAAGAAAAGTTGCTGAGCAGCTTTTTAATTAAATTGAAAAGCACGTACCAAGTGTCTGCCGGGAACAGGCCATGGCAGGTGATCAGAGACCTGCCTAGGTGGTCTGGGCTGTGGAGCCCACAGGAGGGCACTGGCCTGAATGTTAGGGGGGCGGGGAGGGCGCTTCGCAGGGCAGGGTCTCTGCTGGGACCGCCGCTCCTCTGACCCGGGGCTTACTTCACACGCCTGTCATTCAGCCGGAAATCGCCGGAGCATTCTGAAAGGGCTCTATTCTGAAGCCGTCGCCTAGAAACGTATTCCAAATCCAGGTCTGTTTCACTGCCTGCCATTCTGGTCTATCTGTGCCACTAAGCTGACCTGCAGAATGGAGCTGCCTGCAGTTTTAGGGGCAGAGGGGGAGACGGGGTGACAGGCGCGAGCCCTTTCGCTCTTGGGCCGTGTGTGGGATAGCCCGGTGCTTCCATCTTGCTTTGAACGCAGCGTCACACAACCGACAGCCACTGTGGGTGAGACTGGTTTCTCTCTCTCTCATTCACACATACCTGCACACCCCGATATGCCCCTCCCCCCTCCCCAGTACTTGACCACCTGCTCTGTGTCAGCCACTAGCTAGGTGCTTCCATGTTGACACTATTTAATCATCTCTCCAACAGTTCAAACACTGAAATTCATGAATCCAAGTCAGCCTTGGGGGCAGCTCTGGCCTGGCTCTCCTTAGCAAACGCTTACTGTGGGGGCAGGGGCGAGACGCCCCTCCCTGGGTGGGGAGGGCCTGGCTGGGATCCTGCCGGCAAGGAGCTCCTAGAATCCCTGAAGTCACCCCAAGCACTGGCTCTTACAGGAGAGAGGGACGAACCTGATCTTCCTAGGGGGGTTGATATTCCCCTGAGACTCACTTGACTGTTCACAGAAGCATACGGTGGTGGAGACAGCCCAGAACAGAGTATCATAGGAAGTGGGTTCTGCGGTCAGGGGTGTGAGGCACCCAGCTGTGACCCTCCCCGGGCCTGGGTGCTACAAAGTGCCTCTCCCACGCTTTCCTTCCTGTCTCAGCTGGGCCTGGCGAGTCTGAGCCTCCACCCCGGGCCCTTCTGGGGAGTGGGCTTGAGAAAGGCCCTTCGGTGATGCTCTTTCTGACAGCTCCCGCCTGTGACAGCACCCAGTGCCTGGGCACACACCCCGGAGGTGAGTGGGGGACACAGATAAGCACATCCATGCTTTCTTGCTTCCTCCACAAAATAGCCTCAACACCCCACTGCCCCCACCCAGCTCTTTCCTCACGCCCGGAGACTCCCATGGCCCCCAGCACACACACCTCGCTCGGCCCCACCACTGAGCCACCATCTACGTGGGGTAACTCCTGGGGCCGCTTTCCTGGCCCTGTCAGCTTTAGTTGGATGCCTAATGGCACCATGAGCCTAACACGTCCCAACGAACTCCAGATGCCCCCCACACGGGGTCTCCATCTCCCCCCGTCCTCCTGGCTCCTAATCCAGCGGTGAGCCGGGCTCTCCCCTCTGCCACCCCCTGCCAGCCCTCCATCGGAAGCCCTCTCTGCACACGCCGGCCCCAGCACAGACGCCCTCACTGGTCTCTGGCTGTCTGCTCACTCCTCCGAGGCTGCTCTCTGCAAGTAGCCACGCTCTCTCTGAAAACTAAATCAGGACACGTCACTGCCGAGGCCTTAAAACTGCATTTCAGAAAAAGCCTAAACTGCGAGGCAGCTCCACCCTAAGCTAAAGTCACCACGTGAGCCAGTCATTCCACTTCTGGAGACAGACCCCCAAAGAAGGGCGCACCCCCATGTCGACAGCGCTGCTCATGGGGACCCCGTGTTACACCCCTGTCCACGGGCAGGCGAGTGGGCAGACGGAGATGGAGCTGCGCGAGCAGTGAAACAGTCATTCTGACAAAGGAGTGTACCCTGACATGGGCGAAGGAAACATTATGGGTGAACTAAGTCAGTTACAGGACAGTGGGAAGCATCTCCACTTCCTGGGGCACCTTCCCAGGCGTGGGGGGCCAGCGGCTGGCCGGGAGGAATGGGATGCTGTTTCATGGCTATAGAGTTTCAGC
>NW_004567135.1:6408446-6409399 GCF_000260355.1 Condylura cristata | reverse complement strand
AAAAAAAAAAAAGAAAAGAAAGGCGAACAGATAATCTGATCAAACAGTCAAATGTGTGGAAAATTTTATCCTGCCGTGGACTGCAGAGATTTCTCATCATAGATATGAGAATTCCGCCCCCCCCCCATGAACTGGACATTGCTGAAAATACCTCTGGACTCCAAAAGCCCTCAAGGTAGGATTTGTTTAATCTAGGGCTTACAAAACCCCTGGGCTACATGTAAAAATGCGTGTGCACACTGGCGTGGCAGTTGTGCCGACCCAGGAAAAGGAAGAGCTTGAGCAGATTTTCAAAGGAGCCAAGACCCAGAAAAGTAAGGACGACGGGGTATGCTGTTCGGATTCTGAGGTGCTGGAATCGTCCCAGGTAATAAGCAAGAGAGGGAGCAAGTGTCAGGTGCCAGGGGTGGATGTTATGAAGGGGTTAATGCGACGTCCACCCTCCTAGGCCCAGACTCTGCTCCTCAGCAGCTGCACGGTGCCACTTGCTCAAAGGAGCCGTCAAGTGACAAGTCCGCACAGTTTAGAATTTCTACTCGTGTGACTCAAGGGGAGAAGCTTCAGAGGGATGAACAGCAGAGAGCTGGGGGGAGGGCGGAGGATGATGAGAGAGCCAGTCTGAAGGGAGGGGCAGTGTATACTGGCTGGCGCCCCCCCACCCTGGAGGCCACACCCCAGTCCCTCCCATTCTGCAAATTCTTCCCGCCTTGCTTCCAGAGGCCTACTCTCTGCTCCTTGCCCACCAGAGTTCCAGTCATGTCACCAGGCCTGGCACTCATGTGCCTTGGCTTTGTCAGTGCTGCAGGCTTCTGTCCTCCCTGCGGATGTGAGCTCCCTGAAGAAATGGGCTGCACAGTGCTGGTTCTGCGCCTCCTTCCTGCCTTCCCAGCCCTGTCTCTGAGCGTGGGGGGGGGGGGGGGGGGAGGAGGGGCAGGGCCTGGAGTGCAGCTCCC
>NW_004567135.1:6393176-6408346 GCF_000260355.1 Condylura cristata | reverse complement strand
CAGGGCCAGGGAGGGGCGTTGCCGGGTCTGCAGGGCACCAGCGAGGACGCTGCATGTATGGATGCCCGATGCCCGTCGGGGGGGGGGAGGGGAGGGGAGGAGGGGCAGGGCCTGGAGTGCAGCTCCCCGGTTCCACACTGGGGAGAGAGCGCCCCGGACATGGTGGGCACCGGGAGGGGGCCGCTGCTCCCACAGATGTCAGGTCTGAGGGTGCACCCACAGCCCCTTTTTTCAGATGATGTTAAGAACCTGCTTTCTGCCTCTCCGCCTGACAATTACCCCCTCCTTCCGTGCCCCCACAAGCTGCTAGCCCTCTGAGACAAGGTCACTTTTCAGCTTAAACACCTCCAGGAAATTTTTTTCTTTTTTAGGTAAATACTTTTACCATGGCACGAATTTCTTCATCTTTTCAGAGTCATTTCCTACTACCCACTGAAGCTGCAACCACATCAAAACTCATCATTTCCCCCAAACACACCTCTGTCTCCAGGACTCTGTGTCTGCCATTCCTCCTCCAGGAATCCACCTCTTCACTCTCCCCAGACACCCGCTGCTCCAGCCCAGCCTTGGCCGGCCCGAGCCTGGCTCCACGGCCCGACAGAGCATTGTTCCGGTACAAAGGACACGCGAGTCTATTGTTTATGGGGTTCTCACGTGCCAAGTTGCCAATGGTGTGTGATTCATCTCTGTCTCATGCCCACCATGTGATGGAGACAGCTGTCCCCATTTTTAGCAGAGGAAAGTGAGTTTCAGAGAGGTTCCACATCTTGCCCATGATCACAGAGCAAGAGAAGACTCAGCCAGGCCCCGAACGCCTGAGTGTCAACTCTCAAGCCCCTTTCACGTCCTTTATTTAGAGCCGTGCTGCAGGCCACACCACTGTGGCTGGCTCTGCAAGCGGCCAGCTGACTGACCGCTCAGGGTACGCACTGTCTCACTTGTCACTGTCGCGTGGGGTCAGGGCCCTAGAGCTAGGTCAGCGCCAGGCACAGGGGCCCGCGGATGTTGTTGGTTTTTTTTGGGGGGCACCTTTGTTTTTTGGCGTTACGGGCAAAGGGGTCCTTGATTGGATTTTCCAGATCAGAAGAGTGGACGAGCAGGGGAGCCACACAGGGGAAGGCCACCCTCTGCCACCCGCTGTCCCAGACTGACCTGCTTGGGACCCCGCCTCAGGTGTGGGCTACCTGTCCCCTCCCCCACCTTCCTCCCTCACCTGCCTCCTTCCTCCCCTGGCCTTTTTGATGAACTATGACTCCAGGCAACAGGGCCGTGGGACGATGCCTGCCCTCGAGAGAACTTGCCCCCTTCCCGGCATGCCCAGCCCCTCCCCGGGCCCCCCATAGCCTCACCCTCCGTGCTGGCGTCGTCCACCAGTATGATCTCCCTCAGCAGGATGGCGGGGGTGGTGTGTAGGACACTGTACACCGTGCGCAGCAGCGTGGACCAGGCCTCGTTGTGGAACACGATGATGACACTGGTGGTGGGGAGTGGGGGGCAGCGCCGGAACTTCCGGTCAATACATCTGGAAGGATGAAAGCGTTGCTCCAGCTTCGCAGGTCCCGGGGAGGCCCAGGGGCCCGGGGCGCTCGGTCCAGGCCTCCACCGCCATCTTGCCGCCCTCAGAGCGCCGGCTGGAGCCGCAGCCGTGAGCCCGTTCCTGGCTTGGCTTTGTTGCCCGGCTCTGCCAGGCCGGTTCCTGGGTAGCTGCGAGGCTGAGGGGTCCCTCCACGCTCCCCTCCATTCCCTCGTCAGGTCGGGGAGTTCCCAGGGCCGAGGGTCCCCTAAGGGTCCCGCATGAAGTAATGCCATCGAGGGGTCCCTGAGGGAAAGCTGGAGGGGAAAGCGACCACGGTTTCCACACCCAGTGACAGCAAAGGCTTTTCAGTCACAACTTGTAGTTCCTCTCCAACCCATTTCTCTCGAGTTCCCTGTAGCCTGATGCTACCGCGCCTCCGTTTCCGCGACCTTCCCGCGCCCCTCACCCACTCCAGCCGCATGCGCTGGGCCACACTGCTCCCTCCTGACCGCCATCTTGGAGGAGGCGGGAATGCGCGAATCCCGCGTCTCCAGGACGCCGGTGGCCCAACGCCCTTCCTCCTGCTGGTCACAGAGGCTGTCCGGACCTCTAGTGGAGATGCAAGCTCCCCCACAGCCCGCCTCACACCCAGCGCCCTTCCCTCTGAGGCACTCGGGAGGCCCCAAGTGTCTCCGTGCCCTGGGGCTTTGGTGCTTGGCTCAAGTCTGAGGAACCCCAGATTCATAATCCTGAAGAACCATAAATAGGGGTTTGGGTCTGCCACATCCTAGCAGAAGCCTATGGTCTCTTCCACTGTACTTCTTTGGCCCCTGTGATTTTTATTTTTATTATTTATTTTGACAGTAACAAGCCATTTCATAGTATTTCCACCAATCATACAGATATGTGTATATACAAATAGATGCAAATGACCTAAAGCACATAGACTATAGTAAAATAAGCTGAAGGTGATGAAAATTTTTGAAAATTTGTTAACATTGTTTTTAATATCACTATTTAATTGTATGTTCTTATAACAGAATGCTTAGAAATAATTATTTAACAACCGGCTCACAAAATTCCTAGTAACAACTGGTTCTGTGTGTAGCTAAGAGGTGGCTCCAGCATATCACTGGAAGTGAATATTTTTTCCAATTCTGAAGTAGCTCCATAATTTCAACTATTAATTGCATTGCCACTATCATCACTAAGGCTGGCAATGTCACTGATGCTATTTTCTAGCCTATGGTAGAAGACAAGGCCAAAAAGGATATCACTACTAAGTGGAAAACGACAGTGTCCCAATGAGGAAGACACAAGTCTTTGACGTGAGGAGGGCAGGGCGTGATGAACCTGGCCATGGCACTATTATAGTGAGGTGGCTTCAGGTCAAAGAGCTAAGTGCAGGATTGAGAAGATAAACTGTTCAAATAAAGGCTGCAATGAATGCAAGGCCCTGCAGGCCTTCACCCAGGAAGGGTGGAGCAGCCCAGACCACCTGGGCCACTGTGTGTGTGTGTGTGGGGGGGGGTGAGGCCCTTTTCTCAACAGCTCAGCTTCAGGGTCCATGTCTTTGGGCTTAGGCCTCAGCAGAGTCCAGTTCAGCGAATCTGTGGCCTGGAATCAGCCCCTCCCAGTCGCCTGTGCCAGGGTCTGGGCCCAGGTCTCGCTCCCAGAGCCTCCTGCTGCGTCCTGACATCTTAATACTCGCATTTCACTCTCACAGGGCTCCCTGGGCCCAAGGTCTGACCATAATTCTCTTGAGCCCCAGCCTGTGGGGTAAGGGCAGCTGGTCAGGAAAAAAGTGAGGCTTAGAGGAAACTCTTGCCCCTGTTCTAAAATCCCCTTCAGCACTTGACCTGGCGCGTGGCCAGTGCCCACAGCATCACAGCCACGCCTTGGGCAGAACGTGGCAGGGCGAGCTACTTACTCAGGCGGCCGGGTGTCTGGCCCCAGGGCCCTCTGCAGGGAGATGCGGTCACTGGCAAAGGCGTTGAAGCAGTGCTTCTTGTAGCCCTTTTCCTTTTCTTGGGTCTCCAAGGGGGTCCACTCAGTCTTCTGAAATGCCTTCCCATCCGCCCCAGGGCTGTTGGGGTCCTGTGGCGGCCGCTCCCAGAAGGGCTTCAGCTCAGCCGAGGTATAGAACCCGGGGAGACAGGACTGGTTCATGGAGACTGGGGTCCCCTGGGGGTCTGGAGCCCTGATCTGGAACTTGGGCATCGAGTCTCTCAGGTTGTTCACTGCCCCCAACATGAGATCCAGGACGTGGTCTTTCTGGTTCACCAAGGACTTCAGCCACGGCTTCTCTGTGGCCTGCTCCCTGCTGCTCGCATCCCTCTGCAGGATGAAGACGAAGAACAAGAAGGTGCTGCCCACTGCAGCCAGGCGTAGGCGCATGTGGCGTCTGCCCAGAAGCCTCATCTCCTGGGCCGGAGGGCGGCCAGGCGGGGGAGCGCCAAGGGCTGACGGAGGGCGGCCAGGCAGGGGCAGTGCCAAGGGCTGGGCCTGACAGGGAAGCAGCTGGCCACGTGGTCCCGATCACACGTGGGGCATCTACCTGGGACGGGAGGAGGGGAGAGAGAAGTGAGCTGAGGCAGGGCTGGAGAGGGTGTCAGGCAGCAGGAGCTGGGGTTAGGCTGGGGTCAGGCCCATGGCCGAGAGGCCGCCCCCTCGGTCCAGTGCCTGGCTTTGCTGTGCCTGCATTTCCTCCAGCCACAGAACCAGGAGACTGGAGCCCAAACTTCTTTCCTACCCTGAGATTCTGCCATTCATGGATCTAGAAGAACTGGAACACGGAGACACTAGATGTGTGGGTTTAATGAACATAATCACTTCGGCACCGTCAAGTAAAATTTAAAATGTACAAGGTCTATGACCCCACAATTACACCCGTCGTTTTATGTTCCAGGTAAATTCTGGTGTGAGCCAAGAAGCATGAGCCAGAAGGTTTCCAGAAGCACAAGTCCAGCAGGATGACTCAGAAGCAACCCCACGTCCATCAGCAGTAGAACAAAGGCAGGGAGCGAGAACTGTCCTCTGTGAGGGCCCCGCCAGCAGTGACGCAGGCCCGTCACTTGTGCATGTGACAGTTTGGATGCTGAGTGGGAACAGCAAGTTGCAGAAAGATCCCCAGTTCATGAACAAATTTTTTAAAAAAGATTTATTTATTTATTCATATAGAACTGGGGTACAGGCCAGAGATGCGGAGGGTGAGAGGATTCACCAGAGACAGAGCGGGGAGCAGAACAGGCAGATCGAAGAAGTACATTGCTGAGGGGAGCAGCGGGCGGGTCAGGAGAGGTCTGCCACGCCATGTGGGTCACCTCCGGGGGCAGGCAGGGCTTGAACTCATGCGGAAGTGGCTTAAGCTTCTTAGTGCTGTGCTTTAACCCGCTGCGCCACCAGGGAGGGCCTCATGAACAATTTTGATTTACATGCTTGTGCATGAACACAAAAATGAGTAAGTGGGAAAACTGAAGAAAGCTAGAGGCTTGATGAAGTCACAGGGACTGAAGAGGGAGAGGGAAGTGTGGGGCTGTGATGCTCCAGGAACTTCCAAGTCAAGTGCTTTTTCTTCCAGGGGATGGTGAATGCGGTCCATTCAATATGGGATTTATAAATTTTATTTTGTGTACTCATTGGATTTAAAATATTTAAAAAAAAATCTGAGCTTCCATGAACCTTCCAGGCAGGGAGGGGATTCTGTCCCAGACACGAGGTTGCACAGCTCGGAGGATGGATGACTGTAACGCTTCCCGGCGCCACTCGGGAAGAGGGAGGCCGGCTGGTTGCGCCCTAGACATTGGCAGTAGCAGGCCTGGACACGAATCCCAGCTCTACCCTTTCTAATAATCACAGCACCTAGTCCTGCGGTTCTTAGAAGGATTAAATCGGATAAAATAATTGGATAAAGTTTAACAGTTTCTGCCCATAGTAAGTTCTCAAAAAGTGTTAGTGTTAGCATCAGCAAACGTGTTCTGTGGCCAAACTAATCTCTCTAAGCCTCAATTTCCTCATCTATAAAGCAGGGGTAACTAATACTTAATTCCCAGGGTTGTGGTATGGATTAAATCAGAGATAATGTGTGTAAAATACTCTGCAGAGTACCCTCAATAAATGGTATCAGTATTTCTGTTATTAGAAATAATAAATCCCTGCTCAGTTTCCCAGAAGTCACTCCAGCACCTTGGTCAAACTCACGCCCATCAACTTGTGGCATGTCTTGCTTAAAAGGAACTCCAGCTGATATATTTAATGCTGTTTTGTTGTTTTTTTTTTTAAAGATTTATTTATTCATTCATACAGAACTGGGATACAGGCCAGAAATGCGGAGGGTGAGAGGATTCACCAGAGATAGAGTGGGGAGCAGAACAGACAGATCGAGGAAGTACACTGCTGAGGGGAGCAGCGGGCGGGCCAGGAGAGGTCTGCCGCGCCATGTGGTCACCTCTGGGGCAGGCGGGGATCGAACTCATGCGGAAGTGGCTTAAGCTTCTTGGTGCTGTGCTTTAACCCGCTGTGCCACCAGGGAGGGCCCTAATGCTGTTTTTTAAAAACTCAAGCACCTGCCTCGGGAGAAGCTTGGTGGCCAGCGTCTCCAAGACCGGGCAAGCCTAGCCATGAGAGCTCAAGGGTGAGCTGATCTTTTATTGGGTTAAGGGGACAGGTGGTTTTCTTTTATAACACCAAATTCACAGCAGCAGCAGAAATGAGAGAAAATGAAATCTCATGCAGTGTCTATTTTGTACTAGGAGAGTAGGTTTGTTCCTTCTGCCAGCACAGATGAAATGCCTTCTCAATGTCAGGGACTCAGGCCCTCCCTGGAGGTGCAACAGGTTAAAGTACAGCACCATGAAGCTCGTGCAACCACTGCAGCACGAATTCGATCCTCCATCGGGGAGGTGACCCACAAGGTGCAGCAGATCTCTCCTGTCTCCCCGCTGCTCCCCTCAGCAGTGGGTTTCAGTAAATTCGCCTTTTCTGCTTCCCACTCTGTCTCTGGTGAATCCTCTCACTTCCCGCACCTCTGGCCTGTACCCCAGTTTGATATGCATAAATAAATCGTTTTAAAAATTTAAAAATAGATATTCTTTTTTAAAAAAAATGTCAAGGACTCTGTGAGATGGGAGATAGAGAGATGAGCAAGCCCAGCCTATGAGGAGCGTCAATGGGGGAAGGCAGATTTCAAAAGACACCACGAGAGGGGCACCCTTGGGTGCTGAGTGGAGGTCATGCAGGAGACTGCTCATGGGGGAGAGTGACAGCTGTCTGTTCTGCAGAGGAGAAGCTGGGTGGAGCACTGACCACAAGCCGGAGTTAGCCAGGCAAGCAGGGCGCATTCCAGGCAGCCAAGGAGCACACAAAAGGCCCCAAGTGGAGACGGCAAGGCCCATAGGGGAGAGCCAGGAGCTTGGTGTGGGCGTGCAGAGTCCGAGGGGAAGAGCTGAGGGGCTGGGAGAGGCAGCTGTAACGTGGGGAGTCCCAGGGGAACAGCCGAGGGGCTGGGAGAGGCGGCTGTGACGAGTGTACCTGGACCTGCTTCAGGGGAATGAAAGGTCCTTGGGGGGCCAGCATTAGAGAAAGAGAACTGTGAGAGCCGCGAAGGTGACCCCCGGCTGGGAGCTGGAGGGCCAGTGGAGCGGCCCTGGGTCTGGCCCAACATGGCCGCAGTGTCAATGAGGAGTGAGAACGTGTGCTGGGGAATGCCCTTGGGTGGCAGGGTGGGATAATTCATTCCACCTGGGTCGCAGGGACACCAAGAGTCTTTTAAAGGGATCTTAAAAATTTAGCTGGAGAATAAGAGTAAGCAGCACCGGGGTCAGGTAGCACCTGTCCAGGGAGGGGACAGGAGCATGAACACCTTTCACTGAATACCCTTTTGCACTGGAAAGCTGACTGCACTGTGTATCCACAACTAATAAAGCTAAAAGTTAACAATAGTTAACACAAGCAGCCAAGTACCAAAGTTTAAAATGGTGGCGTTTCCTGTGGGCTTGAAGAAGGCCTTACAGAGGAAATGGGTAGGGACCCGCCTCAGGCGCAGAGGCAGCTTCCTGTCCCAAGGCTGAGCAAGCTCTGCTGGGCCAGCACAGGGGTGAGCAACACTTCAGCATTCCTCGAACTGCCCAGCAAAGCGTAAGAAAAGGTCCCTCAGCAAGGGAAGGTGTTGACCGTCCTGCGTCCTCCCAGATCCTTTGGTTTACTTTCGCGCTCCAGCAAGAAAGAGGGAGCACTGTGAGAATCCGAGGCATGGTGAGCTCCCTGGTGTCTAGGGGTTACGTCTCAGCACTGTCACCTGGGTCTGCTCCGCGGCCAGGGAGTGACCCACAGGGCGCAGCAGACCTCTCCTGTCCCACCCGCTGCTCCTCTCAGCAATGTATTTCGGTAGCTCCACCTGTTCTGCTCCCCATGCTGTGTCTGGTGAATCCTCTCACCCCTCCCCTCCTCCCCCATCACTGGCCTAAACCTCAGTTCTTCTATTCAATTAAGATTTAAATAAAATCTTAAAAAGAGAGAGAGAGGCATGGTAATGGCTGCTTTTCCAGCAGCTGCCAAGTTTTGAAGACTCACCTCTTCCAGGAAGGCCTCCCTGACTGATTCACTCAGAATCACCAATCACTCAGGTCACTCCAAATTCCTTGTCCTAGCACTGCCCTGTGGTGCCTTGCCGTGAGTTTCACCTTTGTTCCTTTTATTTGCCTTGGAAAGAGAAAACGCCAGGGTTAAATCAGGCCCTTTCTAGGTATCTGCTCTCTGGATCCAATCTGGCCATCTAAGACTTTCTCTCTGGAGCCTGTATTTCCTCAAAGTACTAACCACATCCTGAAATGAAATGAGACACCTGTTATTAGTCTTGGCTGTCTCTAGTTTGTTTGTTTAGCATATGGGCATTGGAAACAGTCCCTTAGAAGAGATACATCACTGCATGGAAGCCAGATGCTTTGGGATTAAGGACCCTGGCTGTCTGCACAGGAAACAATTCCCAGAAGTGTGGTTAGCAAGTTGAGGGAGGTCACCCCTCCATCATCCTCGGTGAAGGATGATGAAAAATAAATAGAATCTTAAAGAGAGAGAGAAACAAAGGCATAGTGATGGCTTATTTTCCAGCTGCTGTCAAGTTTTGAAGACTCACCTCTTCCAGGAAGGCCTCCCTGACTGATTCACTCAGAATCACCTATTGTATCACTTTGTCATCAAGTGCAGGGAGGCCTCCAGGGTCCTTTGTAACTCCCTGTTCCTCTGTGTACTTCCTTATAGCCAGCAAGTGAACCAAGAGAAAGGAGGACAAGGACTTCCTCACCTTTGCACTCCCATGGCCTGCTCTCCGGCCCACTGGGCAGTGTGCCCTCGACCTTCACATACTCGGTCCCTTTGCTGTGCTGAGCATTTACTCCCAGCTCTTGCTCCCACCGCCCCTCCTGGGACCACGACACTCCTTGGTTCAGGAGTCAGATGTTGCCAGAAAAGCCTCTTCTCCTGGGAAGCCCTCCTTGACTGAACAAACAGGACCTACTTCCCTGGCCCACCAGGCAGAACAATAATCTACCTTCTCCCACGGATAACCCAGCGTCTATCAAACTATTGATTGCAGTGACTGTGAAATCAATTAAAGTGTCTGCAATTTAATCTGCTGCAAATCAACATTAAAAAAAAAAAAACAAACCTTTAAAAGAGCAGAAAGAATAGAATACAGAAGAAAAATACCAGAAAGTATATAGTATGAAATATGGTGTCTTTTTTTTTTTTTTTAAAGATTTATTTATTTGTGCATACAGAACTGGGGTACAGGCCAGAGGCTCAGGGGCGGTGAGAGGCTTCACCAGTGACAGAGTGGGGAACAGAACAGGCAGATTGACGAAGTACACTGCTGAAGGGAGCAGCAGGCGGGTCAGGAGAGGTCTGCCACGCCATGTGGTCACCTCCGGGGCAGGCGGGAATCGAACTCATGCGGAAGCGGCTTTAGATTCTCAGTGCTGTGCTTTAACCCGCTGCGCCACCAGGGAGGGCCTAAGTGTCGTTTTGTTAAAATTTCACTTCAGAGGCCCTCCCTGGTGGCGCAGCGGGTTAAAGAACAGCACTGAGAATCTAAAGCCGCTTCCACATGAGTTCGATTCCCGCCTGCCCCAGAGGTGACCACATGGTGTGGCAGACCTCTCCTGGCCCGCCCACTGCTCCCCTCAGCAGTGTACTTCATTGATCTGCCTGTTCTGTTCCCTACTCTGTCTCTGGTGAAGCCTCTCACCACCCCTGAGCCTCTGGCCTTTACCCCAGTTCTGTATGCACAAATAAATAAAAATTTTAAAAAAAAAAAATTCATTTCAGAGTGTGGTAGCTAGACAGAAAATGTCGATATTGAGACACATAGGACAGATTATATAATAGAGTGTACCAAATGTCTTAGTGCAGTTTTAAGCTTTAGTAATTCCAGAAGTATAAATGCTGCAGACTTCAAAGACGATATTTTTTTAAAGTTTTCTTTGTACTTTTTTTTTTTGCTGTTCTGTATCTTTTCTTTGCCCTTCTTTTACCTCAGTTCATTTTATAAGTTTTGAACACTACATTTTTATGTTCACGTTTGTACCAACCCATTGAACATGACAAGCAGTTCCTGATACAAATGAACCCTGCACAATTTGTCATTCAAAATTCATGTAGCTAACTCAAGGTAAAAGAAACATAAATAATGACACATGCTAAGGGTCCAAGCGCAGAGCAGCCGAACACGCCTTCCGTGACCCCGTCACACACAAGTGTCCTTGAATGCTCCTCACTTGGGCCCAGTCAAGGTCGGAGCAGCCTTTCCTCCCAGCCTTCACCTGGCGTCACCTGGAAAGTCTAACACGTTCCCTAGGTAGCCGGAGCTTCACAGGCCTGACCGAGATGAGGCCGGGGAGGTCAAAGTGACCGTCCCAGCTCCCGCAGCGAGCACTGTCCGCCACGCGGCCTCCACTAAACGGTGCTTTTCGTGGACTGACAAGTACTCGGACAGCGTGATGTGCTTGCCTCTGTGTGGGCCTCTGTCTGGAGTCCAGCACCCTCATTTTACAGGTGAGGTGCAGAAGTTCCTGGCTTGTCTCGGGCCGCGCGGCTGGTGACTGAGCGGGCCGTGGGATCCAACGCCCGTCCACAGCGCTGTGCCCACACGGGCCCCTCCTCCTTGAGGTCACCTGGGGAGCCTGGCCCCCATGAGCTGGGGCAAGGCAGTTCTTCTGAGCCTTCCTCATTCCAATCGACTCCCACACCCTCGACTCCCACTCAGGACTGCAAGTGCCTTAAAGATGCCGAAGCTGGCATTCCCTGGCAGAGTTCCGGCTTCGGTGAAGCCAGGGTCAGCCACCCGGGACAGGCTCTTTCTGCTTACAAGGAGCCACTCGCCTCCCCGAGAAGGGAGACGTGGCAGCCAGGAAGCAGCAGACCGACATCACCACAGCCATGTCAGCTCAAGTTACCCAGACAGACTGAGGCCCAATTACAGGTTTCTGCAGAAAGTGATGGCTGTCCCCACATCACACAGGGTGCAGGTGTGGAGGCCCAGACATCACGTGGTGGGGGGCAGGGCAGTCTCAAGCTGGCGGGGTGGAGGGCCCAGGGGCTGAGAGTCTTAGACAAACGATTCTCCCACTCTGCCTTGCAGCAACTTTCTCTTTCTCACCATCAGGCCCAGCACGCATTTCACTCCCCTAGTCAGTCTCATGCTGTGAGACTGTGAGCCGCCATTATCTCCCCCAGACCCTCCTCCCATCTCGGATCCTTTTGATGACAAACGCTAGGAAGGTTTCACTTTTCCTCAGAATTACCCCTTGAGAAACACCAGCCCCTCCCCCCCAAGACCAAAATTCAGGACAGTGGCTTCTTTTCCCAGAAAGACTACTGAAAGTTATTTCTGTGACTAGCCTATCAACTGTTTCCCTATGGTATCCAGCTGTACTCTCTGCTTGCCTAATGTTTACCCAGCTCAGTTTTGCTCACCCTGTACACCCAGCCCAGTGCTCGGCGGCTACTCTGTGCTGAGGAAAGAGTTTTGCTGTATTCCAAGTGTGGGGGGTCACTGAGTCCAGCTACGGTGGGGTCCCGGGGAAGCTCGGCAGGCACTGTTTATGCTGGAGCACCCCAGGGCCTGGCAGGGGCGCGCCGGGCAACTCTCCCCTGAGCCCGGAGACCACAGGAGAAGGGGCCCGGGCGGCGCCAGGTGGGATTTCCGAGGCACCTGGGAGCTAGTGACATCAGGCTGGGCCCGAGATGACGAGATGACGCAAAGAAGGGAACCTGAATTGCGTCTTATCATCTATCGCTTGTGGGTCAGGGAACGGGGGCGGAGGGGGTTCTTGGGAGGGGAATTCCTGAGCATCTGGCTGGTCTCCAGTTGTGGAGAGGAGCTGACAGGAGGGGGCAGACCTGAGGCTTTTCCTTCTGTCCTCGCTGGTCTGCTGCTGGCTCCAGGCTGCTTCTAGCCAGGGCCCACCCCGCTCAGGTGTGTGCCCTGCCCCCAGGCCTGTCTTTCCAACTCCCCATCATGGCCCGGGCCAGGGCATCCCTGAGGGGCCGCTGCCTCTGCCACTGTCAGGCATATGGACTTTGCAATCTCTCCTCCATGTCAAGTGCCCCCACGCCCACGTCCTGCTGACTCACGCCTGCTCCCAGATCCTTCTGTTCCTCCTCTCAGGACCGTCATCTGAGTCTTTGCTCTTATTGCCCAACATCTGGAGGATGAGCACAGCCCTCCGGCCTCGGCGCCTCAGGCCTCTCCACTGGCGCACAACGGCACGAGTCTTCCTAGTCCTGGAGGCAGTTGGTCGGCCCTGCTGGCCGAGTCCCGGGCGTCTGCTCCCGTTTGCTCCTCTCCCTCCCGGGCTGTCTTTTCCTCCTCGGACCTGCTCCTGTACATTCTGGCTACACGAGCCATGTTCCTTTTCTCTTCCAAGTCCTCACAAGAAACTCCCCTCCTCCAAGAAGGCTTCTTAGGCTAAGGTGCATTTTAGCTGCCCTCAGGGTCCACGTGTGCTCGTCTCCAAGGGCCACTGCTCATATTTTTCCTATGTGGAACTTGCCACGTGGAGGGAGAGTCAGCGGGCCTGTCAGATACTGGGCAGTCTAGATCCTGTTTTTCTTCCTTCTCAACCTTGAAATCTTGGCCCCCAGGGGCCTCCCTGGCTATGCATTCCACTGCCCTGCCCCATGCTTTCTTCTCTGTTTAACGCACAGCTGAAGGTGGAGACTGGATTCTTCTTTCCTTCACTACCCCCCAAACCCCCCAGGACAGAGTCTCCAGCCGCACGGGCAGTGGGCAGCATACTCAGGCATGCTGGGCTCTCCCAGAACACAGGAGTTACCCAGGTTATTATCAAACGTCCATGTGGGCTTTTCTCTTATCAGAAAAACAAAAACCGAACCCTAAATCTCTACCTGGGGTTCAATACCAGGATGCACAGGGCCCAAGAGAACAACCTGACCCCGTGGGTTCTCCGGTGCCACAAAAGAGCCTAACAGGCCTTCTTCTGCCCGGACTGAACTTATCCTTGTTCGCCGTGCAAGCCTATCACGCAGCACAATTACAGCATTGAGCTCAGCATGGAGACAGGCACTGCCCTGCACTTGACCTCTGGTCAAACCCTCAGTCTTGGTCCCATCAAATGAAGACAGACGTTTTCCCAAAGAGGGACAGGGGACTTTTTGCACTCAAAAAGGAAAAGAAGACTGAATGAGCCCATCCCTTCCAGGCCTGGAGATGCCGACCCTGAGTCTGTGGGGGCCTGGCGAGGTTTAGGCCAAACACCACTCCTCGTTCTGTGCAGAAGGAAACACAGGAAGCACAGGGAGGCCCTGTCACCCGGCCAGAGCCACACAGCTGAGAAGCTGCCAGACAGAATCTACACTCAGGCTCCTATCTCCCCAAAGCCCATGGTTAACCATGACACCACATGCACTTGGCTGTGCGAGCCCTGTGCCAAAGCATTTCCATACACACCATCTCATCTGCTCCCCACCCAGGGAGTGTTACGTGATTTGGCTAAGGCTGCACAAACCAAATTAGCAACAGAGCTGAGTCAGCTGCCTACCTCCACTGCCTCCTTGAGCAGTGGGCTTTGGGGTTAGCTGCCCTCACCACCCCGACTCTGTGCTGGGCAACGGCTATGTATCGCTGGCCTCGGTGTGTTGCACTGAACCGGGGTTGAGATGCTCCTGGCCTCAGAGGGCATCTGACACGCCCCAGGGCGGCCACTTCTGGGGCCTGGGCTCTTCCACGTGGCTGTGGGGATGTGGCCATCCTGCCACCGTGGGCCACGATGAGCACAGATGAGGCCATCGGGACAGCCCTGAGCCTTCAGAATCCACCAGCCTCAGGCTACTTCTGCCCCGTTGCAGCCCTGGTTCCCCAGAGAGTAGATTTCTTTGGTCATTGCTGGCCTTGTTGAGATACAGAACAAGGAAGCGCCCGCAGGGATTCTGCCTTCTCTAGGAAACCTGAACCAGGCATGTTTCAAGCCCGGTACCTGGGTCTGTGCCACTCATCACATGATCTTGTCTAGTCCTCCTTAGCCTGTGATGAGCAGGGAAGCGGCTCATCTGTTGGAGGGGAGAAGCTCTGGGAAGTGTACACACATCTCTGGTAAAATGACCACAAGCCCCAGAGTCACCTAACTTGCCCAGTGCCTGTAAACTGCCTGTGCACCTGCAGGTGAGCCGAGAGAAGCATTAAAACCTTCCCTGGGGTTGGTGCTGTAGGCTACTGGGAAGGTAGGGAGGGGGGTGACCCCTACCCACCTCCATACACAGAGGGGCCCCTGTCCTACCCTCCACAGAGCTCAGGGTCTGGGGTAACTGGCTCTGGGGGAAAATAACCAACTGTTTCTCTTTGGGGTTAGCCTGGAGTTCGGAATAAGTGACAGATCATTGGGGAAGTTGGTGGCAGTCACAGTCACACTCCCTTCCCCCACAATACCACGCAGCTCCCTCCGACCCCCAAGGCCCCAAGTGCACAGGAAGGATGAGGGAACAGGCCTGAGACCCCACACCCACCTTCGAGGCGTCTTTTTCAGCTCAGGTGCAATGAGGAAAGATTTTCTACACAAGAACAGATGGGTGACCCAACGGGAAGAGGAGTGAGAGGGGGTGACACAGGAGTGTGGGGTCTAGGCGGTGAAGGGAAGAGGCTGTAGCCCCCCCCAGGGGCCCTCTCCATCTCCATCATTTCAAGTTCTAGTTTTGAGCCGCTCTCATCCTTTAAGGATGGGTGCAAAGGCCGGTGGGGGGGTGAGGGGAACATCTAGAGGCCGGCACTGACTGGGTCCAATCTGGCTCAGCCCCTCCGTTTTGCTGGGGTGTGGGGGGTAGTGGCACCCACAGGGAGAAAGTCGAGGGGGCAGGGGTGGGGGTGGGGGTTAAAGTGGGAAGCAAGGATCGCAGAAGCTAGCAGGACTGGGGGGGGAGTCTCAGAAGTGCGGAGGTTCTGGGTCCCCAATAGGGAGGGGGATGAAGGGGCCGGTCTGGGGCCTGTGTGGGCCGGGGGCAGCCTCTGCCGCTTACCTGCCGCGCCGAGATAGAGCCGTAGCCAGCCGCTGAGCTGCTCCTCGGTTTTCCGACGGGACATCCTGGAAGGCGGGGCCGGGGCGGGCCTTGCTGGGCGACTGGGGCGCGCCCTGCCGCCCGGCCCCGG
>NW_004567135.1:6391192-6393076 GCF_000260355.1 Condylura cristata | reverse complement strand
GCCGCGCCCCGGAGCGCCGCTGCCTGCGCCCAACGCCGGGCCACTCCGGTAGGGTGGGGGCGTCCCTCGTCGCGGGGACCCGCCCTCGCCGCCGCTGATAGGATCCCCGCCTCTCCAGACCGCAGCTCACCCGAGGGTGCCATTTCCGCGGCCGCGTTCTCAGCGCTGGAGAAGGGTGAAGGGTCCTAGTCCCCCCCAAAGACGACTGAGGAGCGGCTAAGTGCGCGGCGCCGCAGGGCGCGCGAAGGGCTCACCGCGCGCGCGTCTCGGGCGCGCACAGCTGGGTGCTGCGGTGCGGGGGTGGGGGGGGCTGGGGAAAGCGCGGGCTGATACTCTGGGGCAGGTTCATCTTGGGCAAATGACTCTTGCGCTCTCAGGGTACCACCGACGGGCTCAGGGTTTACAGGCAGGCCTCAGGTCAGCCCCCTGCAGCCATTATCCCCGAGGGCGCGGCAGGCTGGCAGCCGAGGCACAGCCGGAGTTGTGGGGTCCCCAAAGCGCCTATCAGCGGCGCCTCATGTTTGAAATTGGATTCTGAAGAAACGGAAACTCAGGAGACTGGGTACAGCAACCTTGTGAGGGTTTTGTTGTTGTTTTTAAGCCTCCCAGGTGATTCTGGTGGAAGACAGACTTGGAGAACAAGCATGGCGGGCTGCAGCAAGGACCCAGGCTCGGAATCACCTGGCTGGCCTGGGCTGTGGGCTGCCCACCTGTTGCCCCCAACTCCAAGGCTCTGTCGGTCCTTTCTCAGTAATGGATGGCTCTGAGTAGCTGGTAATTTGGCAATAAAGGGCCATTGATTCTGTCTTGCTTTTGTTTGGGTATATATACATATATATACATATATATACATATATATATATACATACATATATACATATATATATATATATATATATATATTTCAATGAGTTTGCATTTCTAAGACCCTAAGGCCTGGAAGCACAGGTGTGTGGGTGAGTGGCTCTGAGCAGGTCAGTTCTAGCTTGAACTGGGAAAACATTTGTGGATTAACAGCTGGATAAGAAGAGATTTTGCTTCCTCACCTGAGACCCCAAGACTGTGTGAGCTATTCAGAAGGAGGCTAGAGGCTTCCCAGAGATGGAAACTGGAGAGACGGTCAGCAGAGCATGGAGAAGAACTGCCCAGCTTCACGTGTGTCCGGGTGACACTGAAGGAAGAACATTCCCAACGGGACAGAAACGGAGGCTTCCACCGCTCCCGGCAGGGCTCATTCTCCTAAAGCAGCAGCACATCCCTGCCCCCCAAATCCCTTTCTTTCACACTGGGGTGTCTGCTTGGGGGCTAACCTCCTAAGAGAGGTGTGAATCGCCCTCGATCATTTACCTCAGCCTTTCACAAACCTCAGGCTCCTTCTACCTCCTGCCATTCTTGTCTTATTCCGCAGCTGGAGATGGGGGGTGCTGCCCCCCCATCCCTCACTTCTGGGCGCCAGTCATTCCTGCACAGGTGTGAGGCTGGCCTGGCCTGGCCCTTGAGCGTCAGTCAAGACTCAGCATGTCCTGGGGGCTAGGCTGGTCTCACCGCCACTCTCTTCCTGGGCAGCGTCCTGACACACACCTCAGTCTCCGTCTGTGATGTGTGCTCCATGTTCCCGAAACAAATTACTCACCTAATTTTACTTCAGCTGGTTCCAATCCGAACCACGACCGTGAGCCCTTGGAAGAATGAGCTGCCGGTTTGGAGGTGCATGTCATCTATAGGGTGTGTGATCCACCCCGAATGTGTCACTCCCTGTTCTCCAGCCGGGAGGATGGTTCCGGCTCCCCAGCCCTGTGCTCCAGGAAGGGCTGGAAATAGCTGCCACCGCACAGTGCTCCAGCCTCAGCCTGCGCCTGGGCCACTTAAGAATGTTTTCTTTCA
>NW_004567135.1:6389137-6389752 GCF_000260355.1 Condylura cristata | reverse complement strand
TTTCTTAGCCTTTGTTTCCCTTCTATGAAGTGGGATTCATGGTACTTGGGGCTGCACTGCCCAGTAGCATTTGTGATAGTGTGATAGTGTACCTCATCTGTTCCATCGGCTTCTCTTATATCTACTGCTGTGATATCATCTCTTATCTCCCCATTTCCTCTTTCCTCCTCTCATCTCATTCCAGTGCCCAGCAGCAAAACAACCAGAGCAAGACATGTTTGAAGAACACAAGCAGAACTTTGCAAGTTGTGCTGGAATCATTCAAAGGCTCACCTGTATGTACCCAAATTAATCACCTGTGAAGTGGACATGATACTATTTTTAGTATTGGGTTTTTAGCTTCAATAAGTAAAATGTTTGTACCTCAGGTAATCTTCTGGAAAGTGGACATGATACTATTTTTAGTATTGGGTTTTTAGATTAAACAAGTAAAATGTTTAACCCCATGTCTGGTACCTAATGAACACCCAATAAATATCAGAATGCTAGCCTCTATCACTAGCCTCCCTTTCTACCTTCAAGCTGGATAAGAAGAGATTTTGCTTCCTCACCTGAGACCCCAAGACTGTGTGAGCTATTCAGAAGGAGGCTAGAGGCTTCCCAGAGATGGAAACT
>NW_004567135.1:6347917-6389037 GCF_000260355.1 Condylura cristata | reverse complement strand
AAGTAAAATGTTTAACCCCATGTCTGGTACCTAATGAACACCCAATAAATATCAGAATGCTAGCCTCTATCACTAGCCTCCCTTTCTACCTTCAACAAAACGATGTTGAAGTCCACCAGGTGGTAGCCTCTGTGCTGGGCACTGGGCAGGGGACAATGATACGAAGGGAAATAAGCCACGTCTCTCGTCTCAGGACCCCCAGAGTCCAGAAGGAGAGGCTGACCGCTGTGGAAAGGACTTGGGTAACGCCCCATTGAAGGGGCCCCAAATAATCAAATGATACTTAGTAACATCAAAATTGTTGCCAAAATTCTAGCTTGAACAAAGTATCTGCACTTTGAAAGAGAGAATAGTGTCCCCGGGAGCTATAGTGGTGCCCCGGGGGAATAGGAAAAAACTGTACCCCACATCCGTATTTTTCTGCCCTTTTTAGTGGTTACTTTTTCTAGAACATTAAAGTCATCGTGAACATGGAGAGAAATTGAAAAGTAGTTGTGTTAAAACTCATGGCCTTGCTTTAAGCTTAAATATTTACACTCAAAGTGAATTTACTATGATTTTATTTCAGCTTAGATATCTTCAAATTTATTTGAAGAACATCACTTAGTCAAGTGAAATGTCAAACATGGTCATCTTTCAGCTGAAAATGAAATAAGCAAATAATAATTAGATTTTGAAAGTATTACTGATGAATTCGCTTGCATTAAAACCAATTTACTTTGTCCTCAGGCTCCAATATGGCGCTGGTGGGCTTGGAGTCTGGACGAGGACCCTGAGGGGAATAGACGGAGAATAAGAGAAATTGGAAGGGTGGTTAATACTACGGATTGCTCATTTTTTCTCATTATCCAAACGTTCAAAGCATACAGTTTGGAAAGCACAGAAAATCAGAAAGAACAAAACACGTACTTGCAACTACACCCCCTGGAGATAAGCACTGTTACTGCTTAGGTGGACTGAATATGTCTGTTCTCCCTGTGTGGGCATCCCCCATATCTGTTTATCATCAATTCTAGGATCTGTAATTTTTTCACTTTTTAACATTTCTCAATTTGGCATTTATTTTATTTCAAGATTTTTTTATTTATTCATACAGAACTGGGGTACAGGCCAGAGGTACAGGGGTGGTGAGAGAATCCACTAGAGACAGAGCGGGGAGCAGAACAGGCAGATCACGAAGCACACTGCTGAGGGGAGCAGCGGGCGGGTCAGGAGAGGTCTGCCGCGCCATGGGGTCACCTCCGGAGCCGGGGATCAAACTCTCGCGCTGAAGCGGCTGCAGCTAACTTGCAATGCTGCATCTTAGCCCGTGGCACCACCAGGGAGGCCCTCTATTTCTATATGTATATGATAAAACTGAAACTTGTGTTAGTTCACTAGCAGTTCTGTTGGGTGAGTTGTTCAACCTGTTTTCTCTTTTTAAAAAGAGCTTGTTGATAAAGGTCTGTTGTGAAATTTGTACATGATATAACTTATGGAAATTGCTCATGCTGTGCTCAGCTCATCACAAAACTCCATGTTCAAACACAACAGCAAAGCACAGACACCAGGCTGGGCTGGCTCATGGCCCCGAGGAGAGGGGGCGGGGGTCCCCAAGCTTGCATAGCAAGGTCAGGGGAGCCAAGCTGTGACGTTCAAGATGTACCTGGAAGCTTGGCTGGCTTGTTGGAGTTTGTGCTGGAGCTCACAGCGCGTGGAGGTGGGCTGACCTGTGATGTGTAGGCTGGGTTTGAGGGTGGGCGGGAATGGCCATTTGGCTGCTCAAAGTTCTTTTGAGGTTGGCACTCAGGGCAGCTGAAAGCTGTGCAAAGGCCAGACCTGAGACATGAGGCAAGGGTGTGCCCAGCCAGTGCAGGGAGCAGCTGCGCTGTCTTCACACCTCAGCCAGTAAGCGCCCAGAAACAGCAAACACTGGGTATGGCAACAATTCCTTCGGTTCCTCTAAGAACTGTGACCCAGGTCTAAAGTCCAAACCGTGACCCTTCCTGTCTCAGCCCTAGGGCTTATCGCTACTTGTGCCGGGCAGGTAGTTGTTAGCATAAGGAGGCTGGCAAATTATCAAGGCTTGGATTGTTCGAGGGCCACTTCCTCCAGGCAGGTGTTAGTTAGGACGAGGCTTGGTGAAACGCCCCATGTGGTGCTGGCTGCTGGGCTGGGCCCGGACATTTCTGTCCCAGGACCTGCCACGGTGCTCTGTGAGGCCAGACCTGTGGACAACTAAGGGTTTTATACTTAGCCTCTGTTGCTGCTTGCTTTAGAAGTAGACTAAAGCTACTAAAGCTATTTTTTTTTTTTTTTTAAGATTCATTCATTTGTGCATACAGAACTGGGGAACAGGCCAGAGGTGCAGGGGGTGAGAGGATTCACCAGAGACAGAGTGGGGAGCAGAACAGGCCCACTGATGAAGCACACTGCTGAGGGGAGCAGCGGGCTGGTCAGGAGAGGTCTGCCGCGCCATGTGGGTCACCTCCCTGGTTGGGGATCGAACTTAAACTGCAGCGGCTGGCCAGTTTCCCAGTGCTTCGCTCCAACCTGCTGTGCCACCAGGGAGGGCCCTAAATAAATAAATCTTAAAAAAAAAAAAAAAAGAAGTAGATGCAGATCTGTCATCGGGACCTGCGTGGAAGAGATGACAACTGCATAGGGACTCAGGGCTGCCTCCCTGCTCCCGAATTCAGGAGACGCTGGGGACCTTGACTGTGACTAGGACAGAGACTGCACAGGGCAGCAGAGTCTGCTTTGTTGGGTTCACACCAGGAAACTACCTACCTTCCTTGGGTTCTTGGCCCGTGAAGCGCAGGCTGGGGCCACCTCATTCCCCAGCACAGGCTGGAGCTGGGAGCCTTGGGCCACAGTCGTGGGTTAGCTTCTGGATGTTACCAGGTCAGGCCTGCTCTGAGCTGGCTCTTAGGACTCGCCTAGCAGACAGCCACCACTCTCACCCCTCCTCCGAGCCCTGTGATTGTAACACGGTAATCCCAGGGAAAGGGAAGATTCCAGGCTTCCTGTGCCAGCCTCAGGAAGGGGTGAGCTGGGCGGGGAGGAGAAGCTCAAGGGGATGGGGGAGGGGAGGAGACTGAGAAGGCCTGGAGGAGGCCCGCGGGGCAGGGAGAGATGTGAAGCAGCTCTGCATGCTTGGACTTGTGCAGTCCTGGACGTGGACCAAGGATTCGGGGTACATGGACGAGACACCTGAAGCAGAGGTGGGTGAGAGACCGTGGGAGGCTGCAGTGGTGACGTAAATGCCACCTATGTTGACTTGCTCCTTTTCCGTCCAGACTGGGCTGGCCCTTTCTGCCCCTCTCCTATGGGTGCCCCTCACGTAGATGCGTGGCAGGTTTTCAGGCCTCGGTGAGCCTGCTCTGGGCCTGCTTGACTGTGCATTTACCCACGACAGGATGGCTAAGTTGGGGAGTTTAGTCAGGTACGATTTTCTCTTCTCTTTATTTGCACATGAATTGTAATACAGTTCTTTCCTATTAGAGGCTTAACGTAAGAGTATGCTTTGTTTTCATGTGGCAGAACCCAGTTAGACCATGCAGGCTTGGGGGACCCCGGGCCCCCCTCTTTCTGCCCTTCACATGATCACGGATGGGATTTTTTTTTTTTGCTTGGAAATATCTCCTTTATTTTTTATTTATTTTTTTTCAACGTTTATTTTTTTTTATTACAAAGTTTATTTTTACATCATTTTGCACATTTTTTTTTTCCATCTCGATTGTAATCCCCGCGGGTTTCCCATCACCAAATCACCCCTGTGCCACCACCATAGATAGTCCCATGCATTTCCCTCCCTTCCCCCCCTCAAACCCCCCCCCCCGTTTTTGATCCCATTCCCCACTCCATCCCCACAGAATATTCGTCTCTGGTATATGGTTGTTCATTATTTTTGTTATTTTCCGCCTGGTCCATTATACTCCTGCTTTGAGTGAAACCATCCGGTATTTTTCTTTCTCTTTCTGGCTTATCTCACTAAGCATGATCTTTTCCAGCTCCAACGGATGGGATCATTTACTGGTAGGCAGTGTGGGTTAGACTGTGGCCATCTTGCTCAGTCTGGGCATGAAGTCAGCAAAGAGAACAGAGAATAAAGGTAAAGCGTGAGAGAAACACAGTGACAAATTTTGGACTCCTGGGTCCTGCTGCCCTCAAGGCATTTCTTCCTAGACTTCCTTTTCCCACTCTTTCCCTTTATTCTTCTTTCCTTCCCTCCCTCTTCCATTTTTTTATTTTGTTTTGGTTGAAATTTGAGTGTACTTTTTCCCCCTTGCATCTCAGAGAACCTGACGCATAAATAATATGATGTACTGACTAGACTGTGGACAAGCGGTAACATGTTCTGGAAACGACCCCTCCCTACGCGAGAAGACAGAGCAAAGCCATCTGCATAGACTTGAAGTCTGTGAAACAGTTGTGCAGAATCTGGTGCCCGCGGGAAATAGTCATCTTTTTTTTTTTTTTAAAAGATGTATTTATGTATGCATACAAGAACTGGGGTACAGGCCAGAGGAGCTGCGGGGGGGGGGGAGTGAGAGAATCCACCAGACACAGTAGGGTGCAGAACAGGCAGATCAAGTGAATTACACTGCTGAGGGGAGCAGGGGCGGGTCAGGAGAGGTCTGCTGTGCCCTGTGGGTCACCGCCTGTGCTGGGAATTGAACTTGTGTTGCAGTGGCTGCAGACAGCTTCGTAGCATTGTGCTTTAACCCGTTGTGCCACCAGGGAGGGCCCAGGAAATGCAGTCTTTTTAAGTCCCAGTAATGATCAAGGAGCCAGGTAAAGGAGATTTAATAGTGGGTACCAGCCTTTGCGTTTCCACAGTGCGTTCTTTAGAAAGGGAGCGACTGAATCCCAGCATTACCTTCTGTGTACAGGTAGCAGAGAGCAACAACACACCTTCAGGTTGCAAGAACTTAGCTCCCTGTCCAGAATCATTAAATTTTTAGTGTCAGTGACTCACTGTTTCTACCTGTATAAACTAAAGTCAAACTTGGGATGTTGGAACAGTTCTTACAGAGTCAAACCTGTCAGATTGCTTTCCAGGTTTGTATACTCATTTGAAATTCTTTGTCTACCTATCACTGAGATTTTTATCCCAGTTAAGACAACTTGTTGTTAAAGGGCAGTTAGTAAAAAGGATGTCTGTGTTTACCTAAGCCCGGGCCTAACAGGGAGGAAGTGAAGAGAAACCCCAAGAAGAACTTAGGAAATGATGCTTCCAACTTTCTAGGATGCAGAGAAAGGGAGTTGAGCGGAGACTCACAGAGGGGAGGTGGGAGCATATTGGCTTGGGGGGACGGACCACCTTTTTTTTTTTAAATATTTTTTTAGTTATTTATGCCTACTGGGGTTCAGGCCAGAGGTGCAGAGGTGGTGAGCGGATTCACCAGAGACAGAGTGGGGAGCATAACAGGCAGACTGACAAAGTACTCTGCTGAGGGGAGCAGCGGGGGGTCAGGAGAGGTCTCACCTCCGGGGCGGGGATCGAACTCTCACTGAAGCTGCCGTGACCAGCTTTGCAGTGCTACATGCCAACCCACTGTGCCACCAGGGGGGGCCTGGGCCACCCTTTCTTTTAGGTTTTATCCTGTAAAATGCCCTCGAATCAGACAATTTCCCAGGTAGGATGTGGAGTTACAGGGGAGACCAGGGGAAGTTGAACACTTGTCCTCGTAAGAGGAGATGAACCCCAAGACTGGGACGCAAGAGGCTGACCCAGTGCCTGGCCTGCTGCCAAGCCCCCCAGGGACGCTGCCCCTTGCCCTTGCTCCTGCTGTGCGGGCTGGGAAGAGCCTCACTTTCCCACCTCATGACAATCCGAGGCTGTGGCCAACCATGTGTTTTATGTTTCGGGAGGTTGCACCCACACTTCTGTTTGCATCCCCCCATTACATATTAAGAAGTGTTGCCATAATCTGCGTCTGTACATGTACTTTTCTTAAGGGAACTGCTAGTAGTAGAACTGGCTGGGTCAAAGATTTTTGGATTCTGACTCCAGGAGGAAGTTGTTTTCATTGCTAGAAAAGAGACATAAATGGGTTCCACCCCTGTCAGCAAAGAGGGCTGATGGCCAAGCAGTTAATGGAAGAGGTGACCTGGGTTGCAGAAACACAGAGCCACGTTACAATATCTACTATAAATTAAATTAAGACCATAAATGTGGCCTGGGTGCAATGGATCACACGACATTAAACAAATTGAACTGCTGGGTCCCTGATACAGGCGCAGCCAGAAAACACCAGAAGTCTTTAATGGGGTGACTGGGTGCAGAAGTAGGGCAGTGGCCGCAGCTGTAGATGCATTTACTGAGGATAACTTCTGTGTAAGTGGAGATAGGACCAGAGGAAGGCCAAGAACCAGCCTTTCTTCCCCGGGGAGCCCTTCATCTAACAAGAGAGATGACCGGTACAAATAACCAGGACAGACATCTGTCCTGTATTGCAAGGACATTCTAGTCGTGGTTGGAAAAGCTGATGCATTGGAAGGCACCATGGAACCATAACGCATCATTGGCTTAGGGTACAGTGCTGGGGACAGGGAGTTGGGTGGACGACACTGTCCCTGTGTGTAAGGAGCTCCCCACCAGACAGTCCCTCTAGGGAGTGAGTGAGAACTAAGCAGATGAACACATGCAGGAGGGCCAGGGATGGCAGCAGGTAGGGAGTGATTAATGCAGGCCAACAGATGCCGTGATGCATTTTGTGAAGAGTGAGTAGAGGTTGCCAGGCAGTTGAGGGGGAGAGATGCAGGACGAGTGAGGCGCGTGCGTGGACCTGGGTAGCCACCACGATTTGGAATACAAATAACATGCTCCAGCTTCCCCAGAGATAGTGTGCTGGGCCACACATGCATTGTCTCAGGCCACAAGTCCAGTCAGGGGCCTTCTGAGGCTCCGCTCCTCCCGGGTCCCTGGGTCAGTGGTGGTGAGTGATGACAACGGAGCCAACTTGGTCCTGGCTCAGTGGGCTCCTTGAGTAGGGAGCACAGGTACTGAGAGCCAGAACCTAAGCCCCCAGTCCTCAGGGGGCGACGTCCTCAAGGGGAGTAGAGCTGTGTCTTGCCCTGAGGCTCTCTCAAGCATGGGCTCTGTGCTCTGGAAAGCACAGAAGTTAAACTGGTCAGAATTTCCTGTTCAAAACGCCAAGTTTTCCACCAGGTCACCTCTGCCAGGTGCTCAGCTGCCTGCCATGGGGGTGTGCACACATGACATCTGCATTAGTTTCTAGGGCTGGAGACAAAGTTCCACAGACTGGGTGGCTTAAAATTGAAATTCACTGTCATAGTTCTAGAGAACTACAGCTATGCTCCCTCCAAAACCTTTAGGGGAAGCCCTCCTTCTCTGGCTCCTGGCTTGCTCACCAACTCCACTGTTCCTTAAAGTGTAAGCACGTCACTCCATCCTCCATCTTCACGGGATGCCCTCTCTGTGTCTGTCTTCACACGGGGGTCCTGTGGTGGATCTGGCAGCCATATTGGATTATTTGTTTGCTCCATTCTTTCTCTCGTTGCTTATTACTGCAACAGGAGTTGTTTCTCTTACTCTCTTTGTTTGCTTTATATTATAGGAAAGCTGTTGATTTTTATAAAATAATCTTGCACCCAACCATTTTTCTGAATTATCTTATTGTTGGTAATAGTTTTCACTGGATTTCCAGGTTAACAAAGATATAATTTAGTCTCCTCTTTACTGATTTTTAAATATATTTTGTTTATAATTCTGTTCCCATGCTCCATTGGCTAATTCCTTCTCTAACCATTAGTGATGGTGATAATTTTCAGGGGAAAATCCCACTGATCTTTCCATATGGTTGGAAAAACCATAAAACCCATGGGTTCCAACCCATAGGTTGGAAGCTACTTATCTGGTAAGGAGTTAATATACAAAATACACAGGGAATTCATACAACTCAATGGTAATAATAATGATCATCTACTTTAAAAATAGACAAAGGGGGCCCTCCCTGGTGAAGCTAAAGTCACTTCAGCATGAGTTCAATCCCTGCCCTGAAGGTGACCCACATGGTGCGGCAGATGTCTCCTGACCTGCCCACTGCTCCCCTCAGCAGTGTACATTGTCCATCTGCCTGTCCTGCTCCCCACTCTGTTTCTGGTGAATCCTCTCACCACACCTGTGCCTCTTGCCTATACCCCGGTTCTGTATGAATAAATAAATCTTTAAAAAAAAGAAAAAAGGCAAAGCACATGGATAGGCAATTTATGGCTTCCAAGCCTTAAATCAATTGTGATTTAGCTTTTGAGAATGGTGTGAGGTAGGGTCCCTTTTCAGTTCCTTTCAGTTTTGCAACCACATTTATTGAAAAGACTATTTTTCCCCACTGGGCATGGTTGGCTCCCTTCTTTGCCTTATTTCTGTGCTCTTTCCCATGGTTCCCCTTAACTAGTTTGACTTTACTGGGAGCGCTTCTTGTGGCTTCCATGCTGGCTCATGAGTCCTACAAGAGTTGTCCATCACTGCATATGGGTTGAATTTATCCATCTTTGTATATCAGGGCGTTTCTTTGAAGTGTTCTTGTCTCTCCTCCCTCCCCACCTCCTTCCACTCATGGTTTCAGTTTTCTATCTCTCCTAAAATCCTTCTATAGAACATCTGCCATTTAATTGCATTTTCCTGTTACACAGAGCTGAGCAAATTTGCTTTGCATCAAAGAACATTACTTATTCTCCTTTTTATTTTTTGCATTTATGCTTTCACCCCTTGCCCCTTGCCTACACTATGATTTGGTTAGCTGATCGCTTATCTTGTTTTGCCCCAAAGAATTTGTTCTTGACTATGTTTTACTCAGCTTTCCTGAGCCATAGTTGACATTAACTGTGCATGTTTCATGTGCACAACCCGATGGTTTGATACACATATATACTGCCAAATGATTACCACGATAAGGTTAGGTAACACGTTCATCATCTTGTATTTGTGTGCACGTGGCGAGAACATGTACGATTACTTTCTTAGCAAGCATTTGAAGGGCTGTCAGGAGAAAGAGTGAGTGGCTTTTCTCTTTGGAGTTACAGAGGCAGCCATCTGGATTACGGAGTAGACGTTTCTAAGAGAAACATGAACTGAAGTGGGCTATGATCTCATTCAGTGACGGACTCCCTGTCACTAGAAACAGTCAGGTGAACTTGGATGGGAACTTCTCTGGGATGCTGCGGAAGGCAATCATGTTGGGGAGAGAACTGACTTAGGACTTCTAAGTTCCCTCCAATAAATTTTAGGAAACAGGAACAAGTTCTAGAGAGACTCAGACTGGTTATACAGTAAGTTCTTCATTCATTGTGCCTACCCTAAGCAAAGAAGATTGTTTTTACATCTGTTTTAAGGCTGAATTTTTATTTTCTGTGCTAGTCAGTGGCTGACCATCTTCTAGCCCTTGCTGTTCTTGGTAAATCCAGAAAAGACTCTTAATAAGAAAGGGCCAGAGAAAGATAAATCGATGAAATAAATTCAAATTCTATGTCTACTTCCTTTTTCCACAGCACAAATGTCTGACTGGATCTTTAATTTTTTTTAATATTTATTAACTACAAAAATAAAGATAAAAGGGGTGTTTCATTGGGATTAGGAGTAACTTGTGTTGAATTTATATCAGATAACATAATGTTAAAATATTTATTTTATTTATGTATGTATACAAGAACTGGGTGTAGGCCAGAGGTGCAGAGTCAGAGTGAGGAGCAGAACAGGCAGATCTACTGAAATGCACTGCTGAGCGGAGCAGCAGGGAGACAGGAGAGGTCTGCTGCACCATGTGGGTCACTCCATGGCTGGGGATCCAACTCCTGATGCAGTAGCTGCCATAGCTTTCTAGTGCTGAGACTTAACCCCTTGTGCCACCAGGGAGCCCTGATATGTTTTTGGAGATAAGTAGTAACGGTAGTTATTTTCAGAACTTTGTGGAGTCTGTTCAATAAACTAATGAATGGGTATCACTGCCAAGCTTTCCAAAGTGGAAATTATAAGAGATTGCCATCTGATTGGCAAGGGTAACAGAAGAGAAAGAAACCGGGCTTGGCTGTGGGCAGTTGCCAGTTCTAAAGGAGAGTCACATTTGCACTGTCCCGTTGAAGAAGCAGTAAGTGGCTGAGTGGAACTGTATTTCTTGGAAGCCACACAACGAAGTACAAAGCATGAGTAGTTTTGACCCAAGTCTGTTCACTGACTCGGGCAAGTTGCTATTCCCAGTCACATTTCATCTTCTTATTCTATGAACTATTCTGTGTGTGTTTACAGACCCACTGAAGGGAAATTAGATGTCTAAGAAGTCAAGTATCTATAATTATGTAAATGGGATGCTGAATTTGCTGCCACCTTCAGGAAACCTAGAGTCTTTTGGCTAAAAGTGAGGTAAACTTCTTTAAAAGCACTAGAGGTCTTATCCCCAAGTAGATAAGATGTGGAGTGAAACCACTGTTAACAGGCCTGATGACTAAGCAGGGCTAGATTCACTTAGAAATAGATTAAGATAGACGTATTTAATTAATGATCTGATATCAAGGACTTGGAAAACGGTCCTCGGTCAACACCTGTTTCTTACAACTTTCTGAATGGCTTTCTGTAGGTCCTACAGCTTCTTTCCCCAAAGCTGGATTTTCTATTTTGTGATGGTCCCTTCATAGTTTCTTTCCCCAACGTCTGCTCTGCCCGAATAGCTTAATTGTGATTGCACAGAAGGTAGAAAGTATGTTTTTGTCCTTGTGTGCTGCTTCTCCTAGTGCCAAAATGTACATCATTGTAATATCTGGCGTTTCTTTCTTTCTTTCTTTTTAAGAGAGAGAAGATTTTTTTTTTAAGATTTGCTTATTTATGCAAATGGGGCACAGGCCAGAGGTGCAGGGGCAGCGAGAAGATTCACCAGAGACAGAGTGGGGAGCAGAACAGGCTGACTGACAAGTACACTGGTGAGGGGAGCAGTGGGCGGCCAGGAGAGGTCTGCTGCGCCATGTGGGTCACCTCCAGGGCCTGGACTGAACTTGCACTGAAGACGCCATGCCTTGGCTTAGCTTCACAGTGCAGCGCTCCAACCTGCCGCACCAGCAAGGAGGTCCAGTATATGCCATTTCCATGATGATGTTGATGATGAATGGAGAGGGGTGACTCCCCCCACCCCACCCCACCAGGTTTTGAAGCACTTCATTGATTTTCCCTGTGACTTGTGGTGTGGCATTCCTGGCTGGCAGTGTGCTGTGAACAAAGAAAACCATACTGGTGGTCTCTTTACAGGTGTGTGACTTGACAAGGGCTGGAAGCAAATAGTGCACCCGCCTAACCCTTTTAGCTAGACAAAGAATGATGTCCCCCTAAGTCCCCTCTTGCCCTCCCTTCCTCAGAAACTGCTCCAGGATGACAGCGCAAACATATCCTAATTAAATCTTGCCCTGGATTCAGACATCTTTTCCTCCACCCTTTTCTTGGGTTTGTAAGTGTAATGAAGAGGAAGAGCAAGAAACAAAATCAGTCAAGTATAAGATGCAGTTGGGAGTTAGGAGTTATTTAATGGCAAAATTAGAATTTCCACTCTGACCATTTAAACAGGGTGAGAGCTATGGTAAATCGAAGGAGGAATTAAGATACTTTTGGTGAAAAACTTGGTTGTAATTATAGGAGAACATTTCCTTGGACTTTCTGAGTTTCTTGAGTTTTCATCTTTTTGTCTCTAATAAGAGTGTTTCAATGTTTTCCAGTCAATTTTGAAAGTAATATACATAGGGTACCTAGTGCTACCGTGGGAAGACTGTGAACACATCCTTACAGTTAATATGCAAAATTTGGGGCTTTGTGGGTTTCTCTGAAAAGAGAGTTCCATTAGTCAATAGGGTACCATCAACTACCCTGCCCCCAAGGAGTTCAATACCTACCCTCTCCTCCAAAGGTTAAGAACCACTGGTATTAGAGAAGAATCTAGACAGAAATAAAATTTGGTAGGAAGGACATACTTGGAAGCCGAGAGGCACTTTCAAATAGATGGTACAAAGGTTAAAGTCCTATGAACTAGCAACAACAGCTTCAGCACAAGTTCGATCCCAAGCCAGGGAGTGACCCACGTGGTGCAGCAGACTTCTCCTGCCTTGCCTGCTGCTCCCCTCAGCAGTGTGCTTCATTAGCTGGTCTGTTCTGCTCCCCGCTCTGTCTCTGGTGGATCCTCCTACTGCTCCTGAACCTCTAGCCTGTACCCCAGTTCTGTATGCATAAATAAATACATCTTTAAAAAATTTGGAAGCTGAGAAGGTGGACCCCATAAAGGAGAAGAATGGGGGCCCAGGCTCCTCCATGGAAGGTTGGAGTGAGTTAGCATGCTCTGGAATCACACACAGCAGAGCTTAGATCATTTATTAGCTGTGCTGGTTGTATCCCATGGTCTGTTAGATCTTTAACCCTCAGTCTTCAGTTTTACCATCTACCAAGTGAGAGGACAGGACATACTTCAAAGAGTTGTTGCAAAGATTGAGATCATACATGTGTACGTGCCTCCTGCTCTAAGTGCGTGTATGCAGGCGTGTGTAGTCTCTTCCTCTACATGCACTTTGCATTTTCCCGTCCATCATACACCTCCTTCTAGGCCCATTCTCCTGTTCAGGCCTCAGTAGTCCCAATTATTGTGTTCTTTGGAAAAATGATCAGAGTAGGCATCTACTTGCCTAAATGCTCTCCTCCGTTTCTCTAGCGTTTGCTAGCTGGCCTGGCTGAGGGCAGCATACTTGCACTTTCCAAGCTGTGTAGGAAGCAGCGAAAATGAGGAGCCTGGAGCCCAGGGAGTGGCCAGCCTCCTTTGGGAAGGAAAGACAGAGTGGGCCCTGGGAGGGGAGAGCTGTCCTTTGCGAGCACCAGAGAGCAGCGCCTCAGGCTGCTGCCGTGGCCTACTTCCTTTTGTAATTTGCACAACAGACCAGAAGATGGGGCTCTTGACCCTGGAGTCAAGGGCCAGAGGCTCAGACTCTTCCTCTGCCAACTGAGGAAAAGCAGATTCACCAGCACTCCTAGGAACCGGCAGGTCCTCATTCCTGCCCCCACCCTGGGCTCTCTCAGCCTCTGCAATACTTTCTTTTAGGGGAGCAGGAGTGCTGGGCACATCTTCCCTCCCATTACCACTCTGGGCCCCTCCTGAATTACCTGGTTGCCAGAGTCAGGCTAATTGACTACCCCCCCCCCCCATCCGACCTCCCTCTGAACCGGTCTGCCCCAACGGCAGATTTTGGCAGGGGGTGGCTTATACTTGTGCTGGCCAACAACTCCAGGATTAGTTACATTCATCCTGACTCCTGTCAGGCAAGGCCCCCTTACCTCCTGGAGGTCCCCACCGAAAGGAGCTATGCCTGACCCCCAGACAGCAATTCTACCACAGAATCTTGTTGCTTACTTCCCAGCAACTATGCTATCCTGGACTTACCTGGTTTATTTGTGACCATTCCTCACATGTAAGACTCAGTTTGTCTTACTGCTATTTCTCCAACATGCAATTCAGAACTGAACACAAAGGTTTTCAGTAAACATGTTTTGCGTTAATAAGTGATCATATCTCAGTTTAATGACTGCTTGACTCGGAGACAACTGATAAACTTCTTTGATATCAGTTTTCTCACCAATGACATGAAGAAATAATGGAAATAGTCTAAATGTTAAATGATACACTATATCGGCACCAACAAGCCTGGGTTCCAGGACACTGAAGTACCGGAAACCTTCACCAATGCCCCACTGTCTAGCAGATGATAGGAAAAGATGATCTTCCTATGTTGAGTAAATAGTTCAGACTATAACCAGTGCTCCAGTGCTTCAAAATTTGGCCATAACTTTAGTTTGCCACAGTTTTTACTGTTTATTGTTCTCTATGAATTGCTTTGGTCCAAATCAAAGCTACCTTTTGAATGAACCACATACATCCATACTTTTACGTTTTTGCCCAAGAGTTGAGAAGCTTGCTTTTCTTATCTGGGCTCAACTATTTTTAGATTTTGCTCAAATCTAAGTCTTCTATGTCATGTTCTTAAAGAACTCAGACACAAAGGCCATTTCCTCTTCTGAATTTTTATAATCTTTTACTTATATGACTCTAATTGTTTGTCATAAGAAGCATTTAAACATAAAATCCATTTCCCTGCTAGATTGTAAGATCCTGGAAGATAAATCTTATGATTTAGATTTCTCTGCATCTTTAGAGATATTGGGGCCTGAAAATAGTGTTTTTGAAAGATGGAATTAAAAAAATACATATATTTGCTAGCTGCTTTCTATGGATCCAGCATTTGTTGAGGTTTTGTGAAATATACGAAAGGGCATAAGAAACATAATTATTGCCTTCAAAAATGTACATTGCAGTAAGCCAAAATCAGCATCTAATTAAAGTACTTAGGTCAATAACAACACATGGTAACTACTATATGAAACAAATACTATGAGGATTCAGAGGAAGGAGAAATAGCATCTCTTAGGGGTGTTGGGGAAAATAAAGATAGTCTATTGAAAGAGGTGGCTTTTGCTATTGACTTTGGAGGATGGTTAAGATTTTGATGGGCTAAAATGAGGGTGAACTCAAGATTCAAAGGATGGAATTAGTGAGGATACCAATAGACACTGTGTTGGTGAACATGAAAATTCAGAAACAAGAGCAGGAGGTTACACAAGAGATTGGAAATATGTATCTATTTCAGGGATATGGAAGCACAACCTTGTTTCAAATTTCAGGGCCAATGCTGAGGGTGGTAAGCAGGGCCTGAGACCTAGACATGTCCGGGACCAAGGTCTTTGGAGGCAGAATTATTTGCAATAGTTCGTTCCCCCTCAGTAATGTGGATTCACCTGCAGTCTGAGGTGACATAAACAAAAGGCACCTTTCTTCCTCTGGGGGGCAGAGGGACTGGCTGAAAAACATCCACCTTCCTTTTCTTTTCTATATATTTTTTAAAGATTTATTTATTTGTGCATACACAACTGGGGTACAGACCAGAGGCTCAGGGGTGGCGAGAGGCTTCACCAGAGACAGAGTGGGGAGCAGAACAGGCAGATCGAGGAAGTACACTGCTGAGGGGAGCAGCGGCAAGAGAGCAGAGGTCCGCTGCGCCACGTGTGTCACTTGGGGGCAGGATCGAATCTGTACCTGAGCGGCAGCAGCCAGCTTGCAGGGCTGCGTCTTCACCCACTGAGCTGCCAGGGTGGGCCTTCCTTTTCTTTTAAACCCAAATTAAACTGGATGCATTAATCAAGGTTTTCCAAACTTGTCTTAGATCAGTCACTCTTCTGTTGTTAAATAACAACCTTAGATCATTTCTTGGCGAAGTTGGAAGCGTTTTTGTGGAATTACTCCAGCAACCATCCTTGGCTCAACCCTACACCTTTCACAGCCAGACCGAAAGCCACGGAAAAGACCTAAATCCTAGTGGTTGTGCGGGGGAGGTAGGGGTGGGGGGCTAGACAGTTTGCTGCCTGCCTGCGTCTCTCTGCTGCTCTTCAATCCGGTCACTAGCTCAGGGATTAACAAGTGATTTTAGAAGGTCCTTTCTTCTCACCCCCAATGACTTCCTTCTCCAATTCCAGCAGACACTTCCCATGAGTTAACATTTTTACTTAAGAAATAAAATCGGAATAGCTAAAACCGCAGGTTCCCAGTTTTCAAGGGTCAGCCGTCGCCAATAGAAGCAAGATTTTCAGTTTCTAGCAAGCGGTTGGAAGGACCTTCGAGTCCAGAGGCCCGGGAGGGAGGGAGGCGGTTTCCACGGCAACCAAGCGCTCGCTGGCCCCCCCCCCTTCCCGGTAGCCCAGGGTACCGCCGGACAGCGTCCTCCCGTGCTCCGCGCGCTGATTGGCTGCCCAGGCCGCGCGCTGATTGGCTGCGGCGACGCCTCGCGGGCCGGTGGCTATGGAGGCGGCGGCGCCCGATGGTTGACCGTTGGCTCCGGGGTTGGGGTCGCGGCTCGGGCTGTTCGGGCGGACCCGACCGGAGCGCGCGGGCGGCAGACGCTCGGCCCAGAGCTCGCGGGGAGGCCTAGCGCGGCTGTGCCATGCGGGCGGGGAGCAGCGAGCCCGACGGCGTCCTCAGCTACCAGGTAGGGCCCCGCCTCCCGCCCCACCCGGGCTCAGCCTCCTCACCCGCTGCCCACCGCCTTCCCCGGCCCCCGAGCCGGGCGCCGCGCGCCGCCCCGGGGCCCCGGCAGCCAGCCCCGGACGCCAGGGGGCGCTTCGGGCGCTCGGGGATGCGCCGGGGCCGGGAGGGGTTGACCTTGGGCCGAGCCCGGAGCCGGCCGGTCGCTGCCGCATCCCCTGCGTAGCTGGGGCGCTCTGGCGGCCGCGGGCGGTGACCTCCGGTCTCTGGGCCCTCCCTGTGGGGGAGGCCGGTCCCCGGCCTCGCTGTGTCTTGCTGGGTGTGGGAGGGAGGTGGCCAGGGGCCCTGCCCTGGCGAGGCAGCTTTCCTCTTTGTGCTTGTATTTCTGGGGGTTTCTGGTGCTTCAGTGGCTCAGAGCAAGAGCTGGAAGTCTGGAGGCTGGGACCAAACCCCGATAGTGTGGTCAGCTTTAGGGCCCTATCTGCATCATTGCACAGACGTCAGACAGTCCTGGGCAGGGAGGTGGAAATGGACTCAGGAAGGGTTTGAGGGGTCAGGAACAGGTGTTTATTTAGGGCAGGGAGGAAGTAGGTTGCAGGGACACTCAGTTTCCGGGGTGGCTAACATAAGGACAAGCACTGGACCAGATGTCAGAGTTCTTAAGTTCAAGTCTGCTTCATGACCTTGAGTATGTCACTTGTGTCTTTGAACCTCAGTTTCCCTGTCTAGTAAAATGGGAGCAATATCGTCTGTGCTGCTTCCCTCACAGGGTTGTTTTGAGAACTAAGCAAGGGGGTATTTGTGAAAGGACTTCTGAAGGAATGTTTGTTGTGCTGTGACCAGTGAGTGGTAGCTGGTTAAATTCTCATTCCCCCTTCCCCATGCAGTCAGGAGGCAGAGTTACTGCTCTGCATTCCAGATCTTCTCACAGGGAGGTTGCACGGTTTTGGGGACAGTCTATATTGATGTCAAGAGTGATTTCTGTAAGGAGGCAGAGAAAACATCCCTGAGTTTGGACCAAAATGGATATTGACACTGATTTGCTTCTCTTTTTCTGGATAACGTTTGCTACCAGGAGACCCGCAGTTCCTCCTCTGCTTGCTCCATTAAGAAGGAACCATAGCTAAAGTCTTAGAAAATCTTTGTATGGCTCTTCCTCAGGCCTATAAGTGTATTCTGTCTACGGGTGGGATTTAATGAAGAAAAGAAACAGGCAATGTTTTTGCCTTCCTGAAGCTTCCCATTTAGTGTTGTTTGTAAATTACTATTTTAAATCAGGTGATCACACAGATAAATTGTTATTGTCAGCTGTGGTATGTGCTTCAAAAGAAAACTAGGCAGTACTATGAGTATGCATACCATGGATTAACTGGTCAGAGACTTTGCTGAAGAAGAAACTTTGGGTAAAGATAAAGAGTGTCAACTGAGAAAGGCGGGGAGCAAAGGGCCTTCAAGTCAAAGAGAATAGCATATGCAAAAGCCCTGTGGTAGAAGAGAGGTACATCTGGTTGTAAGACCTGACAACAGGCCACGTGACCAGACCAGAGAAAGCAGTGAGAGGAATTGTCTGAGGCTTACTGAGGGGGCCATGCTAATTTTGGGTGCCTTTGAAGTCCATGCTGAGGAAGTTGGTGTTTACTGAGGAACAGAGGGAAGCCACTGAAGAGAGGAAAGCAGAAGGAAAAAGGAAAGGAGTGGAGGACAGGGAGAGAGCCAATGAGATCATGATCAGATTTTCCTGTTGAAAAGATTTCTTTGGCTGCAAAGGGAGAACAGGCTGGAACAAACGTGAGGAGACAGGCCATTAGCATGCAGTGTGTGTACAGATCGTGTCGTCAAGCTCGTCATAACCCCTCGGCTTCTGTTAGTGCTTTGCAAAACTGATAATTCCTGAATGCTTTTGGGGTAGGATGGGAAATAATTCTCCTTCACATCTAGTTCCTGAAACTTTCATGGGAGGTGATGTGAGGAGAGAAAAGGGGATAAGTTAGGAACAGAAGGACCTCATAAAGGTGAAGGAGGACTGGAAATGGGACAATCTGGGGGAGACACAGCACAGAATTGAAAATCACCAGCTAAGTCTGCTGTGTGCCAGCTAGGTGGGTGAGGGGTGATGGGCCTTGCAAAGTGAGGAGATTGTGTAACATCATGTGAACAGGTTCCAGGCATTGAGGCAAATATTGTAAGTCTACGCTCTTTTCTCTCGTTTGGATATGCACTAGCTTCCTAAAGGTTTCCTTGTTATTCTTTTTCTCCTCTACAGTCCACATTCCAAATAGCAGCTGAGGGGGCTTTTTAAAATGCATGTCAGGGGCCTTCCCTGGTGGCACAGCGGGTTAAAGCACAGCACTAAGAAGCTAAAGCCACTTCCGCATGAGTTCGATTCTCGCTGGCCCCGGAGGTGACCACATGACGTGGCAGACCTCTCCTGACCTGCCCGCTGCTCCCCTCAGCAGTGTACTTTGTAAATCTGCCTGTTCTGCTCCCCACTCTGACTCTGGTGAAGCCTCTCACCACCCCTGCACCTCTGGCTTGTACCCCAGTTCTGTATGCATAAATAAAGCAATCTTAAAAAAATGAATACACAAAATGATGTAAAAATAAGCTATTATTTATTTATTTATTTAAAAAGATTTATTTATGCATACAGAACTGGGGTACAGGCCAGAGATGTGGAGGGTGAGAGGATTCACCAGAGACAGAGTGGGGAGCAGAACAGGCTGACTGACGAAGTACACTGCTGAGGGGAGCAGCGGGCGGGTCAGGAGGGGTCTGCCGTGCCATATGGCTCTCCTCTGGGTCAGGCAGGGATTGAACTCATGCGGAAGTGGCTTAAGCTTTTTAGTGCTGTTTTAACCTGCTGCCCCACCAGGGAGGGCCCAATATTATTTATTTAAAAAAAAAAATGCATGTCAGATCATGCCTGTTGTATCTGGAAACTCCTCGGTGGTCTCCCAGTGCATTTTAGAATAAAATCCAAACTCTCGTCATGGCCCCCAGGTTCCATGTGACCAGGCCTCGCCCAGCCTCCTTACTGCTGCTCTCCACTCGTGCCACCACGCGGCACTGGATTTCATCCTTTCTTTAACATGGCACACCCCTTCATGCGTCACGACCCGTGTCCCCTCTGCCTAGGACATTCTTCTAACCCACATCTCCTCATAACTCATTCCAGATGCCACCTCCTCAGAGTGCCTTTCCATGACTTCCACACCCCGTAACTCACTCTCACGCAATCCTGGTTTACTTTTTTTCTTAATACCACATATGACTTAACTGAAGTGTTCTCTTTTTGATTTATTTTCTTTTCAAATAGAAGTGTCATGAGGCCGTAGAGCACAGTGCTTGGTATGCAGTCGGTGCTCAATGGCATGACTCAATGAGTGGTGCTCTGGTAGCCAAAGCCAGCGTGCGCTCTGAGGAGCTCGTGGTCTCGTCAGGTTAGCGCAGGCCACACAGACGCTCTCCCCCAGTGTTGCTGTGCCTGGCTTGGTGTTCCAGCTGGATGGTATCTCCCTCATGCTTCGGGACCCTCGACATGTGGCACACGTGGTACCTGAAAACATTTGTTTTACCTCCACAGACCAGCTTCCTATCGCTCAGGAAGAAGTCAGCACTTAGTGTTCTGTGGTCAGATCACCTCCCACCTGCTATTTCTTCTCCTACTCATATTTCTGGAATGTTCATCTCTGCTGCTAAACATGCTTTGTTGTTGTTTCTTAGGTAAATTAAATTTTGTTGCATGCTTGGTATGTGCCAGGCGCTTTTATGCATCATCTCCTTTATTTCTCTAAATAACGTTGAAAGTTCCTGCTCGTATGATTCCTGTTTTCCAAATAAGGAATCCCAGATATGGAGACGTTAAGAAATGTCTAAGAAGTCTGATCGCACTGCTTTACTGTAGTTCGTCTTAGACACTTAGATCAGCGCCTGACTTGGAGAGAGCGCTTGATGGTGTTGGATTTCAATGACCTCTCTGAATGGCTATTGAAATTTTAGTAGTTGAACTCGTAAAGGGGGTAGCACTGGAGGGAAAGATCACAAACGTTGGGGCGAGCCCCTAGTTTGCAGTGGAGCTGGAACATGCAGGAAGACACACTAGAGGAGAAGCGGAAACAGTGAGAACTTGAGCCAGGTGGTGCTGGGAGCTGCAGGGAGGTTGCAGGGAGGGTGGAAGTGGCAGGGAGGGGAAGTGAGTGAATTTGGGCAATTACCAGGATTTATGCAAACCAGCTGTGCTAAGGGGGGAGTTGGCAGGATCTTCAGCATGACAGACCCTGGGAAGTGGGTGATAATTGGGAGGAAAGTCACACTCCATGTCTTCTGGGGGACCTGAAGTACTTCAAGACTAGGGTTCCTAAAAGATACCAGGCTGCTAGTACCCAGGGACCGCGGCACGTGTTGGTGCTCAGCAAGTATTTTCTGCAAGGGTGTGGGAGGCTCTGCAGGTGACTGATCAGGGGCAGTGGTCTGTTTTATGTGGAGCAGTGAGCAACTGTTCGCTGAAGGTTTTTGCACAGCAGTATCGCCCACAGCTGGTTCCCCTCTCACTACGCTGCGGTGTGCAACCCATGCCCCTTCACTCTTCCCAGGGCACGCTCGCGAGGTGTCCTTCCCTGGCCACGCTCCCTGTGGCCTTCTCACTTCCTGGCTAGACCAGCTCTAGTGGGAGCTTCAGCAGGAGAGGCACGGGCTGAGCCTGGAGGCACTCCGGGGAAGGATTCAGGCTGCACGTTTAATTCCTTCAAAATGTGTAAATTGACACCTGTGTCATGTTATGCTGCAGTGTTACTTCAAAGGTTTTCTTTTCTCTAGCTGTCACAGCTCGTGGTTTTCCTGGGTAGGGCAGGCAGGGCCCGCAGTCAGTCCTGTCACTTTAGTAATCAGGGCACAGACTAGCAACTGTGTTTGCTCTAAAAGTGCTGCTAGGTAACTGCAGACTATCTGAGATAATGGAAAGGGTTGTTGTTCCTGCAAGGAAGTAACAAGTTTACCTTGGTCTTGGTGTTAGGAAGTCAGAATGTAGACATTCATTTCAGTTGTTGCCATAGCAAATTGCCACAAGTTTGGTGGCTTAAACCAACACAGATTGATCACCTTATAGTTCAGAAGTTTAACGCAGGTCTCACTGGTAAAATTGGAGTGTTGGTGGGACAGTGCTTCCTTCCTCCAGGCTCTAGGAGAGGCTCTATTTCCTTGACTTCTTCAGCTTCTACAGGTGGCCTGAATTCTTTGGCTCATGGCTCTCAAACTCCATCTTGAAAACCAGCAATGTGGCATCTTTTAGACCCCACTTTTGTCATCACATATTTCTCTGACTCTGTTTTCTGCCTCCCTATGCCACTTTTAGGGAGCCTGTGATTACATTTAGCCCACCAGATGATCCAGGATAACCTCCTTATTTCAGGTAGATAATAGCACCCTAACTTCCACCTGTAGCCTTCATTCCCCGTTGCCATGTGAGATTCTAGTGATTAGTGCACGTGTCTTTTAGGGGCCCTTCTCTGTCTACCACAGTACATGATACTGAACCCCCCGTCGGGGTCAGCAAAATAATCGCTGAGTAGCCAGAGCCACTTTGAAATTTTAAGGCCCCTAGCAAACTGCTAAAGAGTCAGAATGGGAAGCCGGTGGGTATCAGGGCATCAGGCGCTCATGCGCGGAGAGAAGGGCTGGAGCAGCTGTGCGTGTCCTCATGGAACCACTTGTGTTCCCTAGCTCGAGGGCACCTGCACCCGGTGAGGAAGCCAGTCGGGGGCCTTAGAAGGCTGTGATCTGTGGGCCAGATGCGGTGGTCGTCACAGTGGCCAGAATCCACAGCCTTTGTTTTATGAAGAGGAAGATGGATGTGAGCAGGAGATGGACAAGTACTGCAAGCCTGGGCAGGAAAGGGCGCTTCGAAGCACAGGGTTCGAGAGCACTGACGCTTTCAGAAGGTGACGATGGCGGTCTTGAGCTGTTCTCACTGTGGACAGGAGTCATGATTAGGTGACCTAGGTTCTCGTAAATGACCAGATTATTTACTTTCGACAGTAGCAGTGGATGATACTAATACAATGAACACAGAGAGGCTTGACTTGGAGTTATCCCTATCCTCTTAGCTCTTTCTTAGGTTTGAGTTAGGACTGTTGTGAGTATTAGGTGAGGGGAGTGATCAATAAATATACTAACTTAGCTGATTAGAAATACTGGGAGTTATTTTTGTATTTTTTGATTTCCAAATGATTCAGTGTATCAGAACTCAAACTCTTATTTTGTCTTCAGAGAAATACAATCTCTGAAAAGATTGAATCCTTAGGGCAAAAGGTGAAAGGGGTCTTTGGAGATGAAAAGTCTGAGGCTGACTATGGGAAAGGTGCAGAGTGGTTTGGTCGATATGCTACCCATGGGGGTGGCACAGCAGGAGGTGGCTGGAGAGAGGCCCCCCCCTTCAGGGCTGGGGCCTTCAGTAAGACTCAGACCCACCCGCCTTTTAATTTGTACAGTAATGGGTAGTGAGAATCTGGTCTACTACTAAACTGTAATTTATTCATTTTTCAAGGCTCTTAATAATGCTTTAGCTCTTAAAAATGCTTTAGCTCTTAAAAATGCTTTAGCTCTTAAATTCCTTCCAATTTCAATGTTTTAATGTGTACATAACCCCTGATTCTTCTTATCTAGTCCTTGAGGCAGGCATCCAGAACCAATTCTTATTTATATAAGAATTGTCAGTAAACTAGGAGGAAGTACAGGAAAGAGGAGATTTAGAACCTTTTCTCTGGTTCACTTTTGTCCACCCCTACACACACACACACACACACACACACACACACACACACACACATTCATCCTCTAGTCCTTTCCTTTTTCTCCTAAACTTATATCATGTGGTTCTCAGGATTCTAGTCTTTCTGAGCCACAAACTCCCCCGAGAATCCAGTGAATCTGGAAAAATGCACACTCACACATAATCCACTGATGCCCATTCATATGAACCCCAGAAATTCACGGTTAAGAATCCTCCCTGCTATAAAGAATGATGGTGTCGGAGGAAGTAATAGCCAGTGGGTGAGGAATCTGCAGTAGGCATAGGCCAATGAGGCTTGATTTTCATTTTTGTTTTTAGAATTATCTTAAACTTTATACGTACTCAAAATTTGTGAAACATTTCAAACAAATGCCACACTGGAGAGTCTTGTAAAATCAATCACCACATACACATGGCCTGGCTTCAACAATGAAAACACAACTTACCATGTTCCTTCTCTGTGTCTCTTCTCATTCTCCAAATCTCAAATATCATATCATCAGTGGAAACTTCACTGAAGATTAAAATTCTTTTTAAGCTGATCTAACTACCATATTACAATATGATTACTATACTTAAACAAATTAACAATAACTCCTTTTATAATCAAATATCCATTTAGATGTTTTCTTTTCTGTGGGTGCTCAGTGTATTTTTTGATAGTTGGCTACTGGAACCTGCATGCAACAAGGACCACACTGACATTCAAGCCTGACCTTTTGGATGTTTTGGATAATGGCGTTTTGACAGTGGCTCTGTTTTCTTTGGCAAGACAAAAGGAAGGACTGAACATCATTCGGTGAATTTAGGCTATGATTAGCCAATCAAATTATAGAAAGCAAGTCAATTTTTAAGCAGAATATTTAGATGATAGACTTTTTCTTCATACTCTGCTTTTCTAGTCTTAGAGTCTAGAAATCAGTTATTTCTCTCTGTCCCATCCTTCCTCCAGATTCCTGTGTAATCTGTGCTATGTCACGTGTCTGTGGATAAGCAGTAAGCATTGTCTTTAGTTAGTCCCTGCCCTCTGGAGATTATAACCTGTGTGTAAACCGATAGGTAATGTTATTCTTATATACGTATGTGAATATATATATATTTACATCCACCTATGCATATATGAATACTTTTCGTTATTGTATGTGTGTAATAAATTACATTTACATTAAATTTCCATTGTTTTGTACATAGAACGTAAGTATTATATTTCTGTCAATTTTTATGTGAATATGTATGAGGCTTATAAGAAAATGTATGATCATATGATAAAAACTTCAGGAAACTATTAAACAGTCATTCACCAAAGTATATTGGGTGCTTACTACATACTGGGCATTATACTAGGTGCATAATAGTGAGCATAAATAATAGAACCCATCCTCCTGGAACCTAATAGTTGTACAAATTTCTTAAAATAGTAAGCTGCTATAGTAGTCTCTGAGAGGACATAAAGATAAAAATAGGAGACTTCTGCTGTGAGGGAATTCTTAATCTAAAAGATAAGTGAGGTAAAAAAATAACAGATATATCTAAAATAAAGGCAAGATTTTCCACCTAAAAGTTACCCCTTGGAAAATGCTTTATTAGAGGGCCTCCTGGGTGGCCGAAGGGGTAAGCCTCAGTGCTATCACCTGTATGGCCCAAGTTTGACCCCCGGCCAGGGAGCGGACCCACATGGTGCTGCAGACCTCTCCTGTCACCCTGCTGTTCCCCGCAGCAGCGGATTTCAGTAGATCTACCTGTTCTGCTCCCTGCTTTCTCTGGTGAATCCTTTCACTGCCCCTGTACCTCTGGCCTACTCCATAGTTCTCTGCAAAAATAAATTTAAAGAAAAGTATGATTAAAAAAAGAAAATACTGGCCCTCCCTGGTGGCGCAGCGGGTTAAAGCACTGCATTGAGAACCTAAAGCCGCTTCTGCATGAGTTCGATTCCCGCCTGCCATGGAGGTGACCACATGGTGTGGCAGACCTCTCCTGACCCGCCCGCTGCTCCCCTCAGCAGTGTACTTCGTTGATCTGCCTGTTCTGCTCCCCACTCTGTCTCTGGTGAAACCTCTCACTGCCCCTGAGCCTCTGGCCTGTACCCCAGTTCTGTGTGCACAAATAAATAAATCTTAAAAAAAAAAAGAAAATACTTTATCAGAAAGTCTTTACAACTTAGATGGGAGTGAAGCTTGTATACTCTGCAAAATTGACTCAAAACATATCTAGCCATCAATGAAGAGGAAATCACAGATGGTAAAAATGCATTTGAGAATTCAGATAACATTAGATTATAAATTTTGAGAAAAAGTAATCATTCTAAGTTAATATATTTTACATGTATCTGATTTTTCAGATTCATAGATAAATATTTCAGTATGTTTAACTAAAAGTATTCTTTTTAAAAGGCACACTACTACCTAAGAGATAACAATTTCTTTAATATATGAAAGATCTAGTCAATATCCAAATTTTCAATTGTCTCAAATGTCAAAACTTTAAAAAAACGTACTAATAGCTAAATTTATTCAGTTTGTTTAAATCAGGATTCAAATAAAGTTCACACATTATGGTTGCTTCATTGTCTCTTGTAACCCATTGGTTTTACCCTACTCTCTCTGTCTCTCTCTTCTTGCAATTACTTAAATAAAACAAGAGGAAGGTTCTAGAGGTTTCCTATAACCTGGATGTTGCTGACTGTATTCCTGTGGAGTTGCTTTTTAGAGGACTCTGTTTTTTTCCAGTAAATTGTATTCACTCTATTTTCAGTTAATTGGTATTTGGATTTAGGGACTTGATCAGATTCAGGGCCCATTTATTACATAAGATTACTTCATGGATGGTGATATGTCTGCCATTAGGAGACAGTGTGTTTGGCTGTCTCTCTCTGTGCTGTGGCAACTGTTGAAAATCAGTGCAGATCCATCAGAGATTGTAAAATGGTGTTCTAATTCTCACATTCCTTTTTCAGTTATTCTTCTCTGCAATGAGAAACATTTTTCATCTATTATGCTACTACTCCATAATACAATTTATATAGGAATGTTACCAGTTTTTGAAATAACAAGTTGGTTTATTAACATTATACTCCAGTGGTGATCAATTAGTTAATTTTTAAAAAATAAATATAATAGTTTCTTAGTTAATTTTTTAAAAAGATTTATTTATTTGCGCACACAGAACTGGGGTACAAGCCAGAGGTACAGGGGTGGTGAGAGGATTCACCAGAGACAGAGTGGGGAGCAGAACAGGCCCACTGAAGTACACTGCTGAGGGGAGCAGCCGATGGGTCAGTAGAGGTCTGCTGACCAGGTCTGCTGTGCCATGTGGTCAGCTCTGGGGCGGGGATCAAACTCATGCTGAAGTGGCTTTAGCTTCTCAATGCTGTGCTTTAACCCACTGCGCCACCAGGGAAGGCCCTGCTGAATGCCTTTTAAGTAGAAAATCAAACTTTAAGAGACCATAATCTTGTTGCTGATGATGGTACATGTTTCCTGAACCTTTTGAATACAAAAATTAGAAAATTCACGTTTAAAATAATTTAATGTTAACATTAAATGAAAAACATAATATTAACATTTAATATCATTTTTTCCGGTTGATGCTTCCATTTCAAATTGAGAACTAGGTGGTTTCTACTTAACTTCTGTTTTGCAGCCATGTCTTTCACACCCCTCTGAGAATCCCAGTTTTCAGTCTCCTTGAGTGACAGTGTAAGTTCACATGGTAACTCATTTGTTTCACCGTGTATATCAGTCTGAGAATAGTTGCTCCAGCCCTATCACCAACCACATGATAGAGAAGTTCAGTATCTTTTAAAATTCTTTTTGCCTTAGGAAAAATGCGATCAAGGATACTCAATTCCTTTATTATGTTTTAAACGTATTTTGGAATAATTTCTGTTGAAACAGTTATGCCATGTGGCCAGTTTGATATTTGTTTTCATTTTGTATTTTACTTCTACTTTTCAATTTTTTAAAAAAGATAAGTAAAATATTTACAAAATAAGGTAGTCTCAAAGAGATTACTTTCAATATTTGTCTCCCTTTCACTGTTCCTGCTCGCCTCACTAAGCAACTATTTCTAAAATACCTTTTATGGCTTCTTTTATGCTTAAAAGCTTATTCCTGCTTTTAAGCATAAAAAACCCTTTCTCACATAAAGTTAGCAAGCTATACAGTTTTCTCCACCTCCTTTTTAAATTTTACATTGTATCTTAGCTATATCCCATGGTAGTGCATAATAATATGTGATCTTAATTATGTCTATGAAAGTGAATTCATAAGTAAAATATAAATAGGCTGAAACTTGGCTGTTTCATCCACCTCCCTAGAAGTATGTGCATTCAAGTTGCCTGGGAAAAGGTGCAGGGCCTGTGGTGACCGGACCTGGGTGCTCCGTCTTCCACCATGTCTGTGACCTGGGCGGTACAATGTGCTCTGCGTTTCAGCAGAGAATGGTCACCATATCTGTGTCTCACAGTTCCTCTGAGATTATAGTTAAAAATGTATGTAAAATCATGCGCTTCCCCCAGGCATTCCTAACAGGCCTGACACAACACAGAACTGCGTGAATGTTGGAATGAATGTATGTGCGTTATTATGACCACTTACTTACGCTTCCACAGAGACCAGATGAAGAAGCTGTGGTGGATCAGGGAGGGACCAGCACAATTCTCAACATTCACTATGAGAAAGAAGAGCTGGAAGGTAAGAACTTTTGTTGCTTAGAGGCGGTTAGTCAGGTGGTGTGGGGGCACAGGTCTGCGATCAGGAGAGTTTGGGTTTAAGTGCAAACTCTCTAGCAGTACGACTGGGAGTGGGGTGGGGAATCAGCTAATTTTCTTTAGCCTCACTGTCCGTGTCTGTTGAATACAAGGAGGGTAACAGTGTGTCTTACTGTTAGGCTACATAGTGTGTGAGGCTGTGCTTGGAGCACTGTGAAGTCCAATGTAAATATGATTAGATCATCTGCGTTCATAAATGCTCCACATAGGAGAATGTGAAGTACTCAGATCAGGTGGTTCTTGACAACTACCTGGAAATACAAGTATATAAAATACTTTTAAAAGAAAACACAATAGAAATAGTTTTAAAAACTCAGTTTGGCTAGGGGACTGTTTTACCCTATTCCTGATCTAAGCGTGCCCGTTCTGCCAAGGAGCTGGGAAGCGCGTGTGCCTCAGCGTGTTGTGTGCTCCCTGCGGGGTGTGCGAGAACCCGCTGTCTGCTTTCCCTCAGCGAGGCGCGTCCTCCTTTCTCTGCTTCCCAGCTCCCAGCTCCCCGTGGCCTTTGTGTGGCATCCTTCCGCTCCCCTTTCTCACGGGCCCATTTTCCTGATGAGGGGGAAGGCTCATACCCTAGAGCTTTGGCGAGAACCCACATTTGGCTCAGAGGCCTTTGTTGGACTCTCTCAGCAGATCTCCTGCAGTGTTGAAGGCTATGAGGCGGCAACTTCCTAGTGACTGAGACAGCATGTGAGGTGTTCTCGCTGTACTGCTTGTTCCCGTGATGTTTTTTTCATCAAAGTTGTACAATCCCCAGAGAAAACTTGTCCTTTGGATGTGGAGAGCGAAAGCTGTGGAGGCTGACTCAGCCTCTGGGTTTGTTACCATGAGAACTTACGTGGGTGGCTCAGTGGAGGTCAGTGGATTTCAGCTATATCAAGGTCAAGTTTTCCAAGTTATCCTGACCAGATGGAAGAAGAGCCATTGTGGGTTTCAGCATTTGGTAGAAAACAGGAGGAATGTGTGGGGATGTGGGAGGCTGTTTGTTGAACACCCTGTGCGTTAGGCATTTGATTAAACCGTTCAGACAGTGATGTTCTTATGTTCTTAGCAGCCCAGGCAGGTAGGTGTCATCGCTCTTTTACAGGTAGGGAAGCTGTTCCGGGTCAGGGAGCCTCATAGTAGGGGGACTAAAATGGAATTCTGTTCTTTCCAGTCTAGCACACTGCGAGGGCGGATCTACTCGAGCGTACAAACATTTTTCCATGTTGCTTCACCCCTTCTGCTGCCCTGATAATCCACTTGCCTTCCTGCCCTTTCATTGCAATATGAGCAATATTAGCTTGCTTGTCTGGCCCTATTAGACCTTGGCCCTTAGCAAAGAGGTCACCATTTATGAACACTCTTGTCTACTTGGGGGTAGAATAATGAACCTAAGTCATGGATCCTGAAGACTGGGTTAAACCCACAGAGGGCACCCGAGTAACTTGGAAGAGCATCTTCTCAGGATGGCAGCAACTATTCCTAGATACTTTCCATTTTGCTGCAAAATAAAACCCCCCTTGAGGTGGGACTTGGCTGCTGCTACTGTCACCTGGGCTGGTCTCACTGGTGCGCTGCAGGGACCTCATTACCACACCATAGCGCAGCATCATTACTTAATAGATGGTGCTTTAATAAGATGGTATTCAATTTAGTCACTTTTGTACTTTACTGACCATGTCATGCTTTTACCGACCATGTCAGGGGTCTGGAATTCCACATCTTAGCAGATGACCTCTTCTGACTTTATATTTCTGTTTCAATGATTGCAAAATGAGAACATTATGTTCAGAAATCTGCCTGTCAAAAATGTCCTGGGACGTGCCCAAGTCAACATAGGACTGTGTTAAGGAGAAGGGCCAGGAGTGAGATTCTACCCGACACTACATGTTTTATCCTCCTACCTCTTAACACTCCAACAAATCTCTGGGAGAAGGGGAAGACAAAAGAAAAGAAGGAAATATAGAGAAGGGGGCTAGTGATCACACCCACCCCGGAGGCACTTTATCCTCACTTAGGGGTGGAGAGGACAATCAAAGAATCGCCAAAGGAGGCATGCGTGTCAGGAGTCCCACTGCTGGGAGAAGAGAGGATGAAGAACTAGGAACTCTTGCCATAAGCCCCTCATCCAGGAGGCCTCCCTGCACAAGCTCTCCATCCGTAGGTTGGCGGCGGCCTTCCCTCCCCTCGTGCCTGCTGACCACTCGTTGGCCTAAATAAATGTTCACTTCCCGCACATTCCTTTTGCAGCCCCTCTCATGAGTGCCCTCTTCAGTCAGACTGTGTGCTCCTGGGGAGGCCCTCGGGCTGTGATCCTCAGGGAGGCCCTTAGCAGATACTTCTGGACATTGGCGGAGCACTGGCCGTGGGTAAGACTCTGTACTCTGTGAGATGAGGGATTCTGAGAGGAAGGCCTGACCTGGTTCCTTGGGGAGCTCTGCAAGTGAACGGTGGGAGTTAAGGCCAGGAGCTGTTTAGTTTGAATGTGAGGTGCAAAATCAGCCATAACGAACGCTGCCAAGGGCTCTCAGAGGAAGGCGGGGAGGTCAGCAATGCCACCAGGAAGGAAGGTGCATTTATAATGAACCTTGAAAGAGTGAGCCACGCCAGTCTAGAAGCCCTGGCACATTTGTGGAAGGGCAGTTTGGCTTGTAGACTGGGGGTAATGGCGGAGACAGTCAGCGACGACCACCAGGAGGAGGTGCAGTCAAAATAAGGTTCTGTTGCGGGTAGACTCAGGTGCACGTTTCTAGGTGCTTTCCTCACATGGTGGGGGCATATGTGGGCTTTCCCGTTCCCCATTCTGCTGGTCACTCAGGCTTTTGGGAAGTCTTTCCTTTTATTTTTCTATTGAATTTTTCATTTTTAATCCGCCGGAAACTGAGCACCCTCGAACATGACTGCGTGGCAGTGAGTAACGAGCCAGAAGTGCTCTAGGGGCCTGAGCTTGGAGGGCGGAATGGTGTGGGAGGCAGCGAGGAGCCTCTGATGTTGTCAGAGTGGGAGAGGAGGCCTGACTCCCCCAGTCTGTGGGGTGGAACACGCAGGGCCACAGAGTAGATGTGGAAACCTAAGGTGACGCTGACGTTCAGGCCTGGGATGTTGAGAGAATGATGCCGGGAACAGAAACATGGAAGAAAAGGAATGATTAGGAACCTGATTTGAGGTGGGCGGCGACGAGTTTACTTTGCGATATTTTGAATCACTGTGCACGAAGATTGGAGGGTAATTTGTTGCAATGAACTTTGAAGTCAGGTTAGTGGCTCTTACTAAAGAGAGATGGAAGCGCAAGGCTGAAAATCCCGGTGCCTTCCTTTGGTGGACTGGGTGGGCGGGAGAAGCGCCGTCGGTGTGGGACAGGGTGAGCTGGTATGGATGCTGTGGTCAGCCCAGGACCCCGAGGAGAGGAGTGAGCCAGCATTTAGAGACCACCGGGCTCATGGTGAGCTGCCAGTTCCATCAGTGCTGTTCAGTGCTCAACGCAGAGAAGCCTGGGAGGACAGAGACCTGGTGATAAATGGCCTTTGGTGCCCCTTGTGAGGGCAGTTTCAGTGGCGAGCAGCAGTTTCAGGGCAGAACAGGAGTTGGAGAGGAAAGGGAGAGGTCAGTGGACAGTTCTTGAAAGTGGTTTGATGAAGGGAAAAGGGTGAGGTGGGAACGTGGGAGAACAGCCTTCACAGGAAGGTTCTCTTCAAGACAGGCGAACCTGGCATGGCTGTTGGAGTCAGGAGAAACCCAGGGGCGGGTGGGAAGGACAGACCTGGTGGAGTAGGCTCGGAGGGCAGGGAGGGGCTCATTAGCCTGGCAAGGAGGAGACGTGGGAGGAGGGCGGCCAGGCCGGGATGGCAGGGCTGAGTCCTCTCCGTAAACTGAGAGGTGAGGTCCTCTGCTCAGAGGGTGACAGTGGGGTAAAGTCGTGACTCTGAAGATGGCGAAATTGAGGCAGCTTTTGGGGTGGAAATTGTGGGGAACTCACCTGGGACCTGAGGTCCAGAGTGCCGAGCAGTAGGAGCTGGACAGAAAAGGGGGAGCCCGAGGCTCTGTGCCTTAGAGGTGGGGTATCCCTGCAACTGCTGATTCTGGGCTCCAGGCTGGGCCAGAAGGCAAGTGGGCAGGTGGGGGTCGGGAGGGATGCTGCGGGAGGGCTCACCCGCTGCTGCCCCGCCTGCAGTGTTCAGTGTCTCCCTGGGACCCTCGTTCACGCACCCCAGGGTCTGTAGCGTTGGCAGTTTAGGTTGTAAATGCTATGGTGTAGGAAAAAGTATTGGAAACTGACCCTGGAATGTACTGGCCACTAGCATTCACTCCAGGAATTGTGTTAGACACTGTGCATGGTTTGGTGCTCTCTGAATGAAGGCAACAAGCTTTGTTACCTACAAGCTTTGTTACCTAGCCCACTGTCACCCTCTGAGCAGAGGACCTCACCTCTCGGTTTACGGAGAGGACTCAGCCCTGCCATCCCGGCCTGGCCGCCCTCCTCCCACGTCTCCTCCTTGCCAGGCTAACGAGCCGCCCCTCCCGGCCCTCCCAAGCCTACTCCAGCAGGTCTGTCCTTCCCACCCTTCGTTTTCGAGTCCGTCAGAGCGCGGAGATAACTTGCTCCAGGCCACCCAGCTCGAGCCTGGCGGCGGCAGGTCTGGGCCCGCGCAGTGGCTGCAGGCTCAGCCGCGCGCCCGCCCACCGCGGTGGCTGGCGGCGGGCAAGCAGTGGTCTTCACATTGCTCAGGCAAAGTGTTGCTATGACAACAGCCAGCATCTGTATTTACCTTTACCGTTTACAAATCATATCCACCCACTTTATTTCCTTTAATTTGAACAAGACCCCGGCAGGTCTGCAGTCCCAGGCCGCACGAAGAAAGCCTGCAACTCCCGCAGCTCTGCCTCTTCAGCCTTGAGATCTCGTTACTAGGGCCGTGGCTCGAAGAGCTGTCGTCTTTCCCCTTGTCTTAAGTTTGGTAAGCTCCGTTGGTAGAGGAGTTCTTTCCCTGGACCTTCTGCTTCTTCTAGGTCACAGAACTCTGTACGTGGGGGTTCGGATGCCACTGGGCCGACAGAGCCATCGGCACCACCGAACCCACGGCCAGAAGCACAGGAGACGAGGTCGGGGCAAAGGAGCCAGCCAGGGGGAGGAAGGCCCCGAAGCCCTGGCCCACGGTAACACGCGTGGGAGGGGGACCGGGCGGCGGCCCTGGCTCAGCGGCTTGGTGGGGCCGAGGGACATGGCGGGCAGTAAGCCGGCAGCTGCCTCTCCAGCCTTCTGAAGGGTTTTAATAGCTTGTTTCCGGAAGAAGAACTGCTGTAAGAATAGAAAGTATCTTCCCAGACCCTTTGCAGTTCAACCCCACAAGTTAATACTATAGTGCAGAAAAAAATTAGCTGCTATTTTGGATCAAATTCATCAAATGTTTTGTTTCTTATGGACTTTCTTCAAGTGGTCATGAAACTGCTCACACAGGACAGCCTTTTCCCTAAAAATAAAGACCTTTTTTATGTGTCAAGGATTGTCTTTGGCTTGTCCCTGAGCTGGGGCCTCCAGATGTGTAAGTATGGCAGCTTGCTATTTCTGTCTTGAGACCAGGAGCGACCTTTTCTGTGGTTGGTTTTCCAGACACACCGTCTCAGCGCGTTCAGTTCATTCTTGGCACCGAGGACGATGAAGAGCATGTGCCACACGAACTGTTCACAGAGCTCGATGAGATCTGTGTGAGAGAGGGAGAAGAGGCTGAGTGGAAGGAGACGGCCAGGTGAGGCCTTTCAATAACCAGGTCAGGCTTTGCTTGGGCAGGTAAATGTGTGCCTTTCAGCAGCCCACCACCTTGTTTGCATTTTATTTTTTCATAGAAGTAATGACCGACATGGGAGCTGGAGATCTCGAGCCTCCTGTGGGAGGCTTGCTGTTGTCCTCTTTGTGGCCATGCCTGTATGGTCACACATGTGCCAGCTGACCTTGAGCCTGGGGTTGATGACAGCAACATGGGCCATCCCAGGGATCTTCTCCTTTGTCTGAGGACCGGAGCAATTCACGAGCTCTCTTGATATTATCACAGATGACGCTTAGGCATCACCTGACAGGGTCACCTTGGTTCAGACCTCAGACACACTGCTGAGGGGAGCAACGGGCAGGTCAGGAGAGGGCTGCTGAGCCATGTGGGTCACCTCCGGGGCCAGGGATGGAAGTCATGTTGTGGTGGCTGCGATAGCTTCATAGTGCTGTGCCTTAACCCATTGTGCCACCAGGGAGGGCCTGCAAGTTCCAGAATTTTTAAGGCTAACTTCCTGAGGGATTGTCAAGCCTCATTGATTATAGCCAGCCTGACTTCTTGGGGTAGTTGGAGAGTGACCATGCTTTTCTGTCCCAAGCCCAAGAGCCTCCTGGTTAACGAGGACCATGTCTGGGGCTCTTCATGTAACTCACTAGTCGTCAGCATGCTGGTACCCTTGGGGAACTTGCAATGCTAGTGGCTTCGTCTCTCACTGGACTAGCTTTCCCTGGACACCTGCTGCACGCCTGGAGGTGCCCAGTGGGTAGAAAGTTAAATAAGCCATTTCAACCTGATACCGCTCAAAAAGGCAATTAGTCCCATCATTCTGTCTTTATAAATCTTTAAAGGTCACAGCATATAGGCTTTTTTTTTTCCTTAAGAAAAATATTATCATTTAGTAATGTGATTCATCAAATATATCCAAATGATTTTGTCTGGGGCCCTACTTCCACATAGAGTGTGGTTTCTCCAGATAAGCACCACTAGGTTGTCCTAGAATTCAGTCTGCCAGCGACAGTTTCGTGTTCTGCAGGCGAAGGCAGCAGTCTCTCAGACCGGTCACCTGTGTTTTTGACCAGGCAGCTACCGTCTCAGTCTTCGGGTGCCTGTTGTGAGCCAGGAGTATTGCCCATGCTCTGACTTGCTGTCAGTCAGCGATCCCATATGTCCTCCTTAGGCTCATAAGTTTGCTAGGAAGCCCCCAGGACTCAGACGCCGCTTACTCACTAGACTGCCAGTTTATTGCAAAGGATTCTAAAGGGTGCAGCCAGCAGCCAGACGCATAGAACAAGGTGGGGCTCAGCCAGAGTGACTGTGCTGGGAGCTTGGAGTCTGTCAGCTGGTACGTGGACGCCCTCTGTCCCCAGCTGGAAGCTCTCGGAAGCACCTTCTGTAGGAGGCTTGACTGAGGCTGTGTTACTTTGACATAGCTGATTTATTCATTTCTACTTCTCACACTTCTGGAAAATGGGGGACAGAACTGTCCGCCTGAGCCCTATCCTTGTTGGTTTCCCTGGCAGCCAGCCCCAGCCTCAGTTGTTTTCATAAGCTACTTTCATTAACAACATTAAGAACCACAAACATCCATTTAAACTTTTATGACTGAAGTTTTTTTCTGGAATGAGGACAAGAGACTAGATTCTGTGACAGAAGACTCTTTCATTGCTCACGAGATTCCAGATCTGGGAGTTATGAGACAGTAACTGTGGGTGGAGAGCAAACATACATGTGAAATAGACTTTGTTTGTTCTTTTGAATGAACTAACATATTTTTATGAATCATAATATTGCCAATAGATATTAATTTTTTAATTGTACAAGTAAGGCATATTCATTACAGAAAATTAGAAAGTAAAGATACACAAGAAGAAGGAAATGAGAATTATGTATGGTTCCATTATCCCCAGAGTAATGAGGAATATAACATCTGATATCTTAATACATACATATTTAGATTAAAAAGGTTTTAAAATAAAAATGGAGTCACGCTCTAATAAATTGTGCATTGATGTATAATCTGCCTTCCTGTTCACTCACCAGTGTACATAGATTCAGTTATTCAGGTGTTGTTAGTGCACGACTAAGGGTACTGCATGGCCCCCCCTTGCACATTCTAAAGGGGTCCAGCAATTCTTAGGCACAAAGGCGAAGGAGACTCAGTGTCAAAGAACTTCAATGGAATTCATGTGCGGAGAGACAGAAGGATCACGGTCTCCACAAGAAATTCCCCGAGTTACCCGTCCTCTGTGGGTAACTGGCTGGACAGCCATGAGGCCTGAAGCTGCCACAAGTCCACGGCACCTCCAGCCAGGGACCCTGGCAGAGGGTTCTGGAGCAGGTCACAGCTACCTGGGGCCACAGGAGCAACGTCAAGGCGCAAATCCAGGCTGTGGCTTCCCTTGTCACGTGGCCACGTGTCTCCACAAGTCTTTCCTCAGGTGTCTTTCCGTGTCTTCTGAGTCCATGGTGCAGGCCCCAAACTGAGGAGCAAGTGTTCCCTTCTTCCCCATTTGTCTCCCCCTGAGCCACTTGGCTTCACCTGGGTGCTCAGCTCCGCCCCTCACTAAGTGGGGCAGGGGCCAAGTTACCTCTCCCTTTTGTGGAGATAACTCTAACAATACCTTTTTTGTGCCCGCCTTTAAAGTTCTTTCTCGAAAATTCCTCATTTTCTATCTTTGCCATCTGGTTGTTTGTAATGCTTTCAGGTGGCTGAAGTTTGAAGAAGATGTCGAGGATGGGGGAGAGCGCTGGAGCAAGCCTTATGTGGCAACCCTTTCGTTGCACAGTCTCTTTGAGCTGAGGAGCTGTCTTATTAACGGAACAGTCCTTCTGGATATGCGTGCAAATAGCATAGAAGAAATTTCAGGTAAGGTTAGGTGAGGAAAATGGAAGCACGTTAGTGTAAATTGACAAATGTGACACAGAGGGAAGATTATGTCGCCTAACTTTCCCAACCTCAGCATCTTCATCTATGGGTGGGCTTCAAACTCAGAAGATAAGCTGCTTCACAGATGTAGGGATTCAGGTGACAGAGTGTGTTCAGTCTTTCATTTGCCTGCCACTCAGAAAACATTGATGTGTGTCTGCTGTATGCACGGGAAGGTGCTTAGCACAGGGGAATAAAGACATACAGTTCCTGTCCCCAGTCAGCCCACTGTCCAGCAGGGGAAATAGCCATGGAAACAATCAAAATCAACACAGCAAAGATAAGTTTTGGTAATAAATAAAGGAGCAACTGGTGGTTATGTAGAGAAAAAGAAGTTAAAGATTTTTATAGTGTGTTTGTTAGCAAGGCATAAAGGAAATTGAACTAGGGTACCCTCCGGTCCTGGTCAGGATGCGAAGGGGACGTACGTGTCTGATACAGTCCCCATGCTGGAGTGTGAGACGCATTCCCCACTGTGTGGGTCTCCTTGGCTAGACAGGTTAAGTAGAGATTGCTCCAAACTGTGCTCCATTTCAGAAATTCAAGTAATTCTGCTTTTCTGGGGTCATGTGGAGACCCAGGGGTGAGGTGGGGGGGCGGCACTGTGTCCCCTTTTTTTCCAAGGAAGTGCCCCAGAATCACCACTCTAACTGCCTGGGGAAGGCTAGAACTCTTGTGTTGACCACTGAGGTCACATCCGTATTTTGTTACTGTTTGGTTAGGTGTCTGAAATTCCGTGAGGGTCTCTTGAAAGATCCTGTATAAGGTTGAAGAACCCTGGGAGTCAGTGAAACTGCTTATAACTCTGAGATCAACAGGGAAACACTGGCGAGTTTTTGGCAGCATAATGAGCAAGCTTTGCATTTTAGATGATAATGATGACAGCAATCTGGAGGATGAATTGAAGGGGGACTGTGGTGTAAGCTACTGCAGTGGTTGAGATGGGGCATTCCGTCAAACCATAGTCAGGGACGGGAGGAGGGAGAATTGCTTCCCGGGAAACACAGAGTAAAGCTGGTGAGACGACTTGGCAGTCTGAGGGCTGAATAGTGCCCCCCTAAAGATATACATAGAGAATTAATGAGCTGGCTTAGGTGGCTTGAAAACAACCTGATCTGGTGGGGAAATTAGTTTGTTTTATACTTGCTGACTCTAGGGGTTGTGGGGCCGCCAGTGTAGATGCCTAGTGAATGACTGAAAGGCTGACCCGGATTCCAGGAAAGCGATAGGAACTAGGACCGCGTTTCGGAGGGGGGCGGGGTCAACACATTCGTAGTCAGCTCGTATTTAGAGCCTTATAAGTGGTTTTCATAACGGAGGGCAGAAACTAGCGGAACGCCAATGTGCAAGTGCAGCGTGGAGGGGTTTGTGGGTAGGTTGGAGGAAGACGAATCTAAAAGACTCTGAGGCGTGGTCAGAGAGATGAGTAGAGAACAGGGAACAGCCATGAAGTGCATACTCCTTTCCCAGAGTTGCTGGAGCAGAGCGCCACAAATTTGGTGACAGAGTTGTTCTCTCACAGTTCTGGAAGCAGGAAGGTCATAATCGAGTGTTAGCAGAGCTACACTCTTGCCGAGGCTCCAGGGGAAAATCAGGCCTTGTTTCTTCCAGCTGCCCCTCTGCGAGGCTGTAAGTGCCCCTCAGCAGACGGCTGCCGAGCACCCACCCGTGTGCCTCTGTCTTTGCGCGAACTCGTCACTCATGGCCCTGGAATTAGGACTCATCCCAGTAATTCAGGATGACCTCATTTGGTGGTCCTTTGTTACATCTACGAGGTTCCTTTTTTCCAAATAAAATTATACTCACAGATTCTTGGGGGGGGGGTTAGAGTTAGGCATATCTTTAGGGGGCACCATGCAACCCGCTACGTAAACCAAGAAGGAGAGAGTTTCAGTTCATCAGCGGCAAACACTACAGAGAGATCAGGTTAGTTTAGGACTAGGAAAATCCATGAGGTTTAGCAACAAGGGAGTTATTGATGATTGTATCAAAAGCAATTTTATAGGGATTGCCGAAGTGCAGGAGACTGAGGAAGTTTTCATTTGCGAACTTCAAGTGATAAGAGAGAGAGACAGCAGTTGATGAAGGGGATCGTGGTGTTTTTTATTCCCCATGAGATGAAGGACCCTAAAGTATGTTCAGAATGGAGGTGGGGCAGGACCACAGTGTGGCGCTCCACGGTGGTGGCAGCATTAGCTCCATGATACAGACGCGGAAAGCGCGGCACAGACAGGTGAGGCAGCTTGCCGGGGACCACAGTGTGGCGAGCGGTGAAACTGGCGGGGTGTGCGCCTCCTGCCTCAGACCCTGCGGTGACTGCTGCTGGCCTCCTCCTACCTCTGCGCCTTGAAGGTGGACGCCTGCTGGTAATTGTCTGGGCACTTGGTCACTGTAATTATTTCTACAGGTTCCATCCCCTTTCGTCTTCTGGCACCCTCTATTACAGTTACTCTTGGCAGCCACAGCATCTTGGAGGGGAGAGAAAGGGAGCGTGGCCGATCACAGAATAACGTGGGCTTTGAGTCAGGCAGTCCTGGGCTTGAGTCCCAGCTCTGCAGCGTGCTACATGTGTGACCCTGGAGACTTTGTAAGGATTGGACCTTTGTCCCCTTAGCTGTAAAAACTGTTGTAATGCCACCTCCTCCCCAGCTTCTGAAAGGACTACAGTAGGTCGTTACGGAAGATTGGCAGTATAGTTCCTGGCGCGTAGTAAGTGCTCAGCCGTTTCTGTTCCTAATGATGGTGACTTGTTGCGTGAATCAAGTTTATCTTGTGACCACTGTTATTCAAATAATAATTTCTACTTCACTGAGGTAGAAATTACATTTTAATGACCCCAGTGGCACCACCCCTCACTCCTTGCCCCTCCCCCACCGCACCTGGCCCTGGCCTCCTTGGGGTCACTGGTCCTCAGTCTGAGCCTTCATGTTAGCGCCTACTTTCTAGACTTGATCCTGGACCAGCAGGAGCTGTTTAGTGACCTGAGTGACAGCACGAGGGTTAAAGTGCGGGAAGCCCTTCTCAAAAAGCACCATCATCAGAATGAAAAGAAGAGAAATAACCTCATTCCGATTGTTCGCTCTTTCGCTGAAGTTGGTAAGAAGCAGTCTGATCCACATTCGATGGATAAAAATGGTAAGATATTGGGAGAGACGTTTCCTCTTTTTAGTACTGAGACATTTAGGGACTATTGGAGATATTAATTACTGGAGGACAGGAGCTGTATTTGTCTAATACTTGCCCATGCTCACTGACGCCACTTTCTGCTTGGTTGGCCAGATGGCTGGGGAGGGCTGGTGCCCAGCTCTGTCGTGGCCTAGGGGTGCCTGCCTTGGATAGATCTCACAGGACCCAGGGACTTGTGCCCCACAGTTACCCACACCGGGGAGGATTGGGGACGAGGGAAGATCATCTGGGGCCTTTCAGAGAGTAAATTGTCTTAGATCAGGGAGGTGAAATGTGGTAATGCATGCTCGTGAACTTTGCAGCTTGGGCTTCTGACTTTACCACTTGCAAAGGCAAGAGTTTGAGGAATATTCTGTAACCTTTTCAAGTCTCATTTTTTTTTTGTCTGTAAAATTGTGATTATTACTCTACTTTTGAATCTACTCCAATTTTATTGTGAGTCTTTAATAAATTAATCCATCTATCACCTTAATCCATCTATCACCTTAATCAGGCTCATGGTGGGGCAGAGGAAGGTTGTAAACACTCAACTGATTGATTTCCTTCCGTGGTTAGGCAGGGCCTAACCCATTGATCTTGTCCCCACGTTTACTGAATCACACTGCAGCGGCTGTGCCTAGGCATCTGTGCATTTAGAAAGTTTTTCACAGAAGTCTGATAAGCACCCCAGGTTAAGGAATATTGCCTTAATCGAGAAGAAAAGAGGGTCATAAATGTGTTCAAACAGAAGATGGAGAAGTAGTAAGATCTGTGTCCTTCCTCCCTTTAGTGCTGAGTAAAGTAAGGAAGTAGGTGTGTGTGGGACCTGGCCTCGTAATTACCTTAACCACTTCTCCACGTGGGCTTTGCAGGAGATAGTTGTAGGTAACTGGTGATGGGTGGGGTGTGCCTGAAGGTGGACAGGGCAGGGGCTCAGAGAATTGTGTTTGTCTGTCTCCAAATAGGCCAGACTGTGTCTCCTCAGTCTGTTCCTTCTGCGAATCTTGAAGTGAAAAATGGGATGAATTGTGAACACAGTCCTGTGGATTTAAGCAAGGTGAGCAGAGATGGGAAATCGGCTCATGTGCCTATGAGTAGCTCTGTTGGACCCAAAGCCCAGTTTCTGGAAGCGGGTATACTTTGCTATTTCAAGGCACGCAACACTGGGGCTGGGAAGGTCTGCAGGCCCTTCTGCAGAAGAGGAGGTCCATCTTCTCGTGTCTCCTAGTCCAGCCGGAATGGGGCTGATGTATCAGTTTGTTCTCCTGGGCTCGCGCACTGAGACTGGCTAACCTCTGAGCAGCCTTCCTTCAGAGCTTCTGCTTGGCAGTCATCTTTTTTGTTAGCGACTCTCCTCCTCAATTCGAGGAATTTTGTCAAACCAGTATTTTGGCTACATTTCCTAAAACCACGTCATAACTGAAGCTTTTCTTAGGGTGGCGCCTTGTGTTGGTGTTGTCTGATGCTTCCACGGGGCGGTACCCTGCTGCTGCTTCTGCCCTGTGCCTCAGCTCCCCCTCCCCCCCCCCACTCTGGTCTACCCCGACACTTCCTAGACACAGGTCACGCTGTGCTGCCTCCTGTACATAATGTTCCCTGCTTTGCTTAGAAAGCCTGAAGCCTCTGTCAAGCATTAAGGTATTTTAAATGAGGAGATTTGACCTGGGGCTTCAAAAAC
>NW_004567135.1:6344896-6347397 GCF_000260355.1 Condylura cristata | reverse complement strand
AGGTCTATGATAAGGATAAATGAAAACTGGGGGAAAACTTATGAAATCATAACATGACATTTAAATGTAAGGTGTGGAGCAGGGGATGGAATTGGTGTTTGAGATGAGAGCTACCAAGTTACCAGAAGCTTCTGTTGGATTTTCAGGTGGACCTTCATTTCATGAAGAAAATCCCCACAGGGGCAGAGGCCTCAAACGTCCTGGTCGGAGAGGTGGACGCTCTCGGCCGCCCCATCGTCGCCTTTGTGAGGCTGTCGCCGGCTGTTCTCCTCTCGGGCCTGACGGAAGTTCCCATCCCCACTAGGTGAGACAAAGACAGCCAAACCGAGCGTAGTCTGCCTCACGCAGTGTTGTAAAGCGCAGGCTTATGGGCCGCTGGGGGCAGAGGCCAGCTGATGCCAACATTTGGGGCTAATTAATTTAGGGTTAAAATTCAGTAACCTCAGAAAACTAGGATGCACTTGGTTACCTCTACACAGAGAATTCCAAGACTCTTAAGTGTTGCTGTGCAGTGCTTACAGCCTTGGAGACGGAGAACTGAAGAACAGTCCAAGGGCGCAGCGAGGACCAGTCATTTGTTATAATGAGGAGTCTCAGCCTCGCTCCCCCGTCCTGGGGCGCTGTGTGTCGGACACCTCCTCTCTGAGCACAGGCACGGATGTCTCTTTCCATGGCAGGGCTTGTGCGGTTTGCAGATATGTTCAGAAGGCTGGTCATGCACTCTGAAGGTGATTCAGCACCTCGTTAATTACCGGGTGGTCAGATGTCCAGAAGACAGCTTAGACTCTTCCTTCAGGCTTGTTCAATTCAGCTTCCTTATCCCAGTCCTCTGCCCATCATTTTCTTATTAGAGCAAATAAGGTTCACTACAATACCATGTATTACGAAAGTGGCCTTTCTATAGCAAGGAATTGTATCAATGGGACCCCACAGTGTTAACCACGTTATCGAACAGATTCATACAGACAGTTTCCAGTGCCACAGAGGAGCTGTTAGGTCAAGGCAAGTAGGCCTGCCCCGTACTGGGCTGTCTCCGCCTGCTGAAGGAGCCACGACGCTGGCGTTTGGCAGGAGACAGAAGCGCTCTGCTGCACGGAACACAGCCGGGGCCACTTCTTCAGATTTATGTACATAATTTTATTCTTTTATTCTTTGTATGTTTGCTAGATTCTTGTTTATCCTGTTGGGCCCAGTAGGGAAAGGTCAGCAGTACCATGAGATTGGCAGATCCATGGCCACCATCATGACCGACGAAGTAAGTGCTGCCTTTGCTGCTCACGCGCACAGCGCCCCAGTGCCGAGCACTCGCTGCGCCAGGCACTGTGCCAGTAGCCGGGGAGGACAGTCGCACGGCAGTGCCTTCTGGAAAGCCTTCACTCACTTCCCTGAGCGCTTCTTGTGGGAGGATCGTGCCCTTGGCTGTGTGTGTGGGGGGGGTTTCTTCCATGTCATTTCACCCTTCTTGAAAAATCAAGGATGCAGAGAAACCTTTCTCTGAGAAAATCATTACTAGCAGGCAGGTTATCTAGAGAGAAACATGTTAAGGCTGACCTCACGTGTTAGAGAGGGTGGTTAGTTAAACACACTCAGGCTGTTGACACAGGGAACCCGCACTCCCGTTCTGTGCAGAGGAGACCCGTTTGTAGGGTCAGGGCGCTGCAGTGTGGGTTTCCCGGCAGCGAGACCCATGGCTGTCGCGGTGCTCAGGCCCAGCGCGTCGCCGGGTAAGCACAGCGGTGCTCTGGACGTTGCCGAGCAGCGCGCTCAAGGCACGTGTCCAGCAGGCAGCAGGAGACAGAAACTGTTCACGCGCTCTCCTTGGTTGGTGGGTTTGTTTCCTCAAGGACGGTGTTAGCAATTCTGTCAGGCCCCCAGCCCTGTGGTCCGAGAAGTTTCCCCACACCTTGCCTTCTGTTCCTTTTTTTAATGAAATTATGCAACTTCAGAGCCAAGTCTTGTCGCTTCGTATTCTTACGAATATGCTGCTCTCTTGACCCATCTCACCTTTTACTTTTACCCTTCTCCTGGCAGACATAAAAATCCAGAGGTTGACAGGTGGTGATTTTATTGTCCAGCCAGTTAGGTATTAGCAGAGCAGGAGGGAGCTGGGACAGGTTCGAGCTGGGGTGACGTGTCAGCTGGGATCGGGGTTCTGAGTGTTTGCCCCGGTGGAGACCTTGTCTGCCTTGTCCTTGCAGAGAAAAAAAAAAAAAGCCAAGATTTCATCTCTGTCCATTACTATATCCATTGTTGGTTGTTTTCAGTCAAGTTATTTTCAGTTTTCCTGAGGGCTTTTTCCTCTCCACAGATTTTTCATGATGTGGCGTACAAGGCAAAAGAGCGAGATGACCTGCTGGCAGGGATTGACGAGTTCCTGGACCAGGTGACTGTGCTCCCTCCGGGAGAGTGGGACCCGTCCATTAGAATTGAACCACCCAAGAACGTCCCTTCCCAGGTGAGGCATGCTCGGTGGCCGGCGGTGGCTGTCTCCTGCTGGGTGC
>NW_004567135.1:6290855-6344621 GCF_000260355.1 Condylura cristata | reverse complement strand
TAGGTGTGATGGGGTCACTCCGTATCACCCTGAGTGGGCTTTAGGCCAGCTTTTGAAGGATGGATGTGGAATGGGAGCAAGGGGATGAGTATGATATGTATGTTCTGAGTGAAGCTATTAAATGAAAACAGCCAGTTGTATAAAGAGAGCAAAAAAAGTTCCTCATACTCTTTGGCGGGTTAGAGGAAAGTGGGGGCTCCCAGTGTGCTCGAGGCGCCTGGCCAGGGGCTTCATGCTTGCTGCCTCCCTCTTCCAGCCACAGCTCCACATAGGTGCAGGAAGTCCTGCTGAGTGTATTGATAAGTTCTAGGAAGCTGTGACTTTAAGCCCAGGGAGGTGTAAGGAAACCAAGTTTTTGAATAGTATTTCATTCAGTATTGGTGGAGGATTTTTTCCCTTCAGCATTACAATGAAACAACATGGAACAAAGCGGCATCATTCAAGGACCTATTGTATTGTCGTCCTTGGTTTTACAAATGAGGAATAAAACGATCTTCAGAGTTCTGTGTCAGGTAATAGAGGAGCAGCTTATAACTGGAATTCAGGTCGTATCTGATGCCAAAGTTCCCACCTTTCTATTTCTGGGCAAGGCAGAGTTAGGCATTAAGAGAAGAGGATGAATTGGTTTTTTTTCCCAGGAAAGTCAATAAGTTGTCCCAAATAAGTAAACATATCTGAAAGCTAAAAATAGCTGGGGATAATTTGGCTACTCTCGGATGATCTCATCACTTCTTCCCTGTTAACAAGAAGGACAGAATAGACGGCTGACTTTTCTAATTTTGTGGTTCTTTGTTAAAAGGAGAAAAGGAAAATGCCTGGAGTTCCAAATGGAAATATTTGCCACATAGAACCAGAACCGCATGGGGGTCACAGCGGTCCGGAACTGCAGCGCACGGGGCGGTGAGTTCTGGCGCGTTTCACTGCTGATTCTGCGCACGGGCAGAAGGCGTAGGGAGGAGAGTCCTGCCTGCTTCAGCTTCGTTCCCGTAGTGTGTTGCCTGGGAATGACTTTGCAAAGGGAACCACTGACTGCCAGGTGTCACCAAAAATTATTCAAGTTGCTCAAACTGTCTTGTCTCATCTGCAGTCCTTCCCGTACACGGGTCACCTCTCCTCGTGCCAGACTGGCTGCTCCATGTCCTTTGACTCAGTTCCGCTGTGATTTCTTTTGAAAGCCTTCTAGGACTTCCTGTGAGTGAGGCTGTTGGGCCGCAGCACTGACTTTGAACCCTGCCGCTTGCCATACTTGGTGATTCACTACTACTGCTTGATTCTTTTTTTTTCTGCTGGACTATTTGCTCTAAAAGGACAGACGCCCCCTTCTGTGCCAACCACCAGCACAGGGCCCTACACAGAGAAGGGAGAATCTGAGCACTAAGTGGACACTTGCGAAATAATGACTTTCCTGTGGCGTGAGTGGACTAGGTGTGGGTAAACAATAATAAATGCGGGGTAGGGAAGTGGGTCCCTTTTGGGTGTCTCAGAATCGACACCTTAGGCCAGATTTTATGGGCTAATGTGCAAGCAGGGGCTGCTCTGTGATGGGTGAAGGAAACTGGTCCCCAGATCAGTAGGTTTCGCTGCCAGAGAGGAAAGTGCAAAGCGGGTGATGCTTTGGGTCAGTGACACCGAGAGGGGCCTGCCGGGGTGGGAGAGGGCAGGGACTCGGCTCTGGCTTTGTCATTGTGCTCTTATCTGCCAGGGGCTGCTGGTGAGAGCCTCCGGCAGGACCAGGCGGTGGACGGCAGCTTTTATTGTCCTCTACTCCTGTGCTTTCCCTCCTTGCTTGACGTCATATATTTGGCCCCCTTTTCCAATCCTCAGAATTTTATCCAGTGGGAACTCAGGTTTGGAGGTTTTCGTTTTTTGGAGTTGCAGGAAGTAATTTATTTTTCCTATTTTGGAAATTCTGGGATAGGTCAGGAGAGGAACAGGAAACAGGAGAGAACGGCACTTAATTGTATCAGAATTATCAGAATGTCGGGATCCTGATAGTTTGTTTCCCGGCTGGTGGAAATTGTTTGCGGATGGAATAGGCTCTGGGGAGGGGTCACTGGAGGAAACAGAATTGATGGGAGGGATCACCAAAGCCAGGCGTCTGACATTTAATGTGGGGAGAGGTCTGAATTGGGTGGAGGCTGTATGGGCGGCCAAGGGAAGCGCCTGTCCTTGGAATGGGGTTGCAGCAGTCCTGGAAGAGGTGGCGGTATTTATCTTGGGGGAAGGGCTTTGGATGTGGATTGGATGATATTTCAGAATTACGCTCTATCTTTTAAATATAAAGGGTGCCCACACCCAGGCCTTAGAGTCGGAAGCCGTGGCTGTAAGGGCGCCAAGGCTCCCGTCAGGTACGTGTGCAGAGGTGAGGCTGCAGGGGTCTTTTCTTTCCATTTTTTGGTGTCAGAGTGAGAATGCGCTAAGGTTCTAGGCCTTTTGAGAGGGTCACTTGCAGTCAACTAGACCGAATGGTAACAGTTACGGAGTCTCAGAAATGGCGCTTCCTGTCCAGCGCGGGGGCCATCGCATGCTCAGTCTCTAACTCAGGACCCTGCTCACAAGTTCAGACGGAGCTCGAGGAGGTTGCCTCACAACGGCGCGTTGAATTTACAGAATTGGCAAGGCTGAAAGGAAGAGTATCTGCCAGCTCTGTGGGAGAGAGGTACTACCTCTTCCTGAGCTCCTACGTCTGCTCAGAGCCCTCAGTACCAGGCAAGCGGCCTTCCTGCCACGGCGGCCTGAGGCCAGGGAGGTGATAGGGAGCTTCATGCCTGGCAGCCCAGGTCATACGGGAGGAGAGCGTGCGCCTGCCCTGAAGACGGGCCCTCGGCGCTGCAGGCTCTCCTGGACACAGGCTAACTACACTGTTCTAGAAGTCCTTATGCCGTTAGTCATGCTTCTCTGAGGGGTGCGAAAGCAGGGACGCATGCGGAGCCTCGGGGTGTTACCCTGGTGAGGTAAGCACATGTTCGAAGGCAAAGTAGTGTAGACCCCAAGGGGAAGGAGACAAAGCTGAGAACTGTCCCAGAGCCCACGTCGCCTGCCTCTCTGGGGTGGTTTGCAGCGGGGCCCCGGGCCCCGACACTGAGGCGGGCACCGTGGCCTGTGCATTGCGTCCGCAGTGAGGCAGGGACTGCAGGGCTCCTGGGCCAAAGGCCTCACAGTGGGCGAACACTCTAGAGAAGAGGGCTTTTCTAAGGTAGATTCACGCACCTGCTGCGAGTGCCACTTTTGGCAAAGTCCATTGAAAGACAATCCGGAGCTGCTACCTTGACGACCTCCTCTTCTGCCCCAAACACGCTTTGAAACAGTTGCTTCCAAAGCGCACCAGACGGAAGCTGGCCGGCTGTGCCCAGAGCCCTCCGGACAAGGGCTCGGTGGTGCTGCGGAGCCCATGCCCGCTGGGCGGGGTGGCCCTTCCGTGCACCCCACTGCGGTTCCCAGCACTGTGTGCGTCTGTTCCCAAAGGCTCGAAACATCAAAACTAGTAGTGAACAGAAAGGAAGTCTCAAGTGGGGAGGAGCATCCCTGCTTGAGTAATGGCTGCCAGATGTGCGATTGTGGCCTGATTTTATGCACAGATGAAATGCAAAGCTGATTCCATCCATGGTATTCACAAGTTTTATTATTTTATAGTTATGCCACTGATAGGAGCCGCAGAACATTTATCACCTCTTTTACTCTGTTAGGCAGATGGATACCCTCCCTTTCTGTTTAAGACACGTTTCGCCTAAACCCTTCGTCTGCTGCTCACCTCCAGGCAGCTCCAGTGCCGGCCGACCAGTTATGGCAGCACCTCAGCCTGCCTCAGTGGGGCTAGCTCATGTCGCAGGAGGGACATACCCTTGGGAGGACGGTCATTCCGTGGATAAGGGTAGTGCTCACCTGGTCTAACGTGTGTGGCTTGGGGCCTACGCATGCTGACTTTTGCCCCCAGCTAATCGTAGCTGCCGTGCCCGTAAGGTCTTTGTGGCGCCCTGTACCCAGAGGAGAGGGCAAGGCAGAGGGACACCTTCATGCAGCCTGGAGCCTTGATCCCGCCCCTAGGAGAGCGCTCCTGGGGGGGCGGGACCCTGTAGCTGGCTCCCACCCGAGCTGGGTCCAGGCAGGCCGGGCCCAGAGCCGTCGCAAGGCTGCCTTGCTTCTCTCCCCTGCGCCAGATCCAGACTGTGATGTTACTGCTCTGAGTTGAGGACATTAGTGAGCCCCAATTAATCGCACCCAAAGTGGAGGAAAAGAACAAATGGGTAAGACAGCTTGGTCTGTGTCGTGTCTCCCTGGGTCCCATTGCCCGGCTGCGGGCTGGAGGAGGGAGCTTGTGCGTGGAGAGAACACAGGCCTCTCCTGTGGCGCAGTTCCAGGTCCTGTGGGACTCCCCAAGGGCCCCGGCATCCAGAAAGACAGAGCTGGCCCAGCCCCTCTTAGAGAGCAGCTGCTGCTAACTGTCGTCCTGTTTGTTAACTTTCACCTACGGAAAATGCCAAATACATGAAAAAGCAGAGTGGACAGCAGAGTGAGCCTATGCGTCCATCCGTGGTCGTCAACATTTTGCCAGTCTGTTTCATCGATTGCTTTCTATGTAATTGTTTTATTTTATGTTTTCTAGATTATTTTAAGCCAAATCACCGGTACCATGTCATTATACCTGTAACTGCATCAGTATGTATCTGTTTGATAAGAGATTATTAAAAATAACTATGCCGTTATGAAATCTAACACAATTAACAATAATTCTCTTAAGCTGTCTAATGCTCAGTCCAGTTTCAACCTTTTGTGATTATCTTAGCAACGTCATTTTGGAGTTCTTGTATTTGATGTAGAATCTAATCAGAATCTGCATTGCAGTTAGTTATTGTGTTCCCCTCCGAGAGCAGCTCGCCTTCCTTTTTTTGTTTATGCCTTTGACTTGTAGGAGGAACCATTAGTTTGTCCTGTAGTTTTGTCACTCTCCTAAAAATTTCACTGTAGTACAGTGACTACAGCCTTAGCAATATGGACCCTGACTGAGAACACTGCCACTTTTTGGGGTGAGGTCTCGCTCTGGCTCTGTCCTGTTGTGGGAGTGGACAAGGGCCCAGAACCCCCTTCAGGCTGCTGTTTCTACCCCTGACTCGCCCTTGAGTTCACACACTTCTCCCCGCAGCCCTCTGCCTCTGCTTTCAGCTCACGTGCCATTACTTGCGTCTCTGCCAGCGTGGTCCCTCCAGCATGCATGCTTCTTACGTCCCCTTCTTTACAATCTTCAGTGATTTGACATATCAGTAAGGTCGATTCTGTTTCTTAAAGCAGTCGCAGGCCCCTTGTCATTTGGCTTCTCTCATCTGGCCTGTTGGCTCTTGCCCCTCCCACAACTCATGCAGCGCCTGGATCCCTCCCTTGGCACTCACCACAAGGGCCACCCATGCCAGGCCCTCTGCCTCATCTGACTGACTGCTGTCATTGCCCTCTCTGCTGTTCCAGCTGCTGCGGCGCCCTCACAACGCTGCTTGTCTCCTGCATTCCGCGTCGGCCTGGAGAGCAGGCTGTGCTTGTTTTACTCACTGCTTGAGCCAAGTACCTAATATTCCTTGTGAGTTGCAAGCAAGAGTTATGCTAATTTCTCAAGAGTAGGGTAGGTAGCTGTTCAGAGTAGGAGAAAACATGTGATAGGGGTGTTTTATCTAGACAACATAATAAAACTAACACTTTTAATACCTTGAATCGGTGTTGTACATTTCCTCCTAACAGCTCAGAGTTTGAAGCTAATACTTAATTTCATGTTTTTTTTTTAAACTTTTTGAATGGTTGGTAATATGCACATCAATTTATTAATTTTATACTTAACAGAATCATACAAATTCATGTGTTTGGTTGCAAAGAATCTGTGCTGATTCCAGAGCAGTTTCTTCTACACTTGGGGTCAAGTTGGAGCCCATCTTGTATTACCTCAAAACAGAGTATCTTGAAGTGCATTCAAATGTGCACTGCTTGTGTGCTTCTGTGGAAGGGGGACTGGACGAGGGCCTGCCTGCCGTGTTTTCACAGGCTGTTTGGGGGCTTGGTGCTGGACATCAAGCGGAAGGCCCCTTGGTACTGGAGCGACTACCGGGACGCACTCAGCCTGCAGTGTCTGGCCTCCTTCCTGTTCCTGTACTGCGCCTGCATGTCGCCTGTCATCACCTTTGGGGGGCTGCTCGGAGAAGCCACGGAGGGGCGAATAGTAAGCATTTTAACCATTTCCAGTGGTCCCAAACAAGACTTCAACTACTGGCTGCTCGGCCCAGTGGGGGGAAAATTCTGGCTGCTGGGGTGGAGGAGAATGGATGTTGTGTACCGAATTATCATGGTATTTTGACTTCAGATCAAGCAGCAGCACAGTTCTCCCTTTGAAACAGACTGGCTTCTGCTATGGTATCAATTCCAGTAGATTATCGGCCAGTTGAATTGTTCATTGCCCCAAAGATGGAAAATGATAGGTTGATGTCATTTGAAAATGACATCTAAGGTAACTCTGTATGGCAGCTTGTAGATTGAATGGTATCATTGTGGCTTCTGTAAATTTTTGAGTACCGAATTGGGCCACTGATGAATAGACTTAGCCGAGGAGTCACAAGTGGATGTACTGGGCACTGGAGTGATCAAAGTGGCATCTTACAGGGGCATTAGCCCGGGTGTACATCTTGTTGAAATGAAATGCAAGCAAATGGCTCGTTGCGCAGACGTGAGGGCTGAGTCAGGTGTGCGCTGCACGCCACTCGTTAGAGTTGGGCTGTAGACTCAGTGTGGTGTTTTTTCCTTTCTCAGAGTGCAATCGAGTCCTTGTTTGGTGCCTCCATGACTGGGATCGCTTATTCCTTATTTGCGGGACAGGCTCTTACCATCCTGGGGAGTACTGGGCCAGTGCTCGTCTTCGAAAAGATTTTGTTCAAATTCTGCAAGTAAGACTCTTGGCTTTCTGGGAGCTACCTGGGTGTGAGGCTCTGGGGCTGGGCGCCAGGCTGCTGCGCGGTTATGCGGGAGTGTGAGGTGCCTGGCAGAGTGCGGGAGGAGGCGCATTTGGGCCGTTGTCCTGCCCGGGAGCGCCGGATCTAAGCGCTCCAGGCGCGCCCAGTCCTGCTGAGCTTTCTCAGTGTCCCTCGCCTGTTCTTGAAGTCCCACCCCGTGTTATGCGCCTGTGTGTTTACTGAGGCGTAACTGGCTTATACCATTTTTACTGGTTTTGGGTGCACAACGTAATGATCTGACACTTGTATATATTGCGAAATGCTCACCACGATAAGTCTACTTTTATCTTAAAAAAAAAAAAAATTCCTTAACCAATTCAGACCCCACCCCTTCATGGAAAGTCAGTTTGTAGTTCGCGTTACATACCCCCTCACACACTGGCTGCTGGCAGCGGTGGGGGCTCAGCGGTTTGCCCACTTTTCCTAGAGAATCTTCCATTTTATATTAAAAATAGAAGCATGTGAGATAAGGCCTCGCCCCTTTCTTTTTCTTATCTGCAAGAATAAGATCTTAATTAATGGGCAGTCATGGCAGGAGTGAGCGGGACAGTTCCTTCTTTGGCCACGGTCCGTGGCCTTGAGGCAGATAGCACCAGTGAAGCCAAACTTTCCCACACCCATCCCGAGGCAGCATTTGAGAACGAAGTGCAGTCGGAATAGAGGTACGGAGGTATGGGTAATACGAACTAGTCACATTTCTGACCCTCTGTCTCTGACTGCCGTCCATTCTTGCGCTCCGATGACCTTTTGTTGTGTTCCAGAGACTACGCCCTTTCATACCTGTCCCTGCGGGCTTGTATCGGGCTGTGGACTGCCTTCCTCTGTATCGTCCTCGTGGCAACTGATGCCAGTTCCCTGGTCTGCTACATTACCCGCTTCACTGAAGAAGCATTTGCCTCTCTGATTTGCATTATCTTCATCTATGAAGCAATAGAAAAGCTGATTCACCTGGCAGAGACCTACCCTGTCCACATGCACAGCCAGCTGGACCACCTTAGCCTGTACTAGTAAGTATGCTGCCTGCTTGTTAAAAAAATTGAACCAAGGCTCTGAGTTTAATGGTTAACATAGGGCCCCAGGTGTGCTTTAGCTTCTGGTAAGGAGGTTTCTTGGTCCCTTGGGAACTGAAACTCAGATATGGATTGAAGAACTGGGGGGCTGCCGAAGAATTGATGATAGAGAAGATGGGCTTTAGGTGAAACCCAGAGGGAACTTGAGAAATGCTTTGCCCAGCAGATCTTTTGGTTGTTGGATTAAGACTAAAATAAACTGCAGGTGTGTCAGGAGGAACTCAAGTTAGTTCTGAGGAAGAACTAATTTTTACAAGAACTTGTGAGCCCCTGGATCATGTTATCAAGTAAGAGCACCCTTTCTCTGAGACAATATACAGGCTGCTCTTGGGAATCTTTCCATAGACATAGATGAATAATTCTAGTTCCATGGCTTTTTACTTTGTATCCTGAAAATCTAGAACTCTAATTACTTGTATATATTGTAACTCAAAACATTTCTTCATGTGCTCAATATATTTGAATCAACTGGGAAGGAAACAGTACTTTCAGCCATCTGGCCACCTCCCCCCGAGATTGTGTCTCCTGGTCACCCTGCAGACCTGCATCCTGCTCCGCGTGTGGGCTCCGTCCCTCCTGGCCGTGCAGGTCTGCCGCGGAGGGTCTGGCTGCGAAGTGAAAAATTTCAGCCTGAAACCGGGCAGAGAGATGGCTGTTTCTGCCAGCTAGCCGCAGATTCTGACTGATCATTGACTCTTTAAGATCAGTTCATTAAAAATTATTAAAATAAAAAAGTTATTTTACTACAAAACAATAACCAATAAAGAAGGTAACCTTTGAAGCCTTGTAGACTGATCGCTATTGGCATAATATCACTCTTGCGCCTATTTTAAGCATTTGTTCATTTAACAAATAATTGTTGGGCACCTACTATATACCAGGTGCTGTTTCAGGCCTGCAGACACAGCAGTGAGCTTCCTACAGACAGACAGAGGCCCCATCAGGCTTGTATCCTAGTGGGAGAGGACAAAGGCGGCCAGCCCTGTACTGAGCAGGCTTTGATCTGACACCTTCGTGCCTTGCTGACAGAGCTCACCACGCTGTTTCCTAGGAGAACCGGCGTGAAGCTAGAACGCCTCATGTCTTTAAATGGTCTTATGTTGATACGTGAGGAGCTGATGTTTTGAATGTTCTTAGAGCAGGTGTAGGCTCACAGAGGTATAGAGGTCGCCCGTCTGTTTCCTACCTGCGCGGCTTCCCCACTGCCAACATCACTGCCGAAGTGGCACTGTACCCGTGCAGCCACCTGGCACGTGCTGTCACTCTGCATCTGTGGTCCACTTTAGGGCTCACTGTTGGTGTTGTACGTCTGGTGGGTGTTGTTGAGTGTGTAATGACATACTCATCATTATTAGCCAGCAGAATAGTTTCACTACTCGAAAAATCCTCTGTGCTCTGCCTTTTCGTCTCTGTCCGCCACCCACCAGCTCTGGCCAGCACTCACCTCTCTGCTGCCCCGTGGAGTAGCCTTTCCCAACGTCACGGTGTGTGAGCATAGAGTGTGGGGCCTTGTCAGGTGTCTCCACCTAATATGCACTTAAGGTTCCTCTGTGTCTTCATTGCATGGTAACTCATTTCTTTCTAGCGCTAAATAGTACTTCATTGTCTGCATGTACTACAGTAAATACATTCCTCTACAAAAGGACATCTTTGGTGCGTCCAAGTTTGAGATTTTTTTTTGTAACTAAATGTAGGATTTTATAGCTTATTCTATACTTTTGATTTTCTTAATTCCCTCAATCGTAATCCGTTGAGATCTTTTAAAAGTTTGTCATGCTATATCCTTAGAAGGCATACACATTAAATTCACAGATGAAACAAAGTTGTTAGGACCGGCTATATTAGTTGAGTATACTGAGTCAGATCAGGCATGAAGCACTGGTACCCGGAGGTCTTATTGTGGCTAGTGTGACAGGTCTGATCTGGTCTGGCTTAGATGGAGGAGGAGGGCTGGGGAGAACCAGGATAATAGGGTACTACATGGGGTAATGCTGTGTCAGGAAGCGTTTGTATTACAATTCTAGAAGACTAACTTTTACAGCTAAACTGTGACAGGAGTGTAGGGGTCAAGCTACTCAGGCTTAGAGAGAACTGTTGAGAGCTAAATGGGGTATCAGGTCCTTCATGCTATTGACATAGGTAAAGCCTATGTCAATAAGAGAAACTAAGAGAAACTAAGCAAGGAACTTCTCAGGTCATGATGGGCGTAACAGATGCCAGGCTTGGTTGTCAGTACACTTTAATCCATGGCCTATATGCTGATTTAAATCTATCATTTTAATGACTGAGTGAAAAGTCAGGGTATGACTGGCCCAATAGATTGCCCTTAGCCGATTTAGACCAGCTCCAGAATCTGAAGTAGGCAAAGGAAAAACAAGGCAGGCTCTGACAGAACCCGTGGCCCAATCATGATAAACGTTCATTGAGTACTTAAATGACTGCCGGATTGCTTTTCTCAGGAATGTTTTTTCCTTTTCCTCTCAGTTGCAGGTGTACTCTTCCAGAGAATCCAAATAATCACACCCTACAGTACTGGAAGGAGAAGAATATTGTGGCAGCAGACGTCCACTGGGCCAACCTGACAGTTAGTGTAAGTCAGGGAGCTGCCAGATGCTGTAGCATGGTGACTGCCGAGCTCGAGAGGGCTTTGAGGGAGAAGCAGGGAAGCTCTGTGGCAAGCGCTGGCGCTTATGAAATAAAGCTCTTTATTATGCCGACTTTCAATTCCCTTTCAAGCGTTCTCTTTTTTAAAAATATTTTATTGATTTATGCATACAAGAACTGTGGTGTCAGCAGGGGGTGAGAAGATTCACCAGAGACAGAGTGGGGAGCAGAACTGGGGGATCCACTGAAATACACTGCTGAGGGGAGCAGCAGGGAGACAGTAGGGGTCTGCTGTGCCTGTGGATCCCTCCCTGGCCGGGGCTCGAACTCATGCTGCCGTGGCTGTGGACAGCTTCACAGTGCTGAGACTTAACCCTGTGCCACCAGGGAGAGCCCAAAAGTTCTCTTGTTCATGAAGTGAAAAGAAAATTAGCATTTTGTTCTCTTCCACCCTCCCAGTGACCCCAGGTATGGATATTTGGGGATGAAGCCAGGCAGGGCAGGGGGGCAGGCCCAGGTTCCGTAGGACAGGAAGAACACTCGTGGCGTGTGGAAATCCTCTGTGTTAAAACCCACGCAACTTGTTTGGGCTCTTCCAGAACCTCTGTTTGCTCAGTTCTGGTGTCATCTTCTAGTGTCAGGACGCTGAGCAGTCTGCCTGCCTGGTGCAGGGGAGAGCCGCCTCTTCATGGAAGCAGGCGGATGCTGCCGGGAGCCAGGAAGCCAGTGCTTCCCAGCAGCCGCGATGGCAGTGAGTGGGAAGATTGGAGGGAAGTGGCTCTTTCTTCCCGCATGCCAACCTTTTATTACCCAGAATGCTTTCCCCCCAGGAATGCCAAAAGATGCATGGAGAATTCACGGGATCTGCGTGTGGCCATCATGGACCTTATACTCCCGATGTGCTCTTTTGGTCCTGTATTCTCTTCTTCACCACCTTCATCCTCTCCAGTACCTTAAAGACATTTAAGACAAGCCGCTATTTCCCGACCAGAGTAGGTAGCACGCTTGTGTGTTTCTTTTTTGCGTTGAAATTCTAACATTGCAGAGCCTGTCCTTAGCGTCTATGCCGCTGTGCCAGAAGACTGGAGGTAAGCCTCCAAATGTTCAGATGTCCTGGTGAGCTGCCCCATGACATTTTCTTTTTCTAGTGTCAGGCTGCCGCTTTCATACATGTGTGATATGGCCTGAGGAGTTGATATTTACAGAATTTTAGAGTGGCAGGAGTAGCGGCATTCTCGGAGGGCTCCTGCACCTCACTTCAGAATCCGTTAGTTTCATCTCCAGAATGCTGGCGCAGGAGCACGCAGTCGCTGGAGCGAGGTCCTGAACGCAGTCATAGGGTGATTGTTCTGGAGGCGGAAGGGCCTCCACGCCGCGCCCCGGTACCTCTTGTGATAGCAGGGGCCTGGCTTCTGTGCCTGCGGCAGCCAAGTGGTCTGGCTTGGTTTGCGCCACCGAAGCCCCAGCTCCATTGCGAGCAGTTTGGGGAGGGCGGAATTAGAGCCCAAGTGAGGAATTTCTAGAGGGATCAAGTTTTTGAAAAGGAGCTAAATCAGGAAAAAAATGGTGGTTTTTCTGTAAGTGAAGCACATTTGCAGAGCAAGCTGTGGATGGGTAGAGGACTCAGCTGATTAAATACTTACTGTACATTAAAGTGGTATTTGAGTGAAAATGAAGGAGGTGAGGGAGCTACCCAAGAAGTTCCCTGAAGGAAAAACATTAAGTAGGGGAGTGAGAAGTGCAAACTGTGAGGTGGGAGAGAGCCTGGCATGTTTACGGAGCAGCGAGGAAGTGTGTGTGCAGCATGAGCTAGTGGGAGACCAGTGAAGCGGTCTGAGACACAGCGGTGCCGGCAGGTGGGCGCGTGGGCCCCGAAGGCCTCGGTTCCTCACGCAGTGGAATGAGAAGCCAGCTCAGGGCTTTGTAGAAGAATGACACGACCAGCCTGTGTTCTAAACGATCTCACCGGTGACTTGACAGAAGGGCAGAGGCAGGATTACAGGCTGCTGCCGTCCCCAGACAGGCTGGGTGCTCGCCCAGCCTGGGGGAGCAGTGGGTGGGGGAAGGGCTCGGATTCTGCCGGGTGCCAAGGCGGAGCGAGGGCGCCTGCAGGTGTCTTAGATGAGGAGTTGAAAGAAGGGGGTTGGTGCTGCCGCCGAGGGTCTTGGCGGGTACAAGTGGGCTTCACTGGCCCCGGAAGATCTTATCCCATTCTCAGAACTGTTACCTAAACCTGGTCATGCTCTAATCAACATTCTTCAGCAATTGGGGTGGTTTATATTAGAGTTTCTCATAGGATTTGTTCTCCGCTCAGAGCCACATTTTTAAATTTCCCTTATAAATATATTCTTATTGCTTAAATATGCTTATATTAATTCCACTATCAAATTAAAGCACTTCAGAGGATTTTAAAGCCTTTTACAATACTGGATATTTTTACTGCATTTAATCTACTAACACATTTTCTTCTAATCTGTTCTCATGCCAGGTTCGCTCCATGGTGAGTGACTTTGCTGTTTTCCTCACTATCTTCACAATGGTGATTATTGATTTTTTTATTGGAGTCCCATCGCCAAAGCTTCAGGTTCCCAGTGTGTTCAAGGTAAACATCGCCCCGTGCTAGGTGTCCTCGTATAGTGCAGTTCTGTTAAATCTAGTTCTGACTTAATTTGAAAGACCTTTGCAATATTCTCCTCATGTAGTCATTTACATCTTAATCTTGCTTCTGATGCCTTACCATTCAAACAGCAAGCTCTTGAGACCTGAGTTAAGTCAGAAAAGCAAAAGAACAGAAAAGCTAAAGCTGTTCAATGACTGCAAAGTATTATTTATTGTTAATCCCTCTTACATCTAGCGCTACTGTGTTTGACAATGGGATGTGCACATTTATGTAAACACAGGTCAGCGCTGTGGAAGCCTGGGGCACTGGAGCAGGTCTGGAGAACAGCACTTGCAGGGTGTGTCCACTGTCTGAGGGCGCGGGGAGCCATGGGAGCACTCTAGGCCCGCTGGAGCCTCTCCACTCAGGACAGGGCTTCAGCCAGCTCTGGGGTTCCTGCCAGAATACTCTCACTGTGCGTGTGTTTGTGTGACTCTCTATAATCCATAATATGTTTCAAAAATATACAAAGAGTAAAATAAATGACCAACATGTGGGGACTCCACATCCCGTTCCATTTGGGGACACTAGCTGAGTGGACAGAAGATGCTCAGTCCCGCGGAGCCCAGAGATGAGACCCGGGCGTATTCAGTGGCTGGAGAGCAATCGTAGGTGAGAGGCGGGGAGGAGAAGGAAGACGGGTGAAGGGCCCAGTCCAGTTGGCCTTGGCCTTCCCTCTCCCCCTAAGGGAGGCTTAGTTAAAAATACCATTTTCTGCATTGCCTGAAGTTTTATTTTATTTTGTTAAATTTTCTGAAATGCTACCAGTTAGAAATTCATGGATTAAAAAACACCCTCTTTAAAGATATAGCTCTGAGAATATGTCATTCTCACCTTTGTGTAAGTGAGCACCATCAACTTTTCTCTCTAATCCTGAGGCCAGCCCTATGGAGGGCTGGATTTAGTGTAAAAATAAGTAATTTGGGAGTATTGAGCAGCCTTTGGAAAGACTCCCTAATGGGTAGGCTTAAGGAGGCATCAGAATTTTGGGAAATCTGAGGAAAAGGCCCCTGGGGGGTGGGAGAAAGATGAGAAAAGAAAATGAGAGCATGTCAGAGAAAACGTTGGTCCTTGGCAGGCTTCAGTCTCAGGGAGCAGAGAAATAAATTTCTTCTTTCTTCCATCTGCTGTTACACTACGTGGAACCCAGTGACCAAGGCCAGTCTGAAGACTATTGCTGTTCTTAGTGGGTTAAGGTTAGCTGAGGTTTAGTAAGTTGTTGTGCTAGCCCGAGAGTTTAACAACCACTTGGAGCACCGTTAGTAAGGAAAGGTGGACTTCGTCATCTTTCGGGGACTAACCTTTTTGTACTTGGGGCCTTGGCGAGGTTACTGAAGTATTTGAATCCTAGAGTCATGACCAGTATGGAACCAAACTTTGAATGTAGGGAACTGCTTTGCTTTGTTCTTTGAATTTGGGTCAGTTCTGAGCAGTTTGTGTCCCTGGCCTTTTATCCTCCTTTATGCTACTTGCCAAACACGGTGAACTTCTCTTCTGGAGCACCTTGGGGTGGAGAGATGGGAGGAGTAGGGGTTGAGAATCTGGGAAAATTTAGCTACATCATAGACATCCCTGTAAGGTTTTTGATTAGCGGGGCCTCCCTGGTGGCCTGGGGGTTAAGTTTCAACACTACAATGCTACAGCCTGAGTTTTTCACTCGTAGCCAGGGAGTGACCCACAGGGCACAGCGGATCTCTCCTGTCTCCCTGCTGCGCCCCTCAGCGGTGGATTTCAGTAAATCCACCTGTTCTTCTCCCTACTCTGTCTCTGGTGAAGGCTCTCTCCCCACTGCACATCTGGCTTGTACCTCAGTTCTTCTATGCAATAAATAAAAATATTTTGAATAGCAGTCTTAAGGAACATTGGAGAGGGTCTAGGTCAAATTCAGCAGGCTAGAGTTTTTCTTTCAAGTCTCTGGAGCCTGGGCCCCTGTTTCACTGCTGAAGGGACAAGGCCCTGGACTAATCTAACCTAAGCCCATGAGATTCCATGCAGATGGCTCTATTTGCCTTTACTTGTGCTCTAGACATACGGATTTCCAATAGGAGCACCTATACAGATAGTTATTTGTATTTGTTTTTGGAAGTCATTAAATTCCTGACAATAGATTTTTTTTTAAAGATGTATTTATTTGTGCATACAGAACTGGGGTACAGGCCAGAGGTGCAGGGCCGGTGAGAGGATTCACCAGAGACAGAGTGGGGAGCAGAACAGGCAGATCGACGAAGTACACTGCTGAGGGGAGCAGCGGGCGGGTCAGGAGAGGTCTGCCGCGCCATGTGGGTCACCTCTGGGGCAGGTGGGATCGAACTCCTCATGTGGAAGTGGCTTTAGCTTCTCAGTACTGTGTTTAACCCACTGCGCCACCAGGGAGGGCCTGCCAATAGATATATATATATATATATAATAGTTTATTTTTACATATTTTGATGCATTTTTCCATCTCAGTTGCAATCCCACTGGGTTTCCCATCACCAAATCACCCATGTGCCATCACCATAGTCCAGTGAACTTCCCTCCCCCACTGTTTTTGATCCCATTACCCACTCCACCCCCACAAAATGTCTCTGGTATATAGCTGTTCATCATTATCATTATTTCCTTGCCTGGTCCATTATGCTCCTGCTATTTGAGAAACCATCTGGTATTTTCCCTTTTCTTTCTGGCTTATCTCGCTAAGCATGATCTTTTCCAGCTCCATCCATGTTACTGCAAAGGACATGTGTTTCTTTTTTTTGGTTGCTCAGTAATATTCCATTTTGTATATGTACCACATCTTTTTAATCCAGGCATCCACTTTTGGGCATTTGGGCTGTTTCCATGTCTTTCCGATTGTGAACAAAGCAGCAATAAACATGGGGGTGCAGGTATCTTTCTGAATCAGTGTTTTTGTGTCTTTTGGGTAGATACCTAGGAGTGGGATTGCTGGGTCGTAGGGAAGCTCCATGTTTAGCAGTTTGAGGAACCTCCAAACAGTTTTTCCATAGTGGTTGTACTAGTTTGCATTCTCACCAGTAGTGCAGGAGAGTTCCTTTTTCTCCACATCCTCGCCAACATTTGTTGTTGCTAGTTGTTTGAAGATGTGCCATTCTCATTGGGGTAAGGTGGTATCTCATTGTGGTTTTAATTTGCATCTCCCTTGTTATAAGTGATGTTGAACATTTTTTCATATGCCTGTTAGCCATCTGCATTTCTGCTTTGGAGAAGTGTCTTTTTAGCTCTTCTGCCTATTTTTTGATGGGGTTGTTTATTTTTGTTGAGTTTCATCAGTTCTCCATATATTTTTGTGATCAACCCTTTATCGCTAGTTTTGTATGAGAGAAATTTTTCCCAGTCAGTGGGATGTCTGTTTGTTTTTTGTAATTCTTGACGATAGATTTTTAACAACAGATTTTGTTATTAATTATATTTTACTTGGGCTAATGTTAAATAACGGGCTTTGAAAAATATGGATAAGAAATGAAGATTTATTGACTATTCCATAGGGATTTGGCAGTTGGGGAGTGGCTCAAAGAAGATTTAGAACAAGGTTGTAGGCTTTCTGAGGAGTTGCTGTATTTCATGCTTTTTTTTGTTTTTAAGCATATTCATTCAAGAATAAAAAGAAATGTGGACACTGTGATTCAGTTTGATGTTTTGCGCTGACTGTAGTTCATTAAAAATCCAAAAATTAAGCCTTATTTTCTTCCTCAGCCAACAAGAGACGATCGAGGGTGGATTATTAGTCCCATTGGCCCCAACCCCTGGTGGACTGTGATAGCAGCGGTGATCCCAGCTCTTCTCTGCACTATCCTGATATTCATGGACCAGCAGATCACAGCTGTCATCATTAACAGGAAGGAACACAAGCTCAAGGTAACAGGAAGTTCTCCCCTAGAAGCACTAAAGCAGCCTGTTACTTTTTTTGACTTAGGGAAGCCCATTTGGACCAGGAAGTGTAGAACCGGGGTGAAAGCAGTCATGAAATGAGTGTATAAATAAGAGCTTCCAGTCCTTCCCACTAGTGGGAAAAAATGATTTGGATATGAAACCAGAGTGGAGCGTGATAGTCTGAAGCAAAAGGAGCTCGAATTCCACTACTCTCCTTTCAAACCTGCAGATAAGAAGTGTGGCCCTCTTTAGTCGCATGCTCCTGCAATTCAGGTCCGGTCAGGACCACTGTTTTCCAGAGAGAGGTGTTCGCCCATGGGTGTTCATTATAGGCATTTCCAGATGCACCCTTGAGCCCAAGGACCCGAGGGAGGCAGAGTTCATTCCAGGACTCTCATTTGTGAGAGAGTTTGTGCCTTCATTCTCATTCTTTCCTTGTTTAAAGTTCCATCACCACATTTAGTAACAGTCTGGGGTTGTTTATAGGAATTTAATAAAGATCCACATCTCCAGGTGTCTGCCATCTAGCGTTGGTTAAGATGCGGTTCGGTTTCTGGTTACTCTGTCAGACAGGATGAATCTGGAAAACTCAGGAGGATCTGGAGCCACTCAGATGAAGAGTGGAATTGGCCTGTACGGAGCAGGTTAAGCTTCGTTTTTCTTTCTAGTGTTTTCCGAACCCGTAGGGACTGGAAGACACTCCTGGGAAGCCAGTGGATCTCTTTCTCTTGACCCATATGCCCCTCTGGCTTTGGGCCTAAGACTCAGCGCCCTGTCTGTGCCCCACTGCAGCCAGCCCTCTGACAGTGACGCAGACTCTATTTCCCCACAGAAAGGTTGTGGCTACCACCTGGACCTGCTGATGGTGGCCATCATGCTGGGTGTCTGCTCCGTCATGGGCCTGCCCTGGTTTGTGGCTGCAACTGTCCTGTCTATCACACACGTGAACAGCCTCAAGCTGGAATCTGAGTGCTCTGCTCCGGGAGAGCAGCCCAAGTTCTTGGGCATTCGAGAGCAGAGAGTAACAGGCCTTATGATCTTTGTGCTGATGGGCTGCTCCGTCTTCATGACCACTGTATTAAAGGTAACCACTCATTACTCACTAGGAAATCCTCGGTGTCTGATTTGTGTTGGGAGCCCTATCCTGAGGTGGTGGGATTACAGTGGTGTGCCACACAGATGGCGCATAAATATCCCCCCTAAAAGAGCTTATTCAAGCAGGGTAAGTCAGATAATAAACAGTTAAGAAAATTAAGAAATTATGATCACTACAGAATGTGAAAAGCAATAGAAACTACATCTCAAGGTACTGTTATGGCATCTGTATGCTCAAGGTGCTGTAGAAAATTAAAGAGAATGCTGCTTTAGTTAGTGTGGTCATAGAAAGTCTCTCGGAGGAAACGGAAGTTAAAGTAGGATGAAGCTGACCTTGCTGTGAATGGCGGGTCTGGGTGTAAGCGACCCTGGGTGGGAAAGAGCCATATGTACTCTGGGGACCATCAGAATCCAGGATGATTAATCCAGGCAAGAACACAAGGCAGTGAGGCTGAAGAGTGGGCAGGGCCACGTAATCTGGGCCTTGTGGACACTGGCTACGGTAACCTTTGAAGGGTTTTAATAGGAATCGACATAGCCATATCATATTTGTAAAGGGTCACTTTCGTTGACACCTAGAGATAAATTTCTGGGAAAAATAGACCCGGAGACCAGTGAGGCGCTTTCAGGAGATGATGATGAGGACTTGGAAAGGGACAGTGTCGGTAGGGTAGTAAGGATGGCTGAGGAGCGTGGCGGGCATGTGCTGCTGGCCCAGACGTCTTGGTGGCTGACTGTGTTACAGAATGGGGTGAAGAAAAAAGCCAGCGTGCCTGCTACTTGACCCCCTGGGTGGTGACTAGTGGCATTTACTAAGAGGGAGAAGGCTGAGAGAAAGCAGTTTTGTAAGGGCTGAGGAGGTGGCCAGACTGGGGGTACATATCTGGAAGGCATCTGAGTAAAGGGCCAGGAGGGTCTGGTCTAAAAATAGAAGTCAGCGAGTTACAAGCACAATTATTTCCCCTGCTAAGATGCCCCCTCACTCTTCCCTCAAGTCTCTGGTGACTGAAAAGGAAAACTTAGTCCATATTAAAAAATATACCAAATGCCTGAGACAATGATCATGTGATTACAAACTATTGAAGAGATATTAATTCTATAAAAGAAAGCTGTGTGTGTGCATGTGCGAGTGCAGTCCCAGTGTAGGAGGAGGGTCAGCGGACAGGCAAAATGAGGGGCCTGTAATTTAACCAGGACTAGATTACACTTACTTGAAACGTTTTAATTTCCGAACAAAATGATTTTATCATTTCAGCTTTTGCTTTTACTTTTAAATCATGTAAAGGCAGCAGAAACTTGTGTAACATGTATGCAGGGATTTTGTGATTTTGCTTTCTTTTTGAAAATTTAACGGTTTGACTGTGCTATAACCTTGTGCATGCTGTGGTAGCAAATTTAATTCCTGGCCTTTCTGCCCTCTGTCTGCAGTTCATCCCAATGCCAGTGCTCTATGGCGTCTTCCTCTACATGGGCGTTTCTTCCCTACAGGGAATTCAGGTATCGTATGGTTTACTCAGGGCACTGCCTCTTCACTGTGAGCTCGCTTATCCCAGCCAAGGCAATGCAGCTCCTTAAGGAAGTGCAAATCCTTGTCTCACTAGTTATTTTAGACCTTTAGACATCAGGGAAAATGCAGTCACGTTGGCTTAAAGGTTCAGAGACTTCCAGGGTGACCAGTTCCCGTCATTGTTAGTTATTTAGCAGTTATCAAGCAGTTATGAAGCACTAGGTGCATAGCCAGGTGTTAGTAAACTTGGATCTGAAGGGTTGATCAAGAACCAAGCTGGCTTCCACACAGGGCAAGCACTATTTTTAGTGCCAGGCGACAGTGAGACAGTGTCCCACGTAGGAGACACTGGTTAAAGAGACTGACTTGTAGGAACTATTCCAGGTAAGCAGGTGCTACTTCTATCATATCTGCCTTTTCCCATCCCCCAACTCATTTCCTCTGAGTCCTTGGCACAGAGAACATCAGGACTGGTCACAGCATCGTGGGCATCTCAGATGGTACCGTAGCTTCTACCCGTGGCTGGTTTCTCTTCATTTTTGTGCACTGTCTAGTGTCATTCTTGTCCACTCCATTCTAATGTGACCTTGGAGGGTCATTTAATCTCTGGGTTTGTTTTTCTTTATAGAACAATGATGGCCATATTTTCTATACCCAGAATATGAACCTGCATTTTACCTTTTTACTATAATATGTTAAAAGTTCCAAATTCCACAAAGAACAAGAGGCTTGGTTTTGATAATAAGCAGAAAGAGCAGTTGGCTTATTTTGCTTCCAGCTCTCCTGGAGAAAGCGCTCTCTGGAGCCACAGTGCAGGAAAGGCGAAAGAAATTTGAACCTGTAACTAGAAAAAATGGACTCAGAGTTTGACTCTTCACTTGCCAGCTGTGGCCAGATGGCCTGCTCTCGCAGACCTGTGGCTGCCTGGGAGAGGGCACCTGCTGCCCTTCAGAGCGGGCGGCGTGGCAGCCCTGTGGGTGAGCAGCCCTCCGCCCAGAGGCGCCTCGGAGCAGCAATGCCTGTCCCCTCCTGTAGTTCTTCGACCGGCTGAAGCTCTTCGGGATGCCCGCCAAGCACCAGCCGGACTTCATCTACCTGCGGCACGTGCCCCTGCGCAAAGTGCACCTCTTCACCCTCATCCAGCTCACCTGCCTCGTGCTGCTCTGGGTCATCAAGGCGTCTCCGGCGGCCATCGTCTTTCCAATGATGGCGAGTTTTAAACATCTATTATTACTTGTTTTTAAACCTTGTGATAAAATGGATATAACATAAAACTTACCGTTTTAACATACAACTCAGTGACATCAGGTAGATTCACATTGTCGTGCACCCGCAACCACCATCCAGCTCTAGGACATTTTCATCTTGCAAAATGCAGGCTCTGTACCCACTAAGCCAAAGCTTCCCATCCCGCCTCGCGTCACTCCAGGAAGCACCATTCTGCTCTGTCCTCCGACCCTGACTGGTCTAAGTTCCTCATATTAGTGGAGTCACATAGCATTTGTTCTTTTGTGAATGGCGTATTAGCCCAGTGCCTTTAAAGTTTACCCCTACGTCAGAATTGACTTCCTTTTTCAGGACTGAATAGTTTTCACTGTATGTTTACTTCACATTTCATCTCCACATTCTTCCATCATAGACACGGGGGTTCTTCCTCCGTTTAGCTGTTGTGAACAGTGCTGCTCTAGACGTGAGTTCTGCCAGTGTCTGTGTCTTTGCTTTCAGTCTCGTGGGTAAATACCTAGAAATGTGGCTGCTGGGTCATACGACAATTCCATTTTTCCCTTCCTGAGGAACCACCACCCTGTTTTCTGTCGTCTACACCTTTTTACCAGCAGTCTAGCACTCTCATTTCTCTACATCTTTGCCAACGGTAGTTATTCTCTGGCTTTCGGTGGATTGTTTTGGATAATAACCACCTTAATGGGTAGTGTTGATTTGTATTTTTCTGATGATGGGTGACGTTTCATGTAGCATCTTTTCATGTAGTCACTTGCCTGTCTTCTTTGGAGAAATGGCTATGCAATTTCTTTGACCATTTTCAAATCCGGTTGTTTTTGTTATTGTTAGATTTTAGGAATTCTGAAAATACCCTGGATATTAATTGTTATTGATGACCACCTTTTAAAAACTAATAATATAATAGTTTATTTTGATATCATTTTGTGCCTTTTCCATCTCAGTTGGAATCCCCGTGGGCATCCCCTCACCAAATCACCCGTGTGTTGATGACCACATTTTTTAACTTTCGGTAGGTCTTTGTAGAGGCAGCAGTCTTTGTGGGTGCATATGTATGGCAGTGTGCCATGTTTATTTTCAAGGCTACCAAGGGGGCCCTCCTGTCTCCCTCCCTCCCTCCTGTCTCCCTCTCTCTCTCTCCCTCTTTCCTTCTCACCTTTCCTTCCTCCTTGAGTCTGTTTTCGTAATAGTTTGCCTATTACTTCAAAGCAGTGTAGTTCCACATTGGAGTTTATTGCAATCAGAAGTGTCTAGAGCAGTGAAATGCACTGACTTAGGCACTAGGGTGAGGGAGATGTTGGCCTAGTACAGCGGTGGGCACTGTCTGCCTTTTGGAGTAGCACCTCCTTGCCAGCCAAAGCAGCTTCAGAAAGGGAAGCTGAACTGTGTGGTGTGACTCGTGCCAAGCAGTTTCCTAAAATTAGGGTGATGATGGCACTGTTGCCACCTGACTGGCCTCACTGTTCCCTCTCTCTGGCTCGCTGTGTCCTGTGGATGTGAGAATTCAGCTGGCTGTCTGAAAGTGATCCAAGTGGTGGGTCTCGACAGGCATTGGGGGCAGTGTCTGGTACTGCTGACTTGCTGGGGGATATCCAGGGTGAGGAAACTGGAGTTGGGGTGGTCTCTGCCCCTATTTCCAGATACTCACCTTCTTTATGGGTTTCTCATCTTTTTTCAGAATATATTTTGAGTCCTGCTTTTGGGTGTTACACTCATGGGTTAAGTGTTTGGCTAAAGATTTAGTAAGTTCCTGACAACTCCTCTAAGGGACACTGTCGATTTTGGATTTATTGGGAAATATTGCCATTGAAATTTGGTTTACCTCGTTCCTTGCCCAAAAACCAGATCTAGCTGGAGAACACCGCCCGTTCAGGCCAGTTATCCTGGATCTTATTGGCTCGCTTGGGCTAAGATGGCCCTCAAGGAAAGAAAGACTCCTACATGTAGGGTTGTTAGGATGAGAGGTAAGTAAAATACTGTGTATAAACACTCAGGATGTGGTAGAAACAGCGGAAGGCAACTGCTGTGAGTTGGGATGTCGCAGTCCGCTGTGAAAGTTAGACTTTACTTTTAATTCCCAAAAAGAATCTAGTCCCTTTAATTCACTTTCCTTCTTGTTTTTCTTCAGGTTTTGGCCTTGGTCTTTGTCAGGAAAGTCATGGATCTCTGTTTCTCTAAGCGAGAACTGAGCTGGTTGGATGACCTCATGCCCGAAAGCAAAAAGAAGAAGCTGGACGATGCAAAAAAGAAGGCCAAGGAGGAGGAGGTCGTGAGTCTTTTACCAACTCTGCATTCTAGGGCAGCTCCACTGACAGGCAGGGGCGGCCCGCATGCAAGTCAGCACAGCTGGCGGCCCAGAGTGACATGTGGAAGCTGGGCAGGTCGCTCTAAACAGTCTCGGCTGAGAGCAGATGGAGGATTTCTTCTCTTTGTCTGCCCTTCACTTTGAGATTTCATGACCACTTGGTTTTTTCTTCGTCCGTTTGCAGTTGTCAGGTTCTTAGAATATGAACATAGAATCTTGCCTTATTATCAGAAAATCTAATAGTTCACGAGCTTCCAAAGGGTCCGATGCGGTAAGAGCACCAGAGCTCCTGTCCGAGCGCGTCTGCTGAGGGCGGAGTCTGGCGGAGCTGTGAGGGAGGTGACTGGCGCGGGGCTTTTTCCGCCTTCGTTTCTCTCTGCACGTGACCTCGCTGTCCACACGAGAGCCTCACCAGTAGGTGCAAAGACTGGATGTGTCGCGGAATGCAAACCCCATTCCTCGAAATGAAGGGCTAGAGAGTGTTTCCAAGTGCAGGTAGTGGCCAGGTGCAGCCAGCGTCCTTCAGCGCGTATTTTACAGGACTTTTATCTAAAAAATTTTAAGCCTGCATTTCCCACCTTTATCGAGCGATAGTTGATGTATAGGGTGTGTGATCTAACACACGCACACATCACGAAGTGAGCAGCACGGCAGAGTTCATGAACACATCCTCCCTCAGAGTTACTGTTCTTGTATGGCGAAGAATTCTTAAGTCTAGACTTGGCAGCTTTTCGCATGAGAGGCAGTGCGGCCCCATGCTGAGGGTAGCTCCCTCGGCTTTGGGCTTCTCATCTGACAACTGCAAACCTGTATCCTTTGACTACCATCATCCAATGGCCCCGCCCCAGCCCTGCCTCAGGCAACTGCCAACCTGTTTGTTCTGTTTCCTTGAACTTGACTTTTGGTTTCCTTGTTGTTGTTGTTTTTCTGATTCCACATGTGAGAATATAGGATCTGTCTTTTTTTTTTTCAATCTGACTTCTTTCACTTAGCATAATGCCCTCCAAGCCCATCGTGTTGTTGAAAATGACCAGATTTCCCTGTTTTCTTTTTGGATCTGTCAGTAATAGTCTGTTTTATTTCTTTTTCTTTTTCTTCATTCAACAGTCTCAGGCTGTTTTATCTTAGCTTCTGTCCCCAGAGGGGTGCAGAAGTCTCCAAGGCCATGATTTCACTTCTTCCTCCTACACATAGCTGCAAGGGAGGCTGGTAGATGATGTGGTAGTTATATTTTAATGTTTTGAGGAACTTCCATATTGCGTTCCAGAGTGACAGTGACACTTTCTGTTCCCACAACAGTGCCATCCTTGCCAGTCCTTGCTATCTGGTCTTTTTTGATAATAGTCGTTTTAACAGGTATGAAGTGATATTTCATTGTGATTTTTATTTTCCTAGTGATTAGTAATGTTGAGCCTCCTTTTAAGCACCCTTTGGCCATTTGAATAATTTCTTTGGAAAACTTCTGTGTGGGTCCTTTGCCGGTTTTAAAAACTGATTGTTATTTTGCTGTTGAGTTGTATGTGTTCCTTGTGTATTTTGGATATTAACTCCATATCAAATGGTGGTTTGCAAATGTCTTCTCCACTCTATAGGTTGCCTTTTCATTTGTTGCTTATTTCTTTTTCTTTGCAGAAGCCTTTTAGTTTGCTATAGTTCCACTTGTCTATTTTTGCTTTTGTTGCTTTTACTTTGGCCTTGGCAATGATTTTTGTGGATATGACAACCAGTGTCAAGGAATTATTACCCTGTGCTTTCCTCCTAGGGATTTTATGGCTTTAGACCTTACAGTTAGCTTATTTTTGTAACTTATGTAAGATAGAGACATACTACATTGTTTTATATGTGACTATCCAGTTTTCCCAAGGACGTTTACTAAGAGTCTTATCCTTTCTTCATTAAGTATCCTTGATTCCTTTAAGTAGTAGTGTAGACCACACTTGGCTTATTTCTGGGCTCTTAATTCTGTTCCACTGGTCTGTGCATCTGGCTTTGTCTTATTAAATAAACTTTAACAATTATAATTCTAAGCACAAAAGCTGTAGAAGAAAACTATAAAGAGAAGACTGATAGAATTTACTACCTAAAACGTGAAGCTTTAAGTTAATATCCTTAATATTCAAATAATCTCTTATAAATTAATAAAACAGTAATGGACTAGCAGTGATCAGTGGGCATGGGTAATTTCCAAAGGAAGAAATACAAGTGGCCAGTTACTTTATAATAATGGATCATTCTTGCTAATAATCAAAGAAATGGAAATTTAAACAAGGAGAACACAGTCTTGTCATATTGGCAAAGGTTTTAAAAACCCTTTGTTTTTTGGTTAAAGTTGCAAGACTGCAATTGAAATGTACTCTCTCGCATGTTAATGTGAATGTAAACAGAATAACTCTTTTTAAGGGGCAGTTCAATAGTAGGGTCTTAAAAATGTATATAGGTCCTTTGGCCTAGAACTGCTAATTTTTGGATTTACCCTAAGGATATAATCAATGTGTGCAAAATAACTTAATTACAGTGTATGTAAAACAGTAACGATTTAAAAGGAAAATAAGAACAAATATACTAAAATAGAATACTGTACAACCTTTCAAAAATCAAAATTTAGAAAATACTTTATGATATGTGAATAAGTTTATAACATTTGAAAACATAGAGGATAAAAATGGATCATCTAGTAGAAATACAAATTTTACTAAAAACAGTTTGTATATTCATGTATGTATGTATACACACGTATTAAACATAAAATATGTATATATATTAGAAAAATAGGCTAAAATTTATTGTGCTTTCCTCTGTCTCTCTGGATGGTAAGATTGCAAACCTTTAAATTTATTTCCTTCTTTTTAAAATAATAATGAGCGCTCACTCTGTTCCAGTCACTCTTCCAGACATAGTGGTATACAAGACAGAGTGCACCTGGGGGTACCCCACCCACAAGCACTAATGTTAATATTAGTGCCTGTGTTACACAGACAGTCACACCTAAACACATGCCAGGTAGTAGTATGTTTTAAGGAGGAAGCAGGGAAGCAAGGGGGTTGCTTTAGAGTGCTCAGGGGTTACTCCTGCTCCGCTGAGGAGTCGCCTGACCAGAAGCCTGGGGAAAGTGAGGGGCAAGTCCCAATAGCAGCTGGGAGTAGGGACATTCCATGCCAGAGCAACAGCCCTTGCAGCTTGAAGCAGGAAGGAGCTTGCTGTGCTTGGGGAACCCAAGGAAGCCGCTGAGGCTGGACGAGAGAGTGGAGACTACTCAGACGGTGGCAGGCGGTGGCAGTGGTTCAGCCGGAAGTGGTGGTGGCTTAGACTGAGGGAGGGTGGGGAAAGTGACTGCAACTTGTTTGGAAGGTAGAGTCAACAGGTTCTGCTAATGGATAGTAAACATGGGTGAAAGACAGGAATGAGGATGACTTCTAGATTTTTATAGTGACAGTGGGTGAATGATTGTGCTACAAAAATGAGGAAGAGCTAGGAACAGATTTGATAAATTTAAGGTTATTTCAAGGTTATTTTCCAGAATTTCTGAAGTAAATGTGTATGTGTTAATATATATCTTACATTATAAAATTATGTTTAAATCTAAGTGAAATGAAAGCAAAAAGTGAGCATATTTACCCCCAAATTTTGTATTAATAACTAATATATCAATATTTATGTTCATTTCTTCCTGTTCTCTTCAAATCCTTAGATAGATTTCATATGACCAAAACAGTTGTGTATTTCTTTTCGGGATGCATTTTTTTTCCCTGATTTTTTCCTTTCAACTGTTTCATAAGAATTTTGTTTCTTTGTCTATTAATTTTGTCTATTAATTTGTTTCTTTGTCTATTAATTATTATCTCATAATTAATGCAAACACTTTAAGACTTATAATTGTTTTGAGATTTATTATTAAATTCTACTTTAAACTGCTTTCTATGTAATTTCTACCTTTATTTACTTTGTTATTTAATAAGAGTGTTTTTTTTTTTTTATGGAGGTAAAATTAGTTTACAACATTGTACATGTCTCAGGTACATATTTACTTGCCTCAGCAAATGTATATTTCATACCTCACCCACCACCAAATGTCCAGTCACCATCAAGATATTCCTTCCACCCTCTTCCTCTCTGGAAACCACAGTCTGTGTCAGATCTAAGGGCTTGTTTTGCTTTTTGTTCAGTTGGGTTTTTTGCTTTATATTCTACAATTGAGTGAAATCATACAATCTTTGTCTTTCCCCTTCTGACTTATTTCAATTAGTATTAATTACCTCAAGTTCTATCCATGTTGGCAAATGGCAACATTCATCTCATTTTAATGGTTGGGTAATATTCCACTGTAGATATTTATACCACATCTTTGACAAATGAACAGTGGCATTTGGGATTTTTCCTACTGGACTGTTGGTTATTGTGAGCAGTGCTGCAGTGACCGTAGGGGTGCAATATCTTTTTGAATTAGTGTTTTCATATTCTTTGGGTAAATACCTAGAGGTAGGATTACTAGGTCATATAATAACGGTGTTTTAAATTTTTTAAAGAATTGTTTGACTGTGATTATTTTTAAGAAAATATTTTATTATGGAATATTTTACGCATATACAAAAGTAAAAAAAGGACTTTTAGTATTCATATTTCCCCAATTGTCTTACTGTTTTTAATAATCTGTCTGAACAATATCAGATGAGGTCCATATATTGCAGTTGACTGATAAATCCATTTAAGCTTTCCCTTTCTTTTTTCTTCTTGTTGAGGAAACTGTGTCTTTTACCTACTATTTAGATTTTACAAAATGTGTCCTTTGCTATCACTCAGTTCTTCTGTCCCTCTACATTTCCCATAACTTGGTAGTTGAGCTCAAGTGACTTACTCAGAATCAGGTTTGATCTTTTTGAAATGCTATTCCACAGATAAAAATTTGTGTTTGTCTCTCTTTTTGTGATAAGTCAGATCTATGAAAGAATATCATGAGATTCATAATAACTGTGAGGAAAACAATCGGTAGATACTTTCATGGTAGAAAAAGGGGCTTGTAAGCTATAATAATATTTCTTTTCTTTTAGGAGGCTGAGAAAATGTTAGAAATGGGGGGAGACAAGTTCCCCTTAGAGAACAGGAAGTTACTAAGTAGTCCTGGAAAGAACAGCAGTTTCAGGTAAAACTCCCCAAACACCAAGCAATTTACTGTTTGGCAGTTCTATAAACACTGACTTTGGGGTGGGAGCTGGATGCCAGATGCTGCTACTGGTATAAAAAGCTTCATATGCAGACGCCCAGCTCCAGCTTGTGAAAACACCTTCCTTTCCGGCACCCGCGTGTCAGCGCCTAGCAAGGGCCAGAAACTGAACGGAGAACAGAGGAAGGGAGCCGCGTCCTGAGCCGGTCGCCTGAGCCGGGACTGCTGGGCGGTGTGCGCGTGTGAGGCGCCTCAGGCCGGCGAGTGTGGAGAGGCCCGTTCCTGCAAGTGAGGAACAGGCGTGGGTGGTTCAGGACATTTGCCCAAGGTCACAGGATCCAAACTCTCGTCTTTGCATTGGTCAAACGAGTGCTCTGTTTGCCTCTCTCACACCCAAAGATGCAGAGGGCGTGGTGCTAGTGTCGCGAGGGTTCTCCGCTGTGGGCACACCATCCCCGCGCTTGGGCAGTGGGGCACAGGCAGAGAGCCCGTTGCAGCCGGCTTAGGGCACCTGCATTCCCGGGAGGCAGGCAGGAGCTGAGCGGGGCCAGCCCTCCTTCTGCTCCCGCCACCTCGGGCTTTCTCTGGGAAACCTGCTCCCTCTCCTCAAGCCCAGGAAGCCGAGTTTGTGACTTTGTTCCTGGCATTTTTGTTTCTCCCTTGGAAGAGACGCCCACAAGCTGGAAGACGCTCAGAGGTTGAGGGATTAGGTAAGGGGCTCAAAGCCACGTGCATCCTGGGCAGCGTGCAGCTGAGACATTGTCATTGATAGTGGGAGGAAATGGGCAAAGCTTTTTCTTTGGTCTATTTATTTTTGACAAAAATATTACAAGTTTAAGGTATATAATGTTTTAAACTATCTATACAGTATGGAATGACTACTACAATGAAACTGACATGCCCCCCACCTCCCAGATGGGTCTGTGTGTGTGGTGAGGAGGTCTGAGGTCCACTCTCAGCCAGTGCAGGTGTCCAGTGGGCGCTGGCGGCTCTTGTCGCCATGCTAGGTGCCCGGCCTTCCGAACACGCTCCTTTTCTGGCTGTAGATTGGTGCCCTTAGACGGTGTCGCTCACACCTACCCACCCCACGTCTGCCCAGCCTCTGGCCGTGGCCATCACTCCGTGTGTGCTGTCACCGGGCTTGTGTGTGATGGACCCAAACACATGGGATTTCTAATCTTCAATGAACCTTCTACAGCTGCTAGGCAGAGCAGGCTGAACTCCGGCAGCAGCGCCCTCCCAGCGTCGGCCTCCTGGCCTTTGGGGAGGCGGCGCCTGCTTCACAGGAAGCTTCAGCAGCGCTGAGACCCAGGGCTCACCCGTAGTTGATTACTCCTGACCGTCGTCTGCTCTCTGATGGTAACCTGCCCCGGCAGCTTTGGTTTCCACACCAAAACGAGAGTGTCGGTGATCTGATGCCGTGACAGGGCATGCAATCTGCCCTGAAAGTCCTGCGTGAACTGCACCTAGAAAAGATCTGGCCTTGAAAACGTGGAAGTTAGTGGAGAGTGTCTGCCGCTGTGCTGGTACACAGTGGCCTTAGTAGGTGACAGCTCCTGATGCCACCACCGCTGGTGTCATGGCGATGACACCAGCAGCCGGAGGACACAGCGCAGAGTAGCTGTGGGTGCCCGACAGATGCCTCCTGGCTCGGCCGCCCAGCTCGGCACTGCCCGGTAACATCGTGCCTCTGTGCAGGGCCAGCTGGGTCGCAGTGCAACTGAGGGCTGAGAGCTGGGCCCTCAGATCCGGTCTCCTTCCCGGGAGGTGTGGTCGCCATGCACTGAGGTGTGCGTTTGTCTGTCTTAAACTTTGTGTCCTAACCATTGATTTCAGATGTGACCCCTCTGAGATTAATATATCTGATGAAATGCCGAAGACCACGGTCTGGAAAACTCTCAGTATGAATTCTGGAACTACCAAGGAAAAAAGGTAAAGAGAACTATACTTGCTGATCTTTTATTTATGACCTTTAAAAATGGTGATCATGGACCCTCCCTGGAAGTGCAGGGATTGGAGCGCTGTACTGCGAGGCTACGCCAAGCCATGGCCGCTTCAGTGCAAGTTTGGTCCCGGCCCTGAAGCTGACCCACACGGGGCGGCAGGCCTCTCCTGTCTCCCTGCTGCTCCCCTCAGCAGTGTGCTTTGTTGATCTGCCTGTTCTGCTTCCCACTCTGTTTCTGGTGAATCCTCTCACCACCCCTGAACCTCTGGCCTGTACCCCAGTTCTGCATGCACAAATGAATACAATCTTTTTAAACAATGGAGATCATGTTAAAAGTAGAATGTATTTTAGTTGTAAAGTTGAATTTGTCTGTTTAGCACTTCCAGGACCCCACAAGTATAATTATAAGCCCATGAAAAGTAAGAATGGATTCTAAACTGGGAGCTGCCTGCTTACCCAGGCCCAAAGTCAGGGTGGAATTATTTGGGGCTCACGTTTTCTTATGTATTTGCTTCCCTTGACCCTGTTCCCAGTTCCCAGTCTGCAGAGCATCTCTGCTTGCTGCCCACACACTGGACAGCCGCTGCCCACTGTGGAGCGCTGGTGGCAGGATACAGGCATTAGCCTTGCTTAAGCTGGTTTCGTAATAAGATTATTGCCAGATCGAGAGTTTGAAATATTAAACTGTAACTTTTCTTATTTTGGAAACTGTATTCTCTAGCTCATTTGTCATTAGCATATATCAGATTTAATTAGATTAATGAGGAAAATGGAAGGACTTGAAGCATCTTTGCCTACATGGAGGTAGGCCACACGCCCAAATTACTTGAATAATTTAGTGCAAACACCACTCAAGTTTCAGTTGTTACATAACTGAAGGCAACATTTAAGTCTTAGTAAAGGCATTTTTTCTGGTTAAAAAGAAAAACGTCAGGTTAGGAATTAGGAGACTTGGTCCAACTATTCAATGGTTAGCCAGTCAGGCCACTCAGTTTATTTGGCAGTGAAAAGGGAATAATAATAATTGACAGCCTCACTCACTGGGCTTCTCTGAGGAGAAACTGAAAAGCTTTGAAAAGTCACAGCCATCTGTCGGTGGTGGTGGTGGCAGGTTATTTCTTCATCTAATGGGTTAAAATAAATCTGTGCTGAATGTGAGTGAAATATAGAATCTTGTTTCCTTCAGAGGAAAATCCAGGCAGCTGTCGAAATGTATAACGCACATGGTTATTTTTAGTTGAGAACTAGTCTACTTGTAAATGAACTTAAAATATAGACAGATCCAAATTGTGGTGACATCTTCAAAGTATTGTGTTAAAAGCAGGAATGAATCATGTGTTCCCTTTTGGTCTAATTGTAACACTTTTATTCAGTCTCTTCAACTGAAAGTCTTCGCCGGGATGGAAGGTTTGGGCCGTGAGGTGCCTCAGGGAAATTCTGCTTACAGAGAAGACGGTGAATGGCGCAGAGGAGCGAGACCGGCCTGGCCCCGCTCCTGGTCCTGTGGAAGCCATGCTGCACATTGCGACATTCACGCGGGGTGGGCGTGAGGGGGCCGCCCCCGCGGGGCTGCCCTTGCTCCGGGCCCTCCCCACGGCCTCGCTGGGGACCCTGCCTCCATTTCCAGTCATTCTTCCCAAACATTCTGCTGGCGTGCGAGCCGCCCGGATGCAGCCTGCCACTGAGCGCTCCTCCGACAGGATCCCTCTTCCTGAAGGGTGGGGTGCGGGTAGGAAGGCAACAGAAAGAAGAGGGGCAGCCCCCCGGGCCCCGAGACTCTGCGGCGGCGCGAGGCGGCCGGTTTGGCGCCGCCTGGGGCGTTTGCTGCTGGGGTTCAGAGGCCTGCGGGGAAGGCGCCTCGTTGCTCGCTGGCCAGGAGGACGCGGGGTTGCTGAGGCGCGGGCGGGAGAAGGCTCCTGAATGCTTCTCTTCTTCGGGAGGAGCGATTGCTAGAATGAGCCTGAGTTAGTACGGGGGGCGAGGTTAGGTGCGGAAGGAGTCACGGGGTCTGCTTTCTGGGTCTCGGAACAATTCGGCCATAGCGGTAGGTAGAAGTGAGGTATGAGGTGTTTCTTTGGCCGTTGTGGGGCCCTCAGGCCGGTCTCTTGGCGCGTGGACTCCTCCCTGGGGGCATCCAAGTGCTTAGGTCTCTTCTCCTCAGCTGCCTCAGGAGCGAGCCACCGTCAGCTCTGAGGACCAAAGCACCTTCAGCCACGTGGTCTTTTAGTCAGTTTGGTTCTGGCTCTCAGACGGGAAAAGCCACACTGGAAAGTGTAGTGGTAAGATTTATTTTGCATTCAGTTTAAAACTTTATAGTTTTCTCCATTGCACTGATTTTCAAGGATGTGGGTTCCGTGGACTTCCTTCCCTGTGCGCACAGAATGTGGCGAGAAAGCCGGTCGGTACGCAGGGACGCGACCGGTCGTCTTCCACCCTGAGGAATCTTGCTGGGGCGGACATTTTGCCAGCGAGCTTTCCTTCGTGGGCGGAGACTGGACGTATCACCTTGCTGAATCTCACATTCCTTGGACTCTTACAATGTATTGGTGTATTCCGGTCTTAAAGACTTTTGATATTGAAAGTCTCTCGCATTTATTTCATCTTTCACTGTCCTCTGGAGCCACGGCCGGTTTTCGGAATCCTTAACTGCTGCTAACTGCTGCGGGGCGCGGCCCCCGGGGCGTGCCGCTGTGGCCAGCACAGCCGCCGTGGCCAGCACACGGCGGAGCGCCACCAGCGTCCAGACAGCAGGGGGACCGCCCTGCGCGCGGGTGCCGGCGGGCGCGGGTTGCCCGAGCCGAGCCGCTCACCAGCTGGGGAGCGGCCTCCATTTCCTCTCGTACGGCGCGGCTGGGACCACGTAGGCTTGTTTGAACGACGGCACATTAACAGCTCTGTGAGCCAAAGCATCGCATTTTGTCACTTTAGGATAAATGTAATCATTGAGTGCATTTACCTACCTAATTTAGAAAAATCAGAAGGCAACCTGTCAGCGGGGAAGGTTCGTGCTGTCCTGCCCCTCGCTCTGGGGCTCCGTGAGGCGCCGCCTCGCCACTCGGTCCCTGGAACTTGCCCCCTTTCTCCCTCAGCCTTGCCTCTGCCGTCAGTTCTGCCGCCTCTGTAGGAGGCCAGTGGCGCCCGCCTGCCCCCACCCCCAGCACGTGTAAGGAACGGGACAGCCAAAGCAGCTGACATCACCTGGAAACACATCCCTTTGCTGTCTGCTGTCTGCCATACCTGCGCACACAGTGCTCTGAGGCAGGAACCCGCGGGCAAACGCCTGGGTGCTGCGGTCCGAGCCAGCCCCGGGGCTTCCTGCACCCAAGTCTGCCAGCCCGGCCGGGAGGTTCTGTCAGACAATGTTCCATTCCTTCTATTGTCAGTGTGGAAGCACTCCTTAGCCTTTCTCTCGCTCATCTTTTCTAACGCCCGGACACTGGCTTACTCCTGGTCCTGGCCGCTGGCTGCTCTGGCCTGCAGCGAGGACCTTGGGGGCAGAGGCCGCTGGGCAGTGTGCAGCGGGAGCCGCGGATTCAGCGGGCGGCGTTTATCGACACCTGAGATTCGTCCGCCCCTAAGATCCAGCCCTGCCGCGCGGGGGGTGGGGGGTGGGGGGACACAACACAAACGGTCACTGGCCCGTCTAGGTGCCCCTCTGTGACGTCCCTGGTAGAAAACGTGCTGGCAGCTGCAGTCCGACCTGTTTCTAGAAAGAGGTGTTCAACTCCCAGAATGCAGAAAAGACTTAGGGTTAGGAGCGAGGCAGACAGCTGGGTGGGCTATTCTGTGCCCAGGTCTGCCTGGGCAGTGAGGCGGCGCCCCGCCCTTAAGGCAGGCCAGATTAGATTAGATTCGCGCCTTGGCTGACCACCGCCAGCTCAGGCCGGTAGGAAGAGGCAGGGAGGGCGGGAGGCCAGGGACCCCGGGAAGCATGGTAAGTGGCCTCTCGCTCTGAGGGGAGTGGCTGACTTGCTAAGTGGGAGGGAGCGCTGCTGCCGAGTCCTGCAGTTCAGGGAAGGCCTGGTGTGGAGCGCACGCAGCGCAGCACAAGTGTGCTGTGGCGGTGCGGGGGCCCCTGGCCCCGGGAGCAGCTGTCTCGGCGGCTGCGGTGGGGGCAGTGAGCTCGCTGCCCAGGCTGTGCGGACAGTTGCTGTTCTTCGTCTGGGTGGACCGGCTTATAAACGAGGCACACCTGTTGATGAGGTCTGGTCTATGCTAAGCTTTAGACTTGATTGACATCTCAGGCTGTGACAGCTGTCACCTTCAAGCGGTCTCTGGTCTTCAAAAATGACAATTCCCAACTTTCCTTTATCTTCTGCTGACTCAGCTCTCCAGATTTCCCTCCCATAGAGGAGTCAGGAATTCTCCCTGCATCTCCTTGTGATTTCACTTGTGGGCCCAGCAGCAGTCGGCCAAGCTGGGGCTTCCCTTAGGAGGTTTGCAGTCGACCTGCGCATGCCTGTTTTTGGTCTCCCTGTTTCCTGAAGCGTAAGCGAAGGCGGGACCCCAGGCCCTGGCTCGCCTTTGAACTAGCACGAGACACCACCCTGACGCTGTCTGCTCTGTCAGCTTTGCCAGAGAGCGAACCAGCTCCCCAGACTTTCAGAGTCTTGGCCAGTTACTGCGTTTTCCTTGGACTTCTCAGGTTTCACAGCCACATCCTAGCAGGACATTCAGGACCCCTGCAGTTGAATGTCCCTGGTCCACTTGAATTTCTTTTGTTGGTAGCTTTCAAGCTTTCAGACCGCTCATAAAGTAAAATTCTTCTGCTGCGCCATTAGCCAAGTGACATATCCTCTGTGTTTCTCCCCTTTTTACTCACTGGTCTTTGCGAAAGCCCTTTCCCCTTCTTCATGCCTTGTCCTGAGTCTTTCAGGTGTTCTTGGAGGGAAAATGTTCTTGGTCAGAGGTCCAGAAACCACCACCCCGTGGGGTGGTGAGACAGGTGCGGTGTCTGGATATTTCTGAGTTCGCCCAGAAAAAGGACTTTACATTTGTTTTCCTACTTATGGTGAGGGATTAAGGGTTCTACGCCCTCTGGATCATCAGATTTAATATTAACAGAAAAGAGACATTCCAAAACCAAATAGAAGTGGTTTTTCTACCAAATATATTCTCTATGATTCTTGGTGGCCTTGATCTCTTTAAGGGAAGGAGCACTTGATGCAATTAACATTTCTTTACCAGAAAGGAGGTTAATTTTCATAACCAAAAAAGGTGTGAAGTAATTAGGTGGCTGCTTGAAAGCAGATGGGAGGAAAGGAAGTGTTTACGTGAACCCAAGTGGGATAATTCCTCCATAGGCACAGTTCTTTTAGGAGATTCTGTGCTCCGAGGGAGTGGGACAGGGAGTGGGACGACTTGGGATCCTTCTGAAAAGAGGAATAGCGTTTTTTCTTAACCCTAGTCCACTGGAAAACACACACCTTCTGCTGTAGCCGATGACAGTGAGCGCGTGAGCACGCCCACTGCCGCGTTCTTCTGAGCCCGGCAGAAGCCAGCAGGCCTTGGGCTCCTCTCAGCTTCGCAGTTGACTCAACATGCAGGTTCGTCACATGTGCAGTAACATTGGAAGCAGAAGCACCACAGTGAATGTGCAATTACTCCTTTTGCAAGAGGCCAAAATCCTCCTCCCCACTCCTTTCTGCCACGTTCACTCCAAGATGTTTCTGTCTGTCTGGTCCTTGGCTGGGGCTGCCCTTCCGGGCCAGCGGCGTCAGGTGGAGAGCAGAGCAGCCTTCCCAGGGAAGGGGACAACTTGAGGTGCTGGTACATTTCCCTTGTTTTCTATGTTCTTTCTAGTAGGTCTCATGTAGAGATAGAGATATTTTTGTTTTAGAGATTCCAAAGTCTATATTTTTAGTGTAAGAAATGTACCCTCTCCACACCCCATGGTGTAAATAGAATCCAGAACGAACGTGTCATTGTGATAATCCCATTGCAAGCTGTGGTAGGAGTAGGCCCTCCGCTTCGCAGTCTGTGTCTGGGAACCAGGGAGTGATTGCGACCCCTCTGCCTGCCCAGACCTTCCTGTGTTCAGCGGGTGAAAAATAAAGTCTGTGTAAACTGTTTGCACCTGTGTTGTTTTTCGAGCCTGAATCAAGGGGCGGAGCCAGGACCCACCCACGTCATGACTTGTGACAAGATTGGCAATTTGGTGATGACTGAGAGAGGCCTGCTGTCCACCAAGTGTGCCTTCGGGGGGGGGCGTATGTATCCCCTCCTTGGGGTACACCCTGAACAGTCCTTGGGGACTCAGATCCTTTTGGTGGAGGGTTGGAGAAAAGGGGGAGGGGGAAGCAGTGGATTAGGAGTAAAGAGACCAGTGGGGGTGAAAGGCAAGGGGGGTGAGGGGCGGGAGAACCAGTGGTCGCCTTCGTAGAAGGACAAGAAAGACGCTGACCAAAAGCAGCTGGAGCACGGACTACAGTGGGAACATTTAAGAGCAACAGTACAAGGTGGGTGCGCGGTGTGACGGGGCAGACCCCGGCTCTGAGGGCTTTCGCTACCTTAGGGCTACTCTGTAAACTTGTGCCCGAGCACAGGCGGGCAAAGGAGCGGCCTCCGGGGTGGGAGGGGTCTTCAGACTCGAATGCTCTCAGGGAACCGGGTACTGGCACGCCAGGCAGGCCGGGAAACATGGGCCGGGCAGGGGGCACCTGGGAGCTGCACACAACCCAGTCTCCCAGCCCCCCAACCCAGTCTCCCAGCCCCCCAACCCAGTCTCCCAGTCCCCCTGACTCTTAGGCCCCTCTGGGCTCTCTGCAGTGTCTCTGGCCTCAGCTCCTTTGCCCCCCGGCCTTAGGCCCAGGCGTGCTGTCCTGCACAGGCCCGCGGTCGGGCCCCAGGTGTCCACCGTCAGACGCTCCCACCACCGTCTGCATGACCCAGGCACAGTGAGGGTGCCAGAGGCCAGTGGCATAAAAAGCCTGATTTTTTTTTCCCCTCCAGCAGCCCACTAGGCTGGTGTCTGGAGAGAGGTGCCTGCAGGGCATGGCGTGGGAGGTAGAGTGGGAACAGGTGCTGCATTGGTGTGAAGCCAGCTCACAGCCAGAGTCCTTACCTGGGGGTGTTAAGATTCCGGTAGTAACCCAAGGCGGGTGCCAAGAATGGCGACCTGGCACTCAGTAAGCAGGTGGTTAGTGACAAGCTAGAGCTGGGTGCTTCGGGTTGATTCACGCAGCAGCAAGCGCATCAGCGCTCAGGGCAGTCTCTGCTGCGCTCTCAGTTTCCGCTCAAAGCCACAAGATGGGCCCAGGAGCTGCAGGCATCACTAGGCCAACAGAGCTGACCTGGGGTACAGGCCAGAGGTGCAGGGGTGGTGAGGAGTCACCAGAGACTCAGAGGGGAGCAGGACAGGCGGACAAGTACACTGCTGAGGGGAGCAGCGGGCGGGGCAGGAGCGGTCTGCCGCGCCATGTGGTCACCTCCGGGTGGGGAGTGAACTCAGGCTGAAGTGGCTTTAGCTTCCCAGTGCTGCGCTTTAACCTGCTGCGCCACCAGGGAGGGTCCTAGTTTCTCTCTTTTAAAGGTGAAAACCTTTCACAGAGCCTCTGCCGCAGCCCCATCTCCACCCAGCCTGGGTCAAAACTGGGTCACGTCCCCACCCATCAGTAAGGGGAGGTGGGCGAGGGGAGGTGGAATTGCCCAGTTTGGCTTGAACCCACCGGGCTTCTTCCTCTGGAGCTGGGACCATCTTCCTGCTCACATTACTGCTCCAAGCAAGTCTGTTCGCAAGGAATAAGGCAGAAACTAGAAGCTGTAACTGATAGATGTCCGAAGGCGTCTGCTGAAGAACTCCAGAGAACGTGACGAGCCAGGCCAGGCTGCGGCAGGCACGCGGAAGGGGTCCTTCTTGCCCAGTTGGGGCTCCAGAGTTCTCCCGCCCCCAACACCCACCTCACCTAGTCCTTGTGCTGTCCCCAGTGACCTGTCTCCCCCTCCCCATGCCGCCCCACCCCGAGGCCTCAGATCAGGGTCAGTGTAGAGAAAATGAAGTAGCTCAGGGCTTTTGTGCCTCCGGCTGCCACCTGCGGTCCTGTGCCCTTCCCAGGGTGCGTGGGCGCCCGAGACTGGACGCCTGGGCCTTGAGGGGGGCAGGCCGAGCGGGCGCCGCTGCTCCCAGGAAGGCCCGAGGCCACGCGAGGCCGAGAGGGAGGGTGCCTGAGAGAGTGTGAGATGTGGGGGCCTGGGGCCGCCCGCCAGCACCCTGCCCGGGCTGCGTGCCTGGCCCCGCCGTCAGTGCCCACGGCTGGTCTGTGCCACGCTGCGGGGCCTTTCTGCCCTCCCGTTGCCGCCGCAGCCACTCGGGTTCTTTCGGTTTCCAGTCCTGTTCCTCACAGCTTGCTGTCTCTAGTTCCGAGATCAAATCCCCGAATGTAGTGGCTCCTGCTCATCAGGTCCTAACGGGTCATGCTGTAGGCCCATGGGCAGCCTTTGGGTCTGGAGCACCCCGGAACAAGTGGGGAAGAGTGAGGGTCAAGCAGCAAAACCAGCATAGGTGGGGTGTTCTTTCGGAGGGGGTGTGACACTTTGTTCCCCGTCAAAGAAGACAGAAGTCGGGGCTACACCGTAAGAGACGTCTCTAGTGCCTCAGATTCTTCACTGCAAAAAGGGGGCAGCTGTCCCCTGCTGTCCAGCCCTGTGGTGCAGAGTTGATGGCCGGCACCTGGGGCCGGCTCTGCCTTCGCCCTCCCTTTCCCATCACACCCTTACACCCCAGGAGCCAGAACCAGGGGTTCCTAGGTGCAGGAAGGCTGAAAGAAGAGTCCTTTCCGCTTCAGCAGGACAGACTCTGGCCGCCCACCGCTCAAAGGTAAGGAGGCAGTCTTGGAGCGAAAGCCCTTTAATAGAAGGATGCACACAGAGACAAAGGAAATCGCAAACTAAAACTCTGAACATTACTTATCTCCTCGTGGGCAAGAGCCCACCAAACAGGATCCGCCTGAAGTGGGGCTGCTGAGGCCCAAGAGCTTGCCCCAAGTTTTGCACCTCCTGGTCCCCACCAGAAAGGCAGTTGGCAGGCCTGAGAGAGCTGGGACAAAACTCCACGGGAAGACAACAGCTACTGCTGCCAGAGACAGGTGGGCAATGATGTCTCTCGCCCACCTGTTTCTTCCAAATGTCTCTATATGTTTCTCCTCTGTGAGTCTCCTCCATGGGCCCTGACAAAGGCACCAGGTGTAAGTCGGGAAACAGAAGCAAGCAGGCAAGAGTGACAGTCTGCCTCCTTCCATGTTAGACAGGTCATGGCCTTGCACCCCTAGTTCCAGTGGCTCCCCAACGCAGGGAGCCTGGTTAGTGGCATATTAAGACTAGAAGTCCAGGGTGGCTGCATGTAGGTGGGGGCAGGGAAATGGCACCTCCCCCTCACAGAGGTGTAGCTGCAACTAGAGGACTCATCCCTCTTAGTAAGCTTGGAAAGCTGTCCAGATACTCACCATGTGCTGACAACAGCAGAGGTGGCCTCAGAGCTGGACTTTGGCTTCCCATCTTTGCTCAGCCTGCCCTCTGCTGGAATGACTCATGAACAGCTGGCAGTCGAGAGAAAAAGCCAGGAGCCAGCCTCCAAAACACACGCATATTTTACTTGTCCTTCAGGACCCAACTTAAATGTCACCTCCTCCAGGAAGCCCCCCATTCTTACAGCTAAAGGCAAGTTCTTGACTGTGAGTTGATGCTGCTGTCTGCCTTATTTCATGGATATGTAGCATATATGTTACCAACCCCCCAAGCAATTTATGAGCTACCAGAGGAAATGGGTTTTGGTTTTTTAAATTTACTCCCCAAAGATTTTACACATGCCCAGAAATATCTCCTACAATTAAGTCCTACATTTACATCATTAAAAAGTCCTTTGAATTCCAATGTATCTTCCCCAGGACCCAATTAAAATGCAGCTATGAAAAAATGTAAACATGATGCTTGAACCTTGAGTCATTAACTGCTTAGAGCTTTAGCACATTTGCAGAGCCCAGGGCTCAGAGCCTTGGTGTTATGGAGATTTTTTTAGGGGCAACGAAAGATGAGAAAAAGGGAATCCTAAAGAATAAAGGAGGAGATGACTGAGCAGGAGGGACTTCTGAAGAATGCTGGGTAAGATTGGAACACGGTAGGGAGACAGCAGGGTGCTAAGCCTCCCCTGTCCTACAAGGAAGGTTCCAGAAGGAGAAGTGCGGGACACCTGTTCAAGGGGCCATTTAATCTTGTAGGACCAAATGCAAAAATAAATTATTACCACTAATTAAATGTCAGCAAAACGTAACCTCATGTCACCATCAGCCCCCGCTCGGTGCACTGGGCATGCGTCAAGAAGGAAGCTCCACCTCCTAAGGCGGATGTCCCTTACTGCTCTTTGGGATTCTGTGCTACACAGATTGTTCTTTGTAACAACACTGAAAGATGTTTTATCTCTAATTGTTCAAAGGAAAAAAGTGGTCAGAAAGGTTAAGTTACTTTTCCAAGGTTGCAGCAGAAAATCAGCAGACGTGGGCCTCGACTCAGGGTTCCCTGTCCCCCCACTCTTTCTCTTCTTACCTTGTCATCTGGCGCGTTTTGCATTTTGATGCTCTGCCCTGTTCTTTCTGGAGAGTTTATTTACTGGAACCCAGGATAAGAGTCTTAGCCATTGGATATCCATTTATCACTTGATTTTGTGGGTCAAAATTTCAGGCAGATTTTTGGTAGGGTGAGTCTGTTGTCCATGTGGTATCAACTGAGGTCACTTGGAGGTATTCAGATGACCACTAACTGGCCTGACGTGTCCAAGACGGTTTCACACAACATCCGGTGCCCTGGACAAAACCTCTTTTCTTATGAATGAAACTGAGTTGATTTTCACATGAAAGTTTAGGGTGCACACGTGTGCCCCCCTCCTGCAAAATCTCCTTTGCAGGGCCTCGTCTTGGCTGACCGAGCCTGGGAGTCTTATTGCAAAATAGAATTTATTTTCTTTGCTATGTAGAGTTAGTGTATTAAACTGCTCCACGTACTGTTATTTTATTTTTTAAGATTTACTTATTTATACAGAACTGTGGTGCAGGCCGGAGGTGCAGGGATGATGAGCGGATTCACCAGAGACAGGGTGGGGAGCAGGACAGGCAGATAGACTAAGTACACTGCTGAGGGGTGCAGTGGGCAAGGCAAGAGAGGTCGGCTGCATCATGTGGGTCACCTCCCGGGTGGGGATCGAACTCGCACTGAAGCAGCTGCAGTCAGCTTGCAATGTTGTGCCGTAACCCGTTGCGCCACCAGGGAGGGCCCTGAGTGCTTGGCTAGTCTTTACAAGAGAATTTAGAATTCTGATCATTCCTCCAAAGTGAAACGTTTACCAATTTCCCCCTGCTGCCTTTCTGTGACCACAATAACTTTTCATTTTAATGGGCACTCTTTTAAAATACATTTGAAACATCAGTTAAACTCATGTCCAGTGATGATGGAGGCCAGAGAACAGTCTGGCCAAGTTCATACATGTGAAGCGGTGACAGCTGGCCGGCAGCACCCTCGCGACACTTCTCCGTTTCAGAGATGTTAAAATGAGGACAAATGTGCATCTTAGAATTGATGAATCAGTGTGTTGAAGGGAAAAGCGAAGTCAGAAAATTACTATTTACAGATTGAGAGGAAGTCTTACATACTTACATAATTTGGGCTGAAAATAAGCAGTGATGTATTTCAAGGACCTAGGAGAAAAGCAGGGAAGAGGTCAAATGAAAATAACATCGTTTGCCTGAAATAAATATACTATGCTTGAAGGAGGCTGGTGTTCGTCAGCTTGGAATGGGGAGGCATGCTTGGGCTGCTCCCCTTGGGGGCAAGGGGACATGAAAGAGCTGGAAAATTTTTAGCAAACTGCTCTCTGGGGAAAAAAATGTGCATATATGTATATATATATGTATATATATGTATGTATGTATATACATGTTTATTAGTATAAATTTTGCTTATGTAAAGGATATAGAGCATATAATATTAACCATCTAAATACTTTTTGTTGCCAATTACCATATAAACAATGGTTCCCCAAAGAATGCTTTCATTGACTTTTCCCTAACTCTCCATAGCCAAATCTATGGCTGCAATTAACGGAAGAGAACAGTTGGTTGATTTGCTTACAGTAATGAATAAGATCAAAGTGAAACAGCAAAGACATATTATGGAACATCACTCATTTGTCAATAACTCTTGATTTCTCTGCTGAATTGGATAACAATCTTCTAACACTGAGAGAATCTTCCTTTCATCTTTTGTCAAGGCTCTTGTATTATGAAATATGTAATAGGCATAGATGCAACACACTTTTAAGTTTAGCTTTCATTTTTTTTTAAGTATTGATTTATTTATGCATATAAGAAACGGGGTACAGGCTGCAGGTGAAGGGGGTGAGGGCATTCTCCAGAGACAGAGTGGGGAACAGAACAAGCAGATTGAAATCCACTGCTGAGGGGAACAGCGGGAGGGTCAGGAGAGGTCTGCCACGCCATATGGGTTAGCTCCCTGGCTGGGGATCGAACTCATGCTGCAGTGGCTTCTGATAACTTGATGGTGTTGAGATTTAACCCTTTTCACCACCAGGGAGAACCTTAGTTTTCATTATTAACATTTCTCGCCACCTTCGAATGTCTAAACAACCAACAAAATAACAGATCTATCCCTGATTTGTATTGCAACCAACGAAATAACAGATCTATCTCTGATTAGTATTGCGTGCCTAATGCTGTATTGTTACAGTCCCACTGTGGCCACTTTCCAGCTGTCAGTGTGATCCTATTGAAGGTGGAAATGGAAAACCATGTGCGCTAGCACCTTATATAATCTTTCTACCCTAAGGTGCAGGAGACCTAAATTATTAAGAGGTGATGGTAATGATTAAGAAGGGATGAACTGGAGTACTTATTACCTTCTTTTTAATACAATTTCTTTAATTGTAAATTTGCATTATTTAATTTTTAACAATGGCCATGTTTAACAAATGTTCACAAAAATTCCTGAAATTTTAAATATCAGCTCTTGCAAGCCTATGTGAGTCAGCTCCAGCACACCTCTGCTTTGGAGTCAGACAACTTCAGGTTTATATTTAACTTTACCAGTTCCTTGTTCTCCAATCACGGACAACACACTCAGCTCCTCAAGGCTGGCTATTTCTACAACATGGCTAATAATACCTACAGCACAGAGCTCAGTGAGGAGGCAACAAGATCGAGTTTGGGAAGCACTAGAATCAACACAAAGTGGGAGCATGATATTAATTTTTTTCTCTTTCTCATGCCTGGTCAATTCTGAACATTGCTTGTTAAAATGATCTTCCTGAAACAAACAAATTGCTGTGTCATCTTGCTGAATTACACTGGTATTAAGCACAAACTTCAGTTTGCTACCAGAAGACAAGATCTCAGCCGCCTCATCCTCTTGAGGTTCCTGGGATGTTGTTGGTACCCCAGGGCAGATCTGTCCACACCTCCCACCTGGCCCCCCTTTCCCGTGCCTACGCCTTTGCTCACGGAACCCCTCCCACTGACACCTTCCGTCGTCTGTGCCACCTTCTTCCTCTCCCTCCGTAACACACCACGATGAGGCTCTCTTTGTAGCCCTGTCTCATGGTACCCTCTAACCTTACTCGTGGGGATGTGCCAGGCACAGTGAAACATGCTTCACATGTGTTATCACAGTCAGCTGGACCAAGTTACAGGTGACAAAATGGGCACAGTGGAAGGAAGAACTGCCCAAGGCCAGATAACTAGTGAGTGGTAGAACTGGGTTTTGTCTCGGCTGGGCTAGCTCCAGAATCTGGCCTCTAAGATACCAGGTGTTAATTTGGCTTTGGGAACTATTTTTTCACCTTCCAAAGCAAAGATTAGTAGACTAATGGGATTGAATCTCTGCTATTTAGGAAAACATATTATTGGCATTAGCTGCACTCAACTGCCTGAATAAATTCCTTTGTAGTAAATCACCTCTGCTTAGGTAATGTGAACACATCACGTACAGTGTTATGTATTATTGAGTTCTTTGCCCTTTTCACGTTGAGGTGTGCATGCTTTGTAATAGTACCATCTTCACCATCTTCCTGAGGGCAAAGGGGATCCATCTATCAAACATTTGTCGAGTGGCCTCCCAGTATCGGTGCTCTGCTGAGCAATGAAGATACCGACCAGTCCTGGGCGGCAGAAAACTGAAGCACCCACACAGCAGGGCGCAGCACAGCTGCCATGCAGGACGGAGAGGTTCTTTATGCTGGACATGGGGAGGTTTATGGCTATAATGTTAAGAGAATAAAGACAAAGAGGAAAATGTCCATGGAGCCACCTTTTATGTAAAATAAGAGGCATTAAACTTTTTGACCCTTTTGAAAGAAAAAAGACCTACAATCCTGGGACATTTCCCATCTGACTGTGGACTCTCAAATTCTCCCAAGTGTTAAACTTCTACTTCCATCTTCCTGTTTGACAGTCGTCTCAAAAAGAAAGAAATAAGTAACCAGCCCTGGTCATCACAAAGTTCATCGTATAGACAATATACTATAGTAATGCTAGAATTTATGTAAATGAGATCCGGTCTTCAAAAATATGTATTCTGGAGCCTGCACAAGGCCCTACAATAATGAATCCCACCATAGTGAGATCTTGTGCTTTCTCCTCCTCTTCCAGAATATACAGTTGTTTGAGAACTATATGGCCTCTGGCGATGACTGGATTTCCCAACCTTCCTTGCATGCAGGACGTCTGATTAGATGCTGGCCAGGGGAATGTGGGCAGATGGGATATGAGCCATATAAGCGTGACCCTAAGAGCCACCTCCTGTGGGATTGCAGCTGCCTGTCAATACCCAGGAAGATTCTGGAACAAAGCTCTTTTGTCTCTTCCTGGGCTGCATTGGAGAAATAAAATCACATTGCATTTGACCGCTGAGACTACAGAGTTTATTGCAGTTGTCCGTATCACCTTCACTGATACTCTGCTATACAGTCTTCCTGTCAATGTACAACTGAAAATCTTAAATGACTGCTTCAGTTTTTTACTAGTTTATCTCACCTGATAAAACACTGTCTGGACCCCTCACTGAATCAACTTCACCAACTGAATTTCCTTATTTTCACCTAAGACCTATGTTAGGATCATTTATCTCACCAAGCCTTACCATGGCATATGTGACATTTCACTCTTGAAGCGAGTCGGTATTTCCATTCTCTTGCCAGAACTATATTTTCTTTGACTTCTGTCTCTAGTGTTAACAGCTGACAGCTTTCCTTTTCTTTTTCTCCTTTAAAAAAAAAAAACTTTATGATGAAGCGGAGGGCAGAAAACAGAAAGTGCAGCTTTCAAGATCTGGATAACATCTCCTGAGTCAAGAAACAGAAGATCACTCATCCCAGAGAAGCCATCTACCACCTTGACTTTTGTGATAATCATTTCCTTGCTTTTCTTTATAGTTTTAGCACCAAAGTCAGATTCCTAAATTATTGTATTTTATAAAAACTATATGTATAAAGGGAGTAATCAGCTCTATCTACTTTGTGTCTTGTTTCTGAGCCCAACATGATATTGTGTGTTCCATGGAGCTCTAGTTAGTTAGTTTTCACTGCCTCTCTGAATAAACTCATTGTCTTCATTTTGACATTGAAGGATATTTGACTGCAAACATCATGAATATTCTTTCCCATGGACCCTGGTGCAGGTAAGGAGGCATTTCTCCAAGGCATACCCTTAGGTGTGAACTTGCTAGGAAGTGGACTTCGCTTATGTTTAATTTGACTGGATATGACAGTGTTGTTTTGCAAATTATACCACATCATGTGTCCACCAGTGGTTGATGAAGGTTCTCCTTGATCTTCAGCTATGCCAATATGTGTCAGATCTTTTTTGTCAATCTGGAAAGTAATTCATTGGTTTTGATTTTATATTATTCATTCATTCATTCGTTCATTCATTTATATTATTAACAAGGCCCCAAACCACTTGAATGTCCTTTCCTTGGAATGCCTGTGTGAATTACGCCTACTTCCCAATGGTGGTGTGGTACCCAATGCCTGCAGCTCCCAGAAGCTGCAGGGTAAGATCACTTTACAGGGCATGAGGATCTCTGGCCTCAGCTTACCACCTGTGGACCGCCCCAGCAAGGTGGCACCATCCGTGGTTCCCTGTGGCCTGTTGACCTGAGTACAGGCCAGGACGGGCTTTTTCCCCTTTTATAGCTGGTGCTGGGATTCCAAAATGAATAAAGCAGATGTGAGCACAATGGACCAATCAGGTGCAAGCTCATCTCATTAGTTAACTATTCAAATGGCAACACACTTATTGGTGCCACATCGTTCAATCAGACGCTTAGCATTGAAAAAGGTCCAATCAGGCTTGTAGGGTGGGGCACCTTGAAGGGGATATAAGGCAGTGTAAGAGCCAGCTGGAGTCTGTGAGCATCCAGACTCTGAAGAGAGAAAAGTGTGCAGCCAGCCTCCGGGAAGAAGGATTCAGCAGACTGCTTTTGAAGAGAGTGTTGAGTACCTCGAGGGGATTCAGCAGAACTTCACAGACTTTGTCGACTTCATACACCTCCCCATCCATAGATCTTTGCGGAGACTTGGCCACGGCACATACCCCCTGTCCTGACTCTGACGCTGCCTGCAAGGGGCACCTCGGCTAGACTCAGCATTTCAAAGCGCTGCCCACAGCCTCTGGCTCTCCAGCCCCACCTCCGGAGCTGTTGCCTCCACAGCTGTCCAGCTGAGTGTCCAGCCCGGCCTCAGGCTGCTGCTGTGTGGCCTCCTCCTCCACAAGCAGCCTTTGTTGGGGCTTCTGGACCACCTGGACACTATCTGGCACCAGACAGCTGCCACTGAGGCCCTCCATACTCTCCCTTTGCCAATCTCTAGCTTACCAGATAAATCCTGCTGTTGCTGGACCCTGAGCCTGAGTGCAGTTGGGTGGCCTTGCCATTGTGCGCTGAGACCCCTCAGGTGACCTGCCCCCCACCTCGGGTACTGCCCCTCAGCACTTGCTGGTTCCTTTAATCACTGCTTATGTTTTAAACTGTTTCAGTTTTACTCTTGATTGTAGGTGCTCTTAATTCCAGATCCAGTTAGATGTGTTTCAGGTATTTTTGCCTCCTCTATACCTTGTCTTTTCACTCTCTCTATGGCATCTTGGAAAATAGGTAATCTTCACTTTTGGGCTCTAGATTTGGAAGCTACATTCTTTATCTTTTCTGTATTGCACACTGTCTTTTTTTCTCCCTTGATCTGCAATGCTACCAGTGGGCTACATCAAGGGCTCATATATGTGGAGGCTGGTTTCTGGAGTTTCTATAATGTTCCATTAGTCTATCTGTATAACCCTGGGCCAATACCATGACATATATTTTAAAGACTTACTCATTCGTGCAATCCACAGGGGCAGGGGGAGGGGGCTGGTGGTGAGAGGATTCACCAGAGACAGTGTGGAGCAGAAAGAACAGGCAGATGCACTGAAATACATTCCATTTGAAAGGATTTTTGTCGCTTATTGAGTGCATTTATTTTGAGTCCTAATAGATATGTAATGAGATCTGGGTACTGAGGATAAAGCACTGAAGGAAGCAAGCGAAAACTGCACCTTATGTGGTAGTGGGGGAGGAGGCCACACACATAGGGCATAACAATGACACACGCTCACGCAACGTGTTAGATGCTGACACATTCGAAGGAGGAAGAGAAAGCAAGGAAGCAGAGTAGAAGGCATTGGGGAACGGTGGAAATTTCAGGTCAGTGGTCAAGGAAGGTGCTACTGAGAAAGAGACCCGAATTTGTATCTCGGGGTAGTGAGGGCGCACTTGGGGTTCGCTGAAGGAAGAATGTTCCAGGCAGAAGGATCATCAAGAGCAAAAGCCTTGTGCTGTGCGTGTGCCTGGTGGGCCTGAGTAATGCGTGAGGCTCATGCGCCTGTGTGGTGTAAGCGAGCAAAGGAGAGGGAGGTGAGTTAACAGGTGGTGCCAGCAGGGGCCTGTTGTTCCTGGTGCAGATTCTGACATTTCCTGCCATTGGAGGACTTGGAGCAGAGTAATTTGGTCTTTTACTTTAAAGGCTCCTACTGGATGCTGAGTTGGGAAGAGACTGAAGAGAGGCCAGCATGACCCTGGGAGGCCAGCTGAGAGGCGGGGGAAACAGCTCAGGTGAAGGATAGTGATGACTTGGGCCAGGAGGCAGGATAGAGCCTAGATTTGCGGGTAGAGCAGCGGCGAGGTTTTAGGGGGAAAAAATAAGCCACCACGACCCCCCAGTTTCTTCTCAGGGGCATTCTCCAAAAGGGAACAAAGTTTTTATGACTCAGTCAGCATCCCCACGATCAGGGTGATGACCATAATTCAGCGTAAACCAGAGAGGAGGCCACATGCTGCGGCGTTATCATCCTGGCAGCAGGAGAGAAGAGTGCAGGGCAAGGCCAGGGAGCAGGGGCCCCTGCACGGGGGCCCATCAGCAGTGTGATGAGTGGAGAGAAGGTTTCTAACGTGAACGCGTGGACTGCAAATGAATACTTAAGGACTACTGAGTAGGTGCAGGGCGCCGTTCTCAGAGCCCACAGACACTAACTAGTACAATGCCGTCACTCACCCTTATGAGCCACGCACGAGCTGTCATTACTTCTGCTTCACAGACAGGGAAGCCAGGGCACAGTCACCATAGAACGCGCCCAAGGGACACACTACGGTGAAGCTTGGATTTGAACCCCTGATGTCTGACTCCACAGTCTGCGTGGCCCCCCCGGGGAACCCTGCCCTTCACCTCTGCCCGTGAGAGTGTGATTACCACTGGGGTGCCTCCAATTACATCGGTGGGGTCCAAGATGCTGATCTGGAGGGTGAGATGAACTCTTGGAGTTTCAGTTCATCAACTTAACTGGTGAATTATTTGCAAAAGTAGGATAAAGCAAGAGCAGGATAGTTCAGAAGTCTGCAGGCCACCACGAGTCGCGTTGTCACTCGGGATTTCCCGTGGCTACCGTGGAAAGGAGGCTGGAGTGACTGGTATCTCCCACATCACTTGTTATGTCAGCAGGGCTTGCCAGTGTGGGAGGCGATTAGGAGTAATCGCCGAGATAAAATCATCAGACTGGACTCTACTGGCACCACAGAAGGCTAAGAGATTAAAATTTATTTCCTCTGAGTGGAACAGTACATTTAGAGAAAGCAGTAATATCTGGAAGGGGGGCTGGGTGGGTAAGACATCATTATCAGCTAAAAAACGGTAGAAAAGAGGTGTGAGACAGACCACCCTCTGGGTTTCTGTCAAGACACGTCCTTTCTCTTGTGGAGATGGTGTCTGTCTCTAAGGAACTCCCACCGTTGGTGCTGGCTCTGAAGCAACTAGGTAATTCTAATCTCTCATCTTTCTAAATGGAAAGTCAATTCTGGGCCCTCCCTGGGGGCTCAAGGGGTTGAAGAGAAGCACTGCCAGCGGCTATAGGTTTGCAGCTGCCCAGCTCCCATCCGGCCAGGGAAGGACCCCCAGGGCACAGCAGCTCTCTCCCGCTTCCGCTGCTCCCCTCAGCAGTGGGTTTCAGTCCATCTGCCTCTTCTGCTCCCCACTCTGTCCCTGAGGAATCCTCTCATCTCTCCCCACTTCTAGCTTGTACCCCAGTTCTTGTATGCATAAGTAGATAAATCCTAAAAAAAAAAAAAGAAAGTCATTCTTAGTAAATTAAAATTTTTGCTCCTGATATGTTTCATCGTTCAAGGAAATCGTTGACATTTCTGAAGCTTTCGAAAGATTCTCATGGAGTCAGCAACTATTCTCCTATTTTGAAAGTGTTGTAAGTTGAGCTCACTAAAGCGTAAGGTAACAGATCCTACTATTTGAAACCCATGTCATCCCATGAGGCTGAATTTCATGTTTGTAAAAATGTTGGCGAGAGGATAAACAACTGTCTTCTCTCCCTGGCTGGCAAATAATATCTAATGATCGTTCCAAAGACTATGATTTTCAGGAAATGCAGTTTCAAGAAAGAGAACATACATCTCGATGACAACAGCCGTAGTGTGACAGGGCAGGGAGAGGAGCACCTCTGAACCCCCAAACCTGCCTGCTCTAATAGGATCTGCCACCCGCCACATCAAGACAAAACGTATCAGACCTTTAGTGGAAAGGAACGTTAGTGCAGTTGGTGTGCACACAGCAAAGACAGCCCCGTGCAGGGGCCCCTGCTCCCTGGCCTTGCCCTGCACTCTCCTCTCCTGCTGCCAGGATGATAATGCTGCAGCATGTGGCCTCCTCTCTGGTTCACGCTGAATTATGGTCATCACCCTGATCGTGGGGATGCTGACTGAGTCATAAAAACTTTGTTCCCTTTTGGAGAATGCCCCTGAGAAGAAACTGGGGGATCGTGGTGGCTTATTTTTTTCCCCCTAAAACCTCGCCGCTGCTCTACCTGCAAATCTAGGCTCTATCCTGCCTCCTGGCCCAAGTCATCACTATCCTTCACCTGAGCTGTTTCCCGCGCCTCTCAGCTGGCCTCCCAGGGTCATGCTGGCCTCTCTTCAGTCTCTTCCCAACTCAGCATCCAGTAGGAGCCTTTAAAGTAAGAGATCAAGCACCCAAAGTTACCCATCTCCTCATGGGTACAAGTCCAGCCAAATAGAATTTGCCCAAAGCAAGGTCTGAAAGCTGCCACAAGTCCAAATCGCTTTCCTGCAGGGACCCATAGAAAAGGGTCAGAAAAAACCAGACAAGTCTGGGAGGAGAGAAGCAAAATCAAAATCAGTATAAACACTGCCATAGTCACCTCCCCCGGGCCTCGCACCCACATCTGAGTCACCCAGTCCAGGGCCAAGAAGCCAGAGCTGCCACTTCACGTGTCTCTGGTCCCTGCGGCTCCCTCAGGCCACCTTCTGGCTCCATCCTGCTTCCTTCCTCTTCAGACTCCTCTCCAGATTCCTCTCTTCCCTGCTCAGCTCTACCCTCCCCTAGGTGGGGCAGGGATCCTGGAACCTCTCCTTTTGCTGGGGACCCCCCTGTTACAACAGGACACTCAGAAAACACAAAATAAAAAATTAATTAGAAAAACAAGCCTGTTATAAAGAGTTTCTTTATGGCTCAAACTTCTCTTTCTAACTTATTTAAACCTTGCTTTCTTGTACATTACACTACAAAAGAGACCTTAAGTAATTCTGTGTTCACCATTTTTGTAGATTTCCTGTCCTCTTTATAACCACCTTGATTCAGTTAGCACAGTGGAGGTTAGCGCTCAGTCTAGTATGAGACCTGCTTCAATAAAAGTCAGTACCGGCAGCACCCTATGCAGGCATTCACTAAATGTTTGTTGATGTAAGATGGACAGAAACAAATGCACATTCATCCAGTGAGTGTTTACTGAAAACCTGCAAAGGCTGAGCTGTAAAAGAATGTCTGTGATTTAAGACAAGTAGTTAATTTATGTAGTGGCCATATAACGTGGCAGAGTTATAGCTTATCAGCCAAAAATGTACATAAGATGGAATCATAAAATATACCCCAATTAACCAAAATAAGGCAGAAAAAGAGAAGCAAAGAACATATGAAACAAATAGGGAACAACACAATGTTTGCTTTAACCCCAGCTACATTAACAATCCTAAGAATTGTGAAACACAGAGATTGTCTGATTGGGGTAAAAAATCTGAAGAATTAGACTTTATATTTATTGCCTAAAAGAATTAACTAATTAATTCATTTTATTGAGGTGTAATTGACTTACTATATTAGTTTAAAAGAAACCTACTTAAATATAGGGATATAAGTATGTTCAGTTTTTTTTCGGTAGAAAAATACAACTTGTCAGTGCTACATTAGACAAAGTAAATTTCAGAGCAAAAAATATTACCAGGGATAAGACAGTCATTCCATAGTAATAAAAGCATCTGCTTATCAAGAAGATATAATAACCCTAGAAATCAATGTAACAAAAAGTAGTTTCAAAATATACAAATCAAATAGAGTTGCAAGAAAAAAAAAGCCTGATCTACAATTATATTAAGAAATTTCAATAACCCTCTTAATAAGTAATAGAGTAAGAAAACCAGTAAAGAAATAGAATACTTGAACATCACCATCAATCAATTTGACCTAATTGGCATTTATAAACACCCTGCTTGTCAACAGAGAACACATAATTCTAAACAAAAGAAGTTTATTTAAACAGCATGCTTGACTTGAAGGGAAAATATCTAGAATTCATTTTTTAAATTTATTCCTACTTAAAGAGAGATTGCTTTACATACAACAGCTGTGTACAAAAATGTCATAAAATTGTCCTTGGTTTCTTAATGATAAATGAAAAGCTTTTAAATTCTCCAGTCGAATAAGGTATGCGAGAATTTTTATGTTGTTTCGATTGATGGATTGATTATCAAACATCAAAAGCAAAACAACTTCCTGCACTAGAAAGATAAAAGCAGAAAGCAATGTCACTAATGTGGAGAGGGGGGTCAGTCTCACTGAACCCATATTTTCCCCATCCCATCTCCATTTGATATATTCCCAAACATCCCATTGGGCATTTAGCTTTAAAAAATGCCATGTGCTTGAGCACACACACAAGTTATTTTGTGCACGAAGGCGAGATGGGAAAGGAGACATGAAAGAAAAGGAGAAGCTGTAAAGCAGGACTCAGGAAGTGGTGGGACCAAGCCGCGGCTTGCTGACTGGGAATGCCAGGCCTGGAGGCACAGAACTCGCCAGCGAAGTGTAGACACTTCACTGTCTCGCCACCCTCCATTCCAACTGCAGGAGGTGGGGGACGGGCGGGAGGGGCCCTGTTCATTGGCAGCCCGTTAAACGGGAATCTGATCTGACAACCCTGTCAATCAATCACATTAAGCTTTTGTTAGTTTACTTAATCGGCACCACAGACCCATCCTGACCTGCCAACCTTCAAATTAACGCGATCATTGTTGTCAGTCTTGACTCCTTCCTGGGCTTTTTATCCGACACTCGGAGACCAGTTTTCACAGCTGCAGCTTCACAAAAGAGGCATCAGGTCCACACCAGATAAGCACATGAGCAGCAGGCAACAGGCACCTCAAGTACACATGGGAGGAAGGCAGATCATATTCTGGGCCATGACACATGGGCCAAACATCATAAAAACATTCAAGTCATACTGGTCATTTCCTCTGACCCCAATGCAATAAAACTAGAAATTGGTAACATAGAGATACTTGGGAAATTTCTAGATATTTGAAAACAAAGTACTATACTTCTAAATAATCCATGAAGCAAAGAAGAAATCAAAAGGGAAATTAAAAAGTTTCTCTAAAATAAAATTCCAACATATCAAAATTGGGGGATGCAGAAAAAGCAGTATTTATTCAGAGGGGAATTATAGCAATAAATGC
>NW_004567135.1:6288045-6290755 GCF_000260355.1 Condylura cristata | reverse complement strand
TCATTGGCAGCCCGTTAAACGGGAATCTGATCTGACAACCCTGTCAATCAATCACATTAAGCTTTTGTTAGTTTACTTAATCGGCACCACAGACCCATCCTGACCTGCCAACCTTCAAATTAACGCGATCATTGTTGTCAGTCTTGACTCCTTCCTGGGCTTTTTATCCGACACTCGGAGACCAGTTTTCACAGCTGCAGCTTCACAAAAGAGGCATCAGGTCCACACCAGATAAGCACATGAGCAGCAGGCAACAGGCACCTCAAGTACACATGGGAGGAAGGCAGATCATATTCTGGGCCATGACACATGGGCCAAACATCATAAAAACATTCAAGTCATACTGGTCATTTCCTCTGACCCCAATGCAATAAAACTAGAAATTGGTAACATAGAGATACTTGGAAAATTTCTAGATACTTGAAAACAAAGTACTATACTTCTAAATAATCCATGAAGCAAAGAAGAAATCAAAAGGGAAATTAAAAAGTTTCTCTAAAATAAAATTCCAACATATCAAAATTGGGGGATGCAGAAAAAGCAGTATTTATTCAGAGGGGAATTATAGCAATAAATGCCTGTTTTAGAAAAGCAGCTTTCAAGTCTATGAGCTCAACTTCACCTTACGAAACTAAAGTAGAATAGAGGAAGTGAAACTCAGAGTAAGCAGAATAAAGGAAATAATAGTCAAATGGAAATCAATTAAACAGAACAAAGAACATAAGTAAAGAAAAATCAGTAATGCAAAAATTACTTCTTTCAGAAGATGAATAAAATTGATAAACTTATAGTCAGACTAATCAAAGGGGGAAAAGAGAAGATACAAATCAGCAATCAGAGGGGTTAGAGGAGTGATGTCACTCGATACCTATACTCTAAAAACTCTGTAGCTAGTAAGAGAATAATATGAGAACACTATGGAAAACGTTATGCCCCTAAGTTCAAGGACTTATGTGATGTGCAAATTCCTGAACAGACTTAAATATCAAAATTCACTCAACAAAATGTAAAAAAGCTGAATATTACTGTATCTGTTGGAGAAATTAGATTTGTAGTTAAAAACTTTCCCTCAAAGAAAATTCCAGCCCCAGATGACTTCACTGAGCAATTCTACTAAACACTTAAGGAAGAAATAATATGAATTCTATGCAAATTATTGTGGAACATTGAAGAGGAGGGACTGCTTCCTAACCTATTCTCTGAGGTCAATGCTTTTCTGGCACCAGGTAAGATATTACTAGAAAACTGAATATTTCCCCCCTAAGATGAGGAATAAAGCAAAGATGTTTGCTCTTGTGACTTCTATGCAACATTATACTAGAAAGAATCAGAGGGCTTACAGTGGACAAATAAGCCTCTGAAAAGATGCTCAAAATCATTATCTTTAGGGAAATGCCAATCAAAAGCACAGTTAGATGGCACCCTTTGTTATTAGCATGATTAAACTGAAAAAGGCCAGTACAGCCGGATCAGACCAAAAACCCTCACCGGCTACTAGTTGGGTTGGCGGGTGGCAATTGTTGTCCCAGGGCAACTGGCCCTTTCTTGTTAAATATATACCCACCGTAGGACTCAGTCATTCTATCCCTAGGCATTTATAGCCAAGAGAAATAAAACCATATGTCCATCCAAAGATGTGCATCAAATTCTCACAACAGCTTTCTGTGTAATAGGCAAAACCTGGAAAAACTGTCAACGCTATCAACAGGTGACTGGACAAACACATCGTGGCATACCCCTACATGAATACTTCCCGCAGATCAAAAGGAATACGGTGGATAGTTGAATCATCAACAACCAAATAATCTCAGAACAGCATGCTGGAATGGGAGAGGCTGCACACATGCACGCGATATGGTTCCGTTTATTTAAACTTCTGGAAAATGCAAACCAACATACAGTAATAGAAAGATTAGTGGTTGCCTGGAGAGGCAGTGAGTGTGGGGGAGTGATGCGCGAGGGATTACAGAGGCAGGGGCAAACTTTGGGGGTGAGGGGCACGCTCATCCCCTGTCATCTGGCGCGCGGCATCTGTGATGCGCAGCTCGCTGGAAGGTGCAGTTTATCGTGTCCAGCGCACCTCGGTAAAGCTGTTTCAAAAGGTATGTGCTTGTGCAGTTATTATTTAAAACAGTGCTGTACTCGCGTGAAACGAATGCTCCTCCTTAGTTCTCGACAACAAAACGCTTGTGTTGGCACTGCGGCTGTTCCTTTTCAGAGAACAATGGGGCTCAGAGGGGGCGGTCACCTCCGAGGCCACAGTGTCTGCCGGACCATGCTCTCTCCCAACTGGATATGGTGTGGCAAAGTCCATTTTGACAAGCGAGGCACATTTAGGGGCTGAGAGCTCTCACAGTTATCCTCGGGACACTTACTGTGGAGCAAGGAGTCCCAAGGCGAAGCCTACTTTACAGATGGGCAAACTGAGGTCCAAAAAGTGGACCCCCGCAGTTTCAGCCCCAAGGCTGCCCCAGCCCTGCCCCCGGCTCACAAGGCTCCAGCTGCTCGTTGACGGACTCCTGCGGGTTCCCCCAGCCCTCTCCCCAACTCGGCCCAAGATCGTGTCAACTGTCAGCTCCCGGCGGCTGTAGGTGTCAAGCCTCAGCGACTGTGCCCGCGACACTGCCGGCATTGGCTCCTGCGCCTGCCCTGAAGGGAAAAGGTGGACTTGGCCCTGCCCACCTTGAAGGGGCAGGGGCACACGAGTCCA
>NW_004567135.1:6254127-6287394 GCF_000260355.1 Condylura cristata | reverse complement strand
GTCGCCCCAGAGCCCCCGCCCCGGCGCTGCTCCTCGCCCGGAGGGCTCCCCTCCAGCTCGGGACCCCGGAGCGGGGCTCGCCCGTCTCCAGGCTGGGGCTTTGCCGCAGAGTGCGCGGCGGGGCTCGAGGGGGCACGGAGCCGGGTTTCTGCCCGCGGTGTTTTGGACAGGTGCTGGGAAGTCTTCCTTCCTCCTCCCTCGTGTGCCGGGGTCCCTGAGGAGAATTAAGGACCACCGGCCCCCACCCCCACACACCTGCGCTGCAGCCGGCTCTGGGCTGCATTGGGGACACCAGCCTGTCCTCGGCGCCCCGCCGTGCTGCAGCGCCCCCACCCCCAGTCGCCCGTCGGGAAGCGGAGGGGCAGAGTCGGGGGCCCCTTCCCGGGGTGCGCTGTCGGGATCGGCGGTTAGCAACCCCTCAGCTCTCCCCCCTCCCCCATGTCTTACTGCATCCTTCACCCCCATCCGGCTCCAGATTGTCACCAACTGCAGAAGCCGCGGGCTCCTGGGTTCTCGGGGCAGCCCGGACTCCCCCTGTCCTTTACTTGGATGCGTCCCTGCCCGACTGGATGCTCTGGGACTCTGGGGGTGGGGGGCCGCGGGACCTTCCTAGGCCGGCGAGGGCTCCTGCAGTGGGGAGCACAGCACTTCAGAATCTCCCCTTCCCCCACCCCCACCCCTACGCCTCCCGTTGCGGAGGCTCCTTCCTCGGCTCCGATCTCCCTTCCCTCCCCCACCTTAGCGCCGGCGGCGGTACCCTGGGCTGCTTCTTGGCGTCGGGCTTCCTGGAGTGCCAAGCTCCCCCGGCTTGGACCCTCCTCTCTAGTTCTGTCTTGGTCCTCGGGGGACCGCAAAGCCTCTGCATTTTACCTGAGAGCTCAGTTCCATCCGCTCAGTGCCAGCGGCAACCACCGGTGGAGACGGCATTTAACTTTCCCGGGGTTAGCCAAGGCTCTCAGACCCCTCCAGGGGTCCCAGCTTTGAGGTAGGACAGAGTGGGCGTCAGTTTTCAGCCTGATAAATAGGATTCTTGAAACGAGGCATTCCTTCCAACTACTCCACCCTGTGCCCTCTTCCTCACTTACTCTGCAGTTTTTGAAGCATGGAGGTGGGGGGACAGTACATTTTATATCCGGAGAGTCAGACATTCTGTATCAGTGTTCACAGTAAGAGAGTGTCATCTATGGGTGGGGGGGAGGAAACTTTCCATTGCATTGCATCTGGCTGAATTCAGGGGGAGGGAGAAATAATCAGCATGGAGCAAGCTCTACCACTCGGGGAAACTGCTTTTAATGCACAGTGGGTAGCAGAGATGGAAGCAGGAAGTGTAGGTGAAGGCCTTCGGGATAAAGGGGGAGAGTGCTTTTTATAACTGTTTTCTCAAGTTTGAGCCTGGAGAGCCTTTGGAGAGGGAGCAGTGTGTTCATGCTGGGGGGATGTTTTTAGCTTTCCAAGGGTGATTTTGGGTGGGGTAGGTTTTCACTGCTCTCAATTTTTCTGTACTTCTGTTTTCTCCATGTGCATGAGAAGACATTGAGGGTGGGGGGCCTTTTTTCCTGTCCTCAAAAAAAAGTGTTGTTGTTGTTTTTTTTTGATGTGTAATGCAAATGGCCGGGTAACATTACCACCCAGTACCATCCTAAGCGAAATCTCACGGAATCAGACTTATTACAGCGCATTGCCTGTAACCCGGTTCTTGAAATACTGCAGTGTTTTTTCTTTGGAACTCATGACCCATAAGGCCTTCAGTTCTCCCTGAAAGAGAATTTGATTGCCTGAAAGGGAGGGGGGCAGGTCGGTAGTGATGGTTTGGTATTCAGCAGGCATTCTCTGTCCTAGAAATTGAGGTTCTCCCTGGGCCGCAAGCATGTTCCATGTTCTCTGAACATCAAGCATGTTCCATGTTCTCTGAACATCTGATTCAGGGTATGTGTAAATGTTTCTTGTGGAGCTGGTGGTGGAGACTGCAAGACAGTGCAGGTCTCTTACTGATTTCTTGGACTCCGTTTGAGAGGCTGACTTCATAGTTAATGTGTCCTTCGGTTTTCATTTGGGGCTTTATCATTTTTTATCAATATATTTGAAGGGTTTAATTTTAAATCAGTAAAGAATTATGAAGTGGAATTTAGCATACTTAAACACAAACAACCATACAGTTGCTTGTTGCTTTCTTTGTGGAGTGCTTTAACACATTTTTCCCATGACCGGCTTTGGTGCCCGAAGGCAGCTTGCGGTGGTGCTGAAAGGACAGTTCCCTGCCCAGCCCTGCAGTGAAGCACACACTTGCTGGACGCCGTTTGGGTTTTTCCTTGCTCTCCTTCTTTTTTTTTATTAATAACGTATGGTTACTTTGCATACTGATTTGTTTTTCCACAGTAGAGGATTTCCCCCCTCTGGCGCGGTCATAGTAGCTTTCCCACCAAAGCATCCATAGTTTCCACTATGTTCTCTTCCTCTACCTGTTTCCTTCCCTCCCACTCGCTCCTCCCCCCTAACCCCGTGCCACAAATCTATGGTTAGCTTGCAAGGATCCATTTTAAAGTTGTCTTTGTCTTTTGTGTGGTTTCTCTAGAGTGCACATATAAGTGAAAACATCTGCCTGGGATTTATCTTTCTCTTTCTGGCTCACTTCACTTAGGGTAATCCCTTCCAGCTCCAACCATGTTGCTGCAAATGGCATGAGTTTATCTTTTTGATTGCTGAGTAGTATTCCTGTGTGTGTGTGTGTGTGTGTGTGTGTGCATGTATGTGTATACACCACATCTTGACCCAGGCATTCGTTCTGTGGCATTTAGAATGTTTTTCTTTGCTCTTCTTATCACCAGGTTTTCCTGTAGACGTGTATGCTTGCACAGCTGGGTCTGTAATTAAGGTTACAGGCCAAGTTATCATATTTTATCACTCCCACATAACTCTTGATCTTGGCTGTTCTCTCACAATGATGTACAGGCTGCAACAGATCCATATTTAAGTCATGCAGTGACATCTTGCTGACTGCACAAATTTAGCACATTTCAATAATTACAAACAGTCAGACACTATTAATTTGGTCTCCACCAGAAGTGATTCTATAGCTTGCTAAGTTAAATATCTCAGAAGGGCATCTTCTCTGGGTTGATTTGTACATTTAACAGGGAAAAGAACTCAACAGGTCAAGCTGTGATCCATTGTATCACTAAGGAACACTTATTTTTAAAAATTATTTTAAAATTCTCAAATAGAAAAGAGGCCATAAGATCCTCCTTATAGGACCTCCCACCAGCACCAGGTTCTCCTCAGGGAGATCTCTGCTTTAAACACTTTGGTTGGTAGGGAATTTACTAAAGTAGCACATTCCACTTGGGTTTTACTATGATTGAGCTACTTTAGTGTCATTGAAAAAGCAACATACATAAAATTAAAAGACATATAGATGGAGGTTATACCAGGGACAAATGTCATTATTGTGCTTGTTACCAAGAAAAGATTGATAATTAGTGTTTCATAGAAATTATACAAGAAACCTGCACCTATTTGAAAAGGAGAGACATACCTACCTAAATCAAGAGAACATTCCATGATTATAAATGAAAAGTATTATTAATGTATTGATATTATATAACAAGTTGTTCTGGAAGGCACATGCATGAATAAATGTGCGCTTAGTTCCTGTAGATTATATTTGAGGAAGAAGGTGAATGCACACTGTGTAGGAAGTATTAAAAATACAAAGTTTGTCCAGAGTGAGATCAGTTGCCATAATTAAAAACATAATGTACTTGCTGCAAAAGAGTTTAGTATCTGAAAAAATCAGAAGCCACCCCTTAGTTTTAACATCCTAAGCAAAAGTAATCTACGGTTTGTTGTATGTTTTTTAAAAACTTTTTTTTAGTTTTAGTAGTGAGAGCAAAAAAGCAGAAGTTGCTCAGAAGGATAGTATTTTTAAACAGAGATTTATTTTACGTAGCATACAAGAAATGGGGTGTAGGCCAGAGTTGTAGGGTTGTATGAGAGGACTCACCAGAGACAGAGTGGGGAGCAGAACAGGCAAATTCACTGAAATACACTGCTGAGGGGAGCAGCGGGGAGACAGGAGAGGTCTGCTGCACCATGTGGGTCAGCTTCCTGGCTGGGGATCGAACTCATGTTGCAGGGGCTGGTGATAGTATTGCGTGTTTAACTCCTGCATCACCAGGGAGGCCCAGTTTCTAGATTTAAATTTAGCAGGTTAACTATAGGAACAAAGAAACCTTTCTTCAGTGAATGAATTAACCCATATTCACTCCGTACCTACTGTGTGTGAGGCATCAGACTAGGAACTAACACATTTTAACTGGCAAGAACCAGCTTAGGAAATTATACCATGCTCAAAAACCATGGCGATTAAGGCGTTAAAGGAGGAAAACACAGTGGTTACCCTTCTGGTATAATTGCTGCAATGTTGTATGAGAGACTGTTAAGACCAGCTCAGTGATTTAACCTAAGTAACGCAGAAAGAGAAAAACAGACGTCTTCTAGAAAAGTTTTCTCTGTCCCATTGTGAAATTGTGGAGACATACCAGCTCACTCAGTTAAGTGCTACGTCAGGAAATGAGGTGAAACGAAGATCCTAGTTGCCACAGTTAGACAATTGAGAGGGAAAAGTTAGAAGCAGTAGAGACTTTGGTGTTAGCTAAAATGAAGTTCAGATCTTGATTTTGCTACTTACTAGCTTTGTGACCGTGGCCAAGTTGGTTAACCTGCCCGAGCCTAGGTATTCTCGCCTAGGTGTTCTCGTCTGTAACAATACCGGCAGTGCAGGGTATTTGTGGCATTTAATGAAACCTCTGCTTCCTTCTGGTTTTAGACACAGAGCTCAATATGTATCAGTTCATTTTCCTCTAGAGATGTTACAGTGTAGTGTGTATATGTGTATTTGATACAGAATATATGTACTGTATTAAATTTCAGTAGTCTGGAAAGCAAACTGTTGCGTTATCATCAGTCTGGCAGGGGGGTAGAATTTGCTGGTACTCTCACTTAGATGGTCATTGATAGTCTGGAAGGAGAAGAATGTTATTGTTCAACTGTAGTGCGGATCTCTACCACCACAGGCAAACAGTTATTCACCAAAGTAACTCATTCGTTCTCAGACTCTTCTGGACTAGACCTCTACCAAAACGGAGTGCCTTGGCAGTCACCGGCCGTGGCCAGCCTGGCTGGTGTAGCCACTTCCTGAGATCTAAAAGTAGAAAGGCCTCAGCGGCTGGGGCTCCCCTCTGTGTTCCCCTGAGCTGGATGTTTTAATTGCATTGTGTGATTACATGCACTTGGAGTTGCTTTTGTCGTCAGCCCCATCGAGATTTTCACATTACATGGTCTTTGAACTGCTTTATTTGCATGGGTCTCATACACTTTAGTCTCACAGCTAACCAGCCACCTTTGCTAATTATGACGCTAGTGTCTGTTTATTAAAACTTTTAAAATTCTTCTACCAGTTAATTAAATAAGGCAAATATTATTCACAAATTTAGAAGTCTAGAGCTGAGGAAACTAAGTATCCCAGAGCTTAAGTGGCCCAGGGTGATAGGATTGTAAGTGGTGGAGTGGGCCTGGGTAATCAGATCTGTTGACTCACGCACAAAGATTTTTTTCCATTTAATGGTGTGGTAGTGGATGTTCATATAATCAAGTAACGGGAACAGTTTTGGCTTTATTTTAAGAAATGATCATTATCCTAGGTAGCTAAACATACCTTAGTGGGGATAATGAAAGATTATAGGGCAGGAAGCGGAAGGCAGGGGTTTCTCTGAAAGAGCATTTTGGAAGCAGAAGGCAGGAAGGCTGAGGAAGCAAGCACAAGATGCGCCAGTGATAGTCTGGATGGAGTGAGCCCACGAGGGAAGCCTCGTTTGCTTCTGCAGCCACTCCGGACTTTGTTTTAAGGTCAGCATGTCTTGGTCCTGCCTGTCTTTCTCGCCTGTGAGCACACACCTGGCTGCTCATCAGCACTCTCACTTCCCCAACCTCAGCTCCCCCCGGACCTGACTGTTCTGGCCACACTGAAACTGGTGTAGGGCCCAGCGGACAGTGCTGCGGATGGCGCCCGGCCAGCGTGCGACTGGAGCTCAGTTCTGGTGGCCCTTGAGCTGGCAGAGAGAAGGTGAAAGAGAGCAGTAGTTCAGCTTTCCCTTAGGTGTGAAGTAAGTCGGGAGAAAGACACATCCCGGGTGGGTTCACTTACGTGTGGAATATAGGGAAACCGAGCAGTCACACAGCAAAGCAGCAGAAATGTGACTGTAGAACTGTCTCCCGGGGGCGGGGATTCGGTCCTGGGGGTGCGGGTGGTGTGTGACAAACACCTGCAGGGTGTGATCCTGACCCTCTCATTCTGTACAGTGTGGTAAACCAATGGTACCGCTGAAAAAGATTTTCCTTAGATGTATGGAAATGTGTCATACTGGAGAGGCTGGAATGAAATAAAGTCTGCAAGCCTGAGACTCTTTCAGAAGTACTCTTAGTTTGCTCTTGATCCTAGAAGGAGATGATTGGGTAGGGATGACTAAAATATTAGCTGGAGAGGCTTGGAGCACTTCTGTGTTCTTTGGTGCTAGGGAGAGGCACCCTGTGTCTGCCGGACTCCGCTGAGGAGCTGGAAATAGAAGCACTGACATCCTTCAAAGACAGGCAGCTTCCTTTCATGTTTAGTTATTTAGCACAATTTTTTTTAAAATTTTTTACATCATTCTTATTTTGTGCATTTTTTCATCTCAGTTGTAATCCCCATGGGCTTGCTACCACCCATTCACCCGTGTGCCATCGCCACAGTTGTTTAGGACGATTTTTATGTCATAAAATCTTTTGAATTCCTGGAGTCTAAGGACATTTGAGAAATAGTAAATGCTTATTTATCCAGGGATGGATTATCATGGCTTTGAATGATACGTGCCATTTATATTCCTGCATTTTGGGTATTGAGCTGATCATTGGCATTTCTAGCAGAGTAAACTTGGGGAGGAAACGTCAAAGTTAAAATGTTACTTAAAATGACTAATAAAGGAAGAGATCACCACTACTTTATCAATGGAAAAGCAATTTTTTTAAATCTATTCCTCTTCTCTCTTTATTTTAATGGTCCTGATTATTGAAGACTGAGCTTCTGAAAGTCTCATGTTCTTGGAAGCCAGTGGAATGGTGTTTTCCCCTCATTTTGCTATAAGTAAATGGGACTTGATTTATTACATGGTTAGTTTCTTGTTTCAGGAGAAACTTTTCCTCAATTAAGATAATGCAGTAGACTTATGCTTCACATTCATTAGTGGCTTTTTTTTTCTTTTGTCCCAGCAAAAAACTGAATGAAATGCTTTTAAAGGAAAACAAATGGATGTGTTATTATTAAATTGCAGAGGAAAATTGAGCAGGTTGCAAACGAGACTAGCCAGTCTCCTTTAGAGTCAGTATTCCCAGAAATCTCATGTACTACAGGAGTCTCGGGGAGTCTCCTAAGATTTTGGTGAAGATATAAAAGAAAATGTCTTACAGGTGGAAACGATACCTTGAAGATGATAAGGCAGTTTTCAACATTTATGTTGTGATAGAGCAGGAAATACCAGGAGGTGAGGACTCATCAGAGTGGAGTGAGAGGACGTGGTGGAGTGCCGTGTGCAGTAAGATGGACAAGCAAGTGTGGATTGACCTTGGGGCATTGTGCATTTTATATATATATATATATAATATAACAGTTTATTTTTACATCATTTTATGCCTTTCCCCATCTCAGTTGTAATCCCGTGGGTTTCCCATCACCAAATCACCCGTGTGCCATCACCACAGTCCAGTGCGCTTCTGCCCCCTCCTCCCTACTTTTGATCCCAGTCCCCACTCCACCATCATAAACTGTCTCTGGCATATAGTTGTTCATTATTATTATTTTTTCCCTCTGGTCCTTTATACTCCTGCTGTGAGTGAAACCATCTGGTATTTTTCTTTTTCTGTCTGGCTTATTTCACTAAGCATGATCCCTTCTAGCTCCATCCATGTGAGGCACTGTGAATTTTTTTAAAGATTTGTTTATTTGTGCATACAGAACTGGGGTACAGGCCAGAGGGTGCAGGGGCAGTGAGAGGCTTCACCAGAGACAGAGTGGGGAGCAGAACAGGCCGACGGACAAAGGACACTGCTGAGGGGAGCAGTGGGTGGGTCAGGAGAGGTCTGCGGTGCCATGTGGGTCACTTCCAGGGCAGGGATCGAACTCGTGCTGAAGTGGCTTTAGCTTCTCAGTGCTGCGCTTTAACCCGCTGCGCCACCAGGGAGGCCTGGCACTGTGCATTTTAAAGGCATTCTCTCCCTCTGCACCGTCCTTAGCTTGCAACTTTGTGCTGAGCTAGAGAGCTCCTGCTTTCCACAGGGCACAGAGCCTTGGGGAAGTTTTGCTTTACTTAGTTTTATCCCTAGCTCTGCTAGAACTTGGCTGCAAATTGGTTTCTTTGTGTATTTCCTGCATTGGGAAACCTGGAGAATATTTCCTTGTTTTAGGCCAAATCCAAGCCCCTGGTTAATTGAGTGCTTTGGCCAAGCTGTCTGTGGTGAAGAAGAACTGGACTAGGATAGTTAGTGAGGAAAATGGAAAGGAAGGAAACTAATTCCATGAGTGTGACATCAATGTGTGCTTAAGCAACAGTTTTCTAATGTAGGAAAATACTTGTTGGGACTTGTTGAATGACTTCATATGGTGGAAAAGAAAGAAGTAGTTAAAGATGAATTTGCTTTTTTAAAGTTTGGAAACAGAGAATCTTCTATTTGGGAAATCTTGGGAAAATCTTATATGCCCTGTAATAAATGTTGGGAGCCTAGTTCAGAGGGTATTGGTTGGCACACCATCTTTATTTCTGATTTTTGATCCTTTCTTTACAAAGTATTTCCCCCCTTTGAGCTCCTAACATTATTTCCTTAAGGAAAACCTAACTCTTCCAACATCATTATTCTCTGTGCTTCTCACTGATGAAGATTAATCTTTCTGAGCCTTTTCTCTTATTTTGGAATCTTCCCCTCTATCCATTTAAGGACCTGTAACTTATTTCTTCCCTTAACATCCTCTACCAACATTCAGGTCAGTGAATTATGTACCTTTTCATAGACAAAGTGGGGGACTGTGTTGTTCTCCCTGCAACTCAGTCGCTTTTTCTTTGCTCAATTACTTTTATTCCAGGTGCTTCATGAGAACTGTTGAATCTGAGATTGCAAACTGAATTCAAGGCAGCAACTGTGAGGGTCTAGTAGAAGGAAGTGGACAGAAAGTTAGGCCTTACCAGCCAGAGCTGTTGTTTTTGATTTCAGTTCAGCAATCTTCAGCTGCATGTATATGCTGTCAGGCTTACTTTGTGTGAACTTCCTCCATGTAGTTGGGGTACAGGACGGTGGCCAGTGGGCCCTAAGTGTCCACCTCGGTAGGCAGTGGTCACTTTGAGCCGAAAACGGGCTCAGAGTGTTGCATTTCTGTGCCCACTTTAGGAGTCAGAACGACCTTTCCGATACTGAACTAGCCTTGCATTCTTGAGATTGTGTTTGTGACCCTTTAGTCTCTAGTGTTGAGGAATCTTACATCTGTGTTCCTAAGGATGTTGGTAGTTTTGGTTTTTCTAATGTTTTTGTGTAGCTTTGGTGTTGGGATGATGCTGTCCTGATCACAAAGTCAGTCTCCCCTTTAATATTTTTTGGAAGAGAATGTGTAGAATTGATTTTTTCAGACTTTGACAGAACTCTACAGTGAAGCCATTGGAGCGTGTGAGTGTGAATGAAGTTTTTAGCCACTTCCTTGATATGGAGTAGTTCAGATTATCTATTTTCTTTGGGTTTTGGATGAGTTTTAATTCTCTGTGACTTTTCCTTGTAGTGTATGTATATAACGGCATATTTATTTATAGTAGTCATAGTTATTCGCTATCAAATATATTTAGGCTTGTAATAGTAACTTTTTTTCCTTTTAATATCTGTGTGACCATAGTAACATCTTTGCTTTCATTCTAGATATTGATAATTTGTGCATTCATTCTTTTTTCCTTTGTTTGACTAGAATCTTACTAGTTTTAATCATCTTTTCAAAGAACCAGCTTTTGGTTTTGTAGTTTTTTTCTCTATTTTTCTGTATTTCCTCTATTTTTCTCTATTTTTCACTGTCATTAATTTCTGTTTTACCTTTGTTTTCTTCCTGCTGCTTGTTTTGAGTTAATTTTTCCCTTTTTTTTAAGGTGGAAACTTAAACTGTTGATTTGAGACCACCTTTTCTCTTGTAAGTGCTGAAGGACTTCATTTACTCAGACACTTAACTGCTTGCTTTCCTGCTCCCACACATTGTAAGTTACCCAGTAGTTATCACTGGCCTTGCTGCTGAAGAAGTCCATTGCTTTCGCCAGGTCTGCTGCTGGTGAGTTCTTTTGGATTTCTTCATTTGAGACTGTATTTCACTATTATTTTTGAAGGGTATTTTCATTGAATACAGATTTCTGGGTTGACAGTTGTTGCTTTCTAACGCTTAAAAATAAGTTCCATTGTCTTCTGTCCTCAGTGTTTTCTAATAGGACATCCACAATTATATGAGCTACTGTTTCCCGATGGCTAATGCATCATTTTTCTCTGATTTTTAAGTTTTTTTTTTTATTTCGTTTTCAGTGGGCAAGAACTTGAATTTATCCTCTTTGCTATTTGTTGAGTTTTTTGTTTGTTTGTTTTTTTGTTTTTAATGTATAAGTTAATGGCTTTTAGCTGATCAGAAAGTTTTAACTGTTACTTCAAAAATCTCTTTTTTTTTCCCCTTTGCCCCATACTCACAGTCCTTTCCTTGTGAGCCTTTGGCAATATAAATGTGAGCCTTTTGGTGCTGTCCAGTACATGCTTGAGGGTCTGTTCTTTTTTCCCCTTTCTTTTCTTTCATGATTCTCCAGAATCAAGTTGCACATACAAGCATCTGACTAAACAGCATACAAAAGATTCTGGCAATCGATCTATGGGGTACACTTACCCCCCAGGTTTAAGACTAGCTACTGGCTGGTACTTATGTGGGAAAGACAGAGACAACACAGCAAATATTTGAAAAACTGAACAGACCTTGGACCCCAGCCCAAAACCTGCAAACTAGTTGGTTCGGTCCTGTTTTCTCTCTGTTCAGCTTGGATCATTTTTGTTGATCCAGCTTCAAGTCCAGCGATTCTTCTGGCATCCACTTGAATCAGGGGGTCCACCCAGCAAATTTTCAAGTTTTCATTACTGTGTTTTCTAGTTGTTTCTTTTTCTTAGTGCTTTATTTCTTTGCTGAGACTATATTTTGCCTTCACTTTAAGTGTTTGCTGGTAGTTGGTGTAGTTACAACAGGTGTTTTAAATTCTCAGCTGATAATTGCCCTTCCTTGGAGTTGGTGGATATCATGTTTCTTTGTATGTCAACTTGGATGTGGGTCGTGGGTGTTTTGAATATTTTGACACTTTGAGTTTGGTTTAGATTTTATGGAGCACTTCATTTCTTGTTTGCTGTAGCAGAACCAAACCAAGTAGTTTCAGATTGCAGGTTATAGGCTGGGGTCCAAGGTCTGTTCAGTTTTCCAAATATTTGCTGTGGTGTCCCTGTCTTTTCCACATAGTTAAACCTGGGGGGGGGTAGTGTACCCCATAGATCAATTGCCAGAATCTTTTGTATGCTGTTTAGTCAGACACTTGTATGTGCAACTTGGGAATGATTCTGGAGTTCACATACAGCCTGTTAAATGCCTTCCTGCTCTTGTTTCACCCAAACTTTCCAGATAAAATGTTTCCCTCGCCTTCTCTCCTGCTCCTCTTGCTAGAAAGCTGAGACTTTAATTGCTCTGCCATGCCTGCACTTCCTGCGACTCCATTCCCCTTGGAAACCCAATGGCAAGACGATAGGGACAGAAGACACAGCATGGAGATGGAGACTCCGCGCGTGGTCTTGGGCTCTCAGTTCCTTTGGGCAGAGAAAGGTTTTCCTGTCACTGCTGTGACCACAGTGCTGCCACACTGCCTGTAGCAGGCGAGAGAGATTGGAAGAGACAGACAAAACTAGGGTGTTTCTCCCGCTCCCTTGACCTTTCGGGGTTCTTGAACTGAAAAGAGGTTTTCTCTGAGAGGTCCTTTTGTCTGCGTCTGGTATGTAGTTTTGGGTTTAGATTGTCTTTGAGTCCAGGTTAGGAGATACAAAGAGGAGAAAAGGGAAACTGCTGGTTTCATACAGTCGAGTGTTGATTGTCTCTCCCAGCCTACTGTTACCAGCTATGTTTCAGAGTCATCAGGCAATGCAAGGAAGTAGCTCTATGTGGAGGTTTTCGCTGGCTTTCGTGGGAGAGGCAAGCTAGAGTGGACTTACTCCAGCTTAACGGAGACCAAGACGTGGATGTTTATTAAGCACAGGTCCTGTGCCCTGACCTACACTGTCATGGCTGCAGCCAGAGAGGAGAGGTGAAAGCGACTACCCTTCACTGTCCTGACTGTGGAACAGAAACCCCACATAAAGTGTTGTTATTTTTTTTTTTTCCTGATCCTACATGAGCATGTGGGATGTGGAAAGTTTTTATGTAAGAAGCAATCTTGACATACTAACTATTATGGAGACCAAAGAGTTGTCATTTAGGGTTTTCTTGTTGTGTGGTTTATGTTGTTTATTTAAAATCAAGGCTTTCTGAGAATCTGGATTTTCCAACATAACAGCATTTTCCTAGTAACAGTTCTTAGGACATTACATCTGGGACTAGAAATCAAATGTATAGAATGTTTAAAGTTGTTCAGGTTTACTTGGCTTTGATTATGTTAGTATTTACTTCAGTTACTTTTAACAAATGAAATTCATAAAATTAATCTGGAAAAAAATACTATTTTAAAGTGAATAGTATTAACTAATAAAAGTGGCTTGGGTGACCCTTCAGATTGTCTTGTTTTAATTTCTTATGCTTTGAACCCTGTTATTTGAAAAGTTGGAAAGTGTATGTATTATTTTTTAATAAATACAATACAGTGGGAAATACGACACAGTTACTTAGTAGGCTTTGCATTTATTACAGGAAGGCAGCCATTGCATAGATGATTCCCTGAAATTCTTGTTTGAATCTACCTTTTGAACCTGTTCCACATAAGGAAAATTAAAAAAAGAAAATGGCACTGTAGGGTCAGACGCTGCTAGGGACAGACTGCAGGAAAGGTGTGGTTCTGGGCAGTGATTTGAGCAGAACAAGCTTGCTGAGGGAAAGTGCGACATGGCTGACAGAACAGCACTAAAGAGGGTGATGAAACAGTACCAAGGGACAGTGCCACCGTGAGGGACAGGTCACCTCGACGGCTTCTTACCCAGGCCCACTGCAAGACGACTCAGGCTCAGGGAACCACAGTGGGGTTTATTTAACAAAGGAAAGTGTCTCTAAGGCCACAGTGGCTGACTGCTTCATCCCCAGGGGGTGTCCGCAGTAGGGAGCGGTACTGGGTGACCAGAAGCAGTGGACAGCGCCAGCCGGACCACAGGGCCACTGGAAGCCAGTGTCAGACGCGCCTCTGTGTTCACAGCGCTTTGTGAGCTCTTTGAGATGCTGGGACCTCGGCCCAGTGCTCTTGGCAGGCCATGTCTGAGGCAGGGCCAGGAGCAGGCGCGGAGGCCAGGCCTCTGCACAGGTCCTCGGAGGTCTGGTGAGTAACGAGGCGGCTGGAGCAGAATCCTCCTTTCTTCAGAGGCTGGGAGCAGAGTGAGCAAAAAGCTGGCTCTTGCTCCGCCCCCGCTGTCTCCTCTTTCCGCAGCTCCTACCCTACAAGCCTGACTGGGTCATTTTTAATCCTAAATGTTACTTCCATTCTTTAATTTCACATAATGAGCTCACAAACTAAACTTGAAACTGACGGACCCATTGAGCTCAAACTTAATTGGTCCATTTATGATCCAGGAGCCAAATACAAAAGGGAAGATTCCATCGCTTGCACAGACTCAGCCTGCCTCCAGCTCGGGCCAGGGTCATGGGCGGGTGGGCTCCCAGGAGCTGCAGCTGGAGCCAGCCTGAGTGGGGACCGAGACGGGGTCCCCCTGCCTCTGCAGCCGGCCTGGTGTCACAGGCAGAGGGAGGGAAGCGTCTGCAGCAGCGTGGACTGGGCTGTGTGCACGCTGGACCCTCCCAGCAGAGCTACCACTCAAACCCGGCTGGCGGGAGGCACCCTTGAGCCCAGCCACTGCAGACACCCTCTGTGAGGGAAGCCCGGACGCGGCTGAGCAGCCCCGCTGCGGCCACCCAGGTGGACGCCACTGGGGCCCCCCAAGCCTGCCGTCTCACGGGGAGGGGCCACCGATAAGGGACACACGCAGGCGGCTAGAACCAGCACAGCAGCCTGCACAGTCTCACGGCACGGCCTCGGCTTCCTCAGGACACTGCAGTGCAAGCAGGGCTGGCAGGAACGTCCCACTGCTTTGATCTGCCTTTTGTGTGTGTGTATAATTCAGATTTTATTGCTTATTAATTATGCCAGTCTTCACATGTTGAAGTAAACAGACTTGGCAAACTGTACTAGGAGGGTGAAACAGGTGACTGCGGAGGGGTGAGAATGGCGCCGGTCTGCACGACCTGCCACTGGCCACGCGAGGCAGTAAGAAGCGCCACGGCCACGTGGCCCCCAGACGTGTACACTTCTTACAAGAGGAGTGAAAACAGTTCACTGGCAGTTAACTAGTTTCATTCTCTGTAATCCATGAGCCATGAGAAGCCTGAACAGTTGCAGAATCTTCAGCACAAGAATGTATTTCTTCTCCCTTCTTTAAAAGATTTATTTATTTTGCATACAAGAGCCGGGCTGTAGGCAGAACAGGCGGACTGGCGTCCGCAGCAAGACCTGAGAGTCAGCGGCGCCACGGGGGTCAGCTCCACGCGGGGGTTTGAACTCTTCTGCAGGGGCTGCGGTAGCTGAGATTTCACGGACCCCTTGGCCCCCCAGGGAGCCCCCAAGAATGTATTTTCTTCTCCCACATGTAGCACGTTCAGTTTCTTTATAAAACAAGTTAAACAAATCACATCAAAAACTACCCATAACCCTCAAAGTTGGCATCTTCCCGCGGTCCTGGATTTTGATGATTTTCTATTATACTAATTAAAAAAATAAAATGTGCGTGTGGGAATTAACAGTGTTTAAAAATCAACAACAGTGTAAATACATCTAAATAAACAAACAAATAAATGAAAAAGATAAAAAATAAAATGTGATTTGGCTTTTGAAAATGTGGTTGAACTTTTTCATTGAATTATACTTAACTTTATAAGCAAACTGAAGTTGGTGTTAACCCAGTAAAAACCAGGGTTACACCTGAAATTGGTTTGATGCTAAGAAAACTTCTTTAAAAGTTAATTACTTTTTAAAACTCAGAACAAAGCTCACAGGTATAACTTGAAGAACCAACAATATACTCTTTCAGATACCACAGCAGAAGTTTTAAGCATCTTTAGTCACTAAGTCACACACATATCAGTAACTTCCTGGTAAAAGTATACTATTTCCTCTATTAGTGATTAAAAATGCATTAAGCATGCCTTTCACAGACTGCTGAATCTGTAAATACTAGGATGTACAGAAATATATTTGGATACTTGAAAAGACTCTGAAAAGAAACCAGGGCCTGAAATGTGGTTTTACAAGACTTCAGCTACCAAACAGCTAAAAATACACACTAGCAGATAAATGGGAATTCACTAAAAACCAGTGTCTCTAATAATACAAAAGTTAAATAAGAAGGCTCTTCATTCCCATGCTGCTTTATGAGCAAAGAGAAATGTTTTCAGTAGGAACTAGCACTTCTCTTCAAGGACCTTCTAGTGTATCTGGCAGGTGTTTTTCTATATTCCCCGACTCTACTCCACTTGGAAAGTCTCATGACCAAACATCATGACCCAAACCAAAAGCATAAACAAATGCTCTGTGGCTAAAGAGAGTGGGGTGGGGGGAAGTGCAGGGAGTGACATGGGAAAAGTTCAGATGTCACTATTGAGATTTCTCTGAAGCAATGTATGCTTCAGTAATTAAGAGGCTTTATGGATCACATTGTGGGGTCCCTGTCCAGCTGCTCATACACCTTTAAGAAAAGCCCATCCCACACGGGTGATTTGGTGATGGGAAACCCGCGGGGATTACAATTGAGATGGAAAAAAAAATGTACAAAATGATGTAAAAATAAACTGTTATAAAAAAATTAAAAAATAAAAATAAATAAAATTAAAAAAAATAAAAAAAGGAAAAGCCCATCCACTTGAATAAAATCCTGTAACTTAAAATTGATTATTTATTATTCCACATATTTACCCCTTTACAAAGCTCAAGAGGCTTTCTTTATAAAGGGTATCAAGCCATACATTTTCGTGTTTTTTTTTAATAATATAACAGTTTATTTTTACAACATTCTGTGTCTTTTTCCATCTCAGTTGTCATCCCTGTGGGCTTCCCGTCACGAAATCACAGGCCATCGCCATAGCCCAGTGCGCTTCCCTCTCCCGACTGTTATAACATTTTCGTTTTTATCAGTGCATGTCTGTGGTAATAATTCACTACCCCCACATCTCTCAAAACAGTTTTTTTTTTAAGATTTATTTATTCATACAGAACTGGGGTACAGGCCAGAGATGCGGAGGGTGAGAGGCTTCACCAGAGACAGAGTGGGGAGCAGAACAGGCAGATTGACGAAGTACACTGCTGAGGGGAGCAGCGGGTGGGTCAGGAGAGGTCTGCCACACCATGTGGTCACCTCCGGGGCAGGCGGGAATCGAACTCATGCAGAAGTGGCTTAAGCTTCTTAGTGCTGTGCTTTAACCTGCTGCGCCACCAGGGAGGGCCTAAAAAAGTCTTTTTATGTAAGACACATACAAAAATTTTGTTTCATTAAAAAGTCACTGCAACTATGGTGATGGCACATGGGTGATTTGGTGATGGGAAACCCAAGGGGATTGCAACTGAGATGGAAAAATGCACAAAAAAAATATAAAAATAAACTATTATATAAAAAAAAAGTCACCGCAAGGCCAGAAGGCAGAGTGAAAGAGGTTGGGCACAGTTGACTTTCTGCAGGACCTCTTCCCTTCCTCTGCCTGGCTCAAGTTCTGAGAGCTGTGTGCAGTCTCAGCCAGTTTTGCTCAAGTGCTTCAGTACGCCAACCCACGTCCACCTTCCAGGAGCTTCTCCTCGGTGCCGTGTGCTCCGTCAGCTTGATGTCCGGGCTTCTGAAAGCTGTTCCCTTATTTTTCCTTGAAGGTCGAATTTCGGCTGGAGTGACAGGGCTTCCAGGTGTTGCTGAGTGAGTGGCGGTGCCTGTCCACGGTCTCTGTTGCCAGTGATGTGTTCACACCAGGCTTCCTGGGCCTGCCTGGTGTGCTCTGCTTGACCGCTGATGATAGGGCGCTGTTCGAAACACACTCGTGGGTTTAATTGGTGTGTTTGGGATAGATTTCTGCCCGGGGGGGGGGGTCTATCAGGAAGACTCCGGGGTTACCATTTTCACAGGACTGACCCTAGCTGCTGGGAACATTCATCTCCTTCATAAACTGATCCTTGTGCTTCTGCTTGCCTTTCCTGGTCCCCATGGGTGCTCAGCCCTGGGCGAGGCGGACAGGAGCCACATGCCAGAGCTGCCAGCAGGTGGCATCCCAAGGGGCTGTCAGGTAGTGGCCGAGATGCCACCTGTGTCTTTTACTTTTACCTCCATTACTTTTTTACCATATATGTTCATAAGCTCAATATGCACAGCATGGGACCCATGCCTGCTGTGTGCTCACTGTAAATCTGGAAATTCCCTTCTGAGTGTTAGTTCCTGAATTTAGAGGTGGACAGTAGGCTTTATGTCAGCACTGTCCTCATTCCTGGAGGCAGTCAATAAATTCTTAGAATTTTGAATCCTTACCATGGAAGAGGCGCTAGTTTTCATTTGGGAATACAAAGCGCAGGGTATTGATGATTGCTTTTGGATAGCGAGCTCTCAAAGTATGTTTACTGTTAGGGTGGGTGTTGAGTGATTACTCATCAGTTCTGCTACCTACTGCTGAGCTGTGTGATCATTTGGCCATAGGGTAGGATGCTGCTGTTATAATAACAGCTCATGTACACTGTGGTGCTTCTGGGAGCGAGTTTATTTGGATATGGAGAGTCGGGGAGCTCAGATTTTAGTTCTGTTTTGGAGGAAATAGAGACTAGGTGGGAAGGGAGGGAGTTCCAGTCTCAGCTGCCGACCTCCCCGAGTCACGACGGGGTCCAGATTAGGCCAGGTGGGGGTCCCGGGAGAGGCCAGCTCTGTGAGGCGGTCGCAATGGCCAGGGAAACCATCCCCTCCTCTGGAGGCAGGAACCGTCACCATCCAAGAAGGTCTAGCCCTATGCTTTGGGGATTATTTTTACCTCCCGTAAAGAAGTAGATCATGAATGTGTCATGGGAATGTATTTCTTTTCACAATAAGGAGTATTAGTGTAGTGGATTCAAGCTGTAAGATAATTGCTTACTAATTATTTTTTTTAAATCAACTTTTTATTTTAGAATAGCTTTAGATTTACATTAAAGTTGCCAAGATAATAGAGAGTTCTGACCTATGCCTGACTCAGTTTCCTCTAGTGTGAGTGCCTTACAGTACCATTATACACTTGTCAAAATTACAAAGCAGCACTGGCATGTTCCTGTTGCATCCCAGATTTTATTTGGGTTTTACTAGTTTTTGTGGGTTTTTTATAGCTTTATTTATTTATGCATACAAGAACTGGGATACAGGCCAGAGGTGCAGAAAAGGTGAGACGATTCACCAGAGAGAGAGTGGGGAGCAGAGCAGGCAGATTGGTGAAATACACTGCTGAGGGGAGCAGCGGGGAGACAGGAGAGGTCTGCTGCACCCTGTGGGTCACTCCCTGGTGGGGGATCATACTCATGCTCGAGTGGCTGCAGGGAGCTTCATGGTGCTGTGTTTTAACCTGCTGCACCACCAGGGAGGGCCCTCATCACCCAGTTTCAAGAAGGGCTGTTTTTTTGTTTTGTGGGTACAATGACGGCTGTGTTATAGTGATCTTTGGTGAGTATAGGATACACTAGCACTTGTTGGGGGTTTCAAAGGAGTTTGCCCTCCAACAGGGAGGGTGCGGTTTGGGTATTGGGCTGGGTAACTGAGTGATAACACAGGGAGGTCAGCGCCTGAAATGTATTATTTACATTTCCCAAGAGAAGGGGTAATGCCACACCCCGTGGGGTCACAGGGGAGGGGCGGAGGCCAGGTTGGATTAGGAGGAAGGGAGGAGGGAAAGCCCGGTGCCCCAGCCTGTATTGTGTTTTCCGTGAGAAACGCAAAGCGTGCAGGGATAAGCCACTTAGCATGGGCTTGTTTGAATAACACCATGGGCTTTGGGGCAGAGGGACTGTCCAGGGCTGTCTGGCGCCTGACGCTGCATTGATTTGAGACGGGAGGAACTGGCTTGGTGTTCTAGAGTTCAGTTCACAGTGTGTACACACGAGGCACGCACATCAACTGGCAGGTAGTTTCTCCCTGTGATTCATGGATGCCAAACACAAATACATCACCTGAGGATAAAACAATACCAACGCAGCCTGCCTTTGCAGAACCCCCTCTGTCTGCTGGCTGAATAATTTAGTTCAAGCCCTCTTGACTGTCAGCTGCTAAACGGGGATACAGAGGTGTGGGAGACGAGGCCTTTGCCTTTAAGGAGTTTGTGATATGTCAGGGAAGGCCAGATGCATTCACTAAGTGATATTTATTGAAGCTCGCCTGTGCCAGGCTCTTGCCCGTCATCTGAGCTTCAGGGGTTGATCTAACAAATGGAAAGTTCAGAGCTGGCCGAGTCCATCTTGCTCCTTTATACACATTAATATTTAATACAGAAATGCATTTCTCATTTTGTTGTTCCTTGTTTTCCTCCAGCCGCTCTCTCCATCCCCCCCAGGTGTTTCCTGGATATACTTTAAGATTTAGAGGAGCTTAGATTATGGATTTGAGTCTTCACATTCTTGAAAAATAGAAACAAAAACAAACAAAGGACATATTTATTTATTTTTTACGGATCTGGAACAGATATTTTAAAAATTCAGAAAACTTTCATTTAGGTAGCTTTTGTCTTCCCTAGAAAGCGTGAGCGGGGAGAGCAGTGCCGTGGGTCGTGGCTGGAGGAGAGAAGGACGTCGGAGGCTGAGAGAGCGAGAGAGGCGGGTGGGCAATGTCTTTTTTAAGTCTACTCTTCTCACTCGGAGAATTGGGTTGAGGGTTCTAATTAGTCCTCTTTACCTTCCAGTGCTAAAGGTGAAATGAGGTAAGAAATATAAGACTTAACGTGCAGTACAGAGAATGTTACAGGGCCTTCACTTAAAAAGCCTCGGAAAGCGTCGCTTTTCTTTTTTGTTTCCGGCAGCCCCTGTCAGGAATGGGGGCTGAGCGGCCCTGCTCTGACTCTCTGAGTTATGGCCTGGCCGTGACGTGCTGCCTTATATTCAATGATCCTTTTGAGGGGCTGAGTCTTGATGCTTTGAGGGCAGTGACTGGAGAGTGTAAATATCCATGTCTGTCTCTTGCGGAACCCAGAGCACAAAGCACAGTAGAGGAGCTCAATAAAGGCTGATTGATTGATGCTTGTGGAGTGTTTAGCCTATGTCAGTTGAGCCCGTGGGGGCTAGCCTACAGTCGAATATTTGCGAGCGAGTGAGACATGGGTCTGCTGACTGGGTGGGCTTCTCGGGGCTGGAGTAAATAAAGGGGGGAGAAGGTTTGAGGGACACCTGACAGATCATGAAGGCTCTGCTGGGGTCAGCTTGGGAAACAAAGAAGGGCCAGGTGGAGGGGCCGCTGTGGGCATGACGGACGGGCCAGGTGTGAAGGTGAACGGCTGGTGGAGCAGGAGGAACGGTCGGCTGCTGGTTTTAAGAATAATTTTGAAATTGGAGCGATTCCCTGTGGCTGTGCATGTATCAGCGTCAAGCAAGCCACCTTCAGACTTTGCTCAAAGTGCGACCTTGTCCGTAGACGAGCTTCCAGGTTGAGAGTTCACGCTTCTGAAGCCCTGGCATCTGCAGAGCCCACCCTGGGCAGCCGACGCCGTGAACACCCTGTGGCGAGGCGCAGGGCTTAGCAGTGGTCACGGCTCCGCAGAGAAGCGAGAGGGAGCAGCAGCCCTGTATGGGGACGCACCAGAGCTCAGTGAACGTTTCTTCTGGAGGATGTGGGGGGATTTTCAGATGATGGGGGGTTGGGTGGTGGCTGGCCACTTGGTGTCGGCCTCGGGCTGCAGGTGGCTGGTGGAGACGGCGCTGGGCAGAAGATGAGTGCTGGCTTTACGGGCCCGTGGGGGGGCCGGCGATGGCACCTCGCCCCGACTACCGCACAGACGCCTTCTCCGCCGTTACACAGGTGGCAAGTGTCAGCCTCCTTCCTGTTCACCATCAGTCGAGTTATAGACTTGGAGGGACTTGTTATAGGCTATCTTATTTTTAAGATTTTTAAATTTATGCTCACAAGAGCTGGGGTACAGGCCGGAGGTGGGGAGGTGAGAGGATTCACCAGAGACAGAGTGGGGAGCAGAACAGGCACAGGCACAGGACAGAAATACACTGCTGAGGGGCGCAGCGGGCGGGACAGGAGAGGTCTGCCGCGCCGTGTGGGTCACTCCCTGGCCCGGGATCGAACTCGGTCTACAGTGGCTGCCGATCGCTTCATAGTGCTGAGACTTAACCCCTGTGCCACCAGGGAGGGCCCGAGACTATCAAGTCATAGTTCAGGTGATGCTTTTACTGCTGATCTGGGCAACACCGTGTGGCCATGTTACCTGCCCTTGAGAATCAGGACAGCACTCAGGCCTACATAAGGCGAAAGCACATGCATCTGCGGTATAAATGTCCATCTACTATATTCATGATAAAAGATGTGGTAACAGTTCTGCCTCTGAAGAACTGCTGTGGAGACAGGGGTTTGACTGCTTGGCCTGAAGAACTTGCATTAAGCACTGATAGATAAAAGCTCATAGAAGCAAATTTGCATGCAGCCTGCGGGGTGGAGTACACTGGCCTGGCAGCAGGTGAAACAGGCTGCCTCGCTCACGTCCGCTCACGTCCGCACTCCCCACAGGTCCTGTGGCGGAGGCCGCTGTCGCCGTGACTTGTAAAGGAAGTGCAGCCTCAGGTGTGTCGGCACCGTTGACCGTGTGAAAGGGGTAATTCTTTTTTTTTTTTTTTTAAAGATTTATTTATTCATACAGAACTGGGGTACAGGCCAGAGATGCGAAGGGTGAGAGGATTCACCAGAGACAGAGCAGGGAGTAGAACAGGCAGATGGATGAAATACACTGCTGAGGGGAGCAGCGGGCGGGTCAGGAGAGGTCTGCCACGCCATGTGGATCTCCTCCAGGGCAGGTGGGAATCGAACTCATGTGGAAGTGGCTTAAGCTTCTTAGTGCTGTGCTTTAACCCACTGTGCCACCAGGAGGCCCGAAAGGGGTAATTCTTTATTGTGGGAGCTGCTCTGTTGACTTTGGGGAGCTGGCTGCACCCCTGACCCGCCGCTATAGGTGACCAGAGCCCCCTCTCCAGTTCTCCAGACATTACTAGATGTTCCCTCTGGGACAGAGCTGTATAGCCCCACAGGGCTGAGCTAGTGCAATTAAGGTCTCTTAATTTCGAACAATTTCAACATTTTCTGGTTTGTAATTGAATTCTACAGGGTGGCTTTTCAGTAAGTGAGGCCCAAGATGATTGGGGTGATAGTATTCTGTTGCCTTCGCGTTCTGGGCGGTTTCCCGCAGCTGGAAGGTTTTCAGGATCTCCTAAATGATGTTTATGAACGTGGACCACAGGTTGGACCTTCACTGAACGCCACACTCCGGGGGAGGTGAAGAGGTGCAGTCAGTGTAGACAGGGTTAGCGCGGAGACCTGGGAGTGGCTGGTGTGAGGGGAGCCGGGGGGTGCTGGGGGGTGAGCCCCCCAAGACAGCCAGGCCAGCTGTGGCTAAGCAGAGGCCGCGCTCTCCTGTCCCCTGTGCTGCGTCTCCTCGCGGGGGCTGCCAGGGAACGGAGGGCCGGGCTCGGCTGGGCTTGGCTTGGCGCTGCCTCCCACACGCACCGGTCGGGACTTGCCCAGTGTCTTCACCTCCCATGTCTTGACCTCCCGAGCCTGAAGTTCTCACGCGTCAGCAGTGCTGTGTGGCCACCAGCACTTCTGTGCAGAACAGTATCACACTGTGTGTGCATTCACCCATCCTCCCTCGGTGAACTCCTGGAGTATTTCTCCTTTTCGGCTGTTTATAAATGAGGCTAGTATGGGTTTGTTTGTTTTTCCTTTAAAGTGGCCAGCGATGACGCTTCCTTCTTGGGTCACGGCAGCTTCTGTAAGGCTGCAGAGGGGACGCTGGCCTGTGAGCCGCCTTTTCCACACCTTGTTTTCAGCCTCAGCTTCTTCACTTTGGGTTCTTTTTTGTCTTCTGGTGCTGGTAGCCAAACCAAAGCAGGATCAATGGATTCCCACCCCTGCCTCTTCCCCTCCTCTCCCCCCCTCTCGTAAAGTCCATTTCAGAGCTGACATTTTGTCATTAATGTTATTTCAAGACTAGTCAATCTGTTTGGAAATTTCACTTGATGCTAAGCATGTCTTAAGCGCTCGGTTCTCTTTAGTGCTTCCAAGAGCCGTCACTTAAATCTCAGTGTCGCATTCCTCCCCCCCACCCCCCCAAGATAATTTGTTTCCAGACCTTGCTAATGGCCACTGGCTGTGGGTTGGGTCCTGAGGTCCCTTGTCAAGGGTTTTGTTTCATTTGTCATTCAAAAGCCTATTGATATCCCGAGGGTAAGTTTCAGATACACTTGGTGAATTTCATCGCTTTGTTCCTGTGACTCCTGTCTTTAAACACCCAGGCTCCTTCCCTCTGTGGGAAGTGTTGGCTGGCCCTTTTCTGTCTGTGCGGCGCCATCTGTCATAGGGGTCACTGCTTAGAGGCTAGCTGCTTCCCTGCTGGGAGCAGGTGGTCACAACCAAGGGCTATTGACAGGGTCAGACTGGAGCTGCCTGGCAATATGCCCCAAAGCTGAGTGCAGAGTTGTTATCTGTCAGGGGAATTAGAGACCTAGCTTTGTTTTTGCTTGTCTGTTTGTTGCTCGACAGAGGAGGGAAAGCAGATGAGAGCCCACATCTCATTCCTGGGGTTCCCCCACTCACCTGCTATCCTCTTGGGCTCTTGCCTCTCTCTGCTTCGCTGGGCTGGACTCTAAGTCTGTGTGAAGCAGCCTCAAACCGCCAAGAAGGCAACCTCCATGGAAAAGATGGACATCGAAACTACGCATCCTGGTTCATGTCAGGCATCATGATCCTTCCGCAAGCAAAATAAAATGCCCCTGAAATCTCTCAGTGATCTCATGTGCTACAGACCTTGGTTTAAAGTTTTATTTAAAGAGGCTGAGTCCCGCCCACTCAGGAGTCGGGCCTGACTCACTGGAGAGCCGGCCCAGTGCTGAGTCACTTAGCCGGCTTCATTCATTGACCATGTGCTTGTGCACAGCTTGGTTGCAAGGTGGGAGAGAATTACTATTTTCAAACGTTCCTTCCTGAGGTAGCACAGTCCAGAAGCGAGCTGAGAGACAGCATGCTGGAGTTCTATTCCTGGCCCAGCTACGCGCCTTCAGCAAGGTCCTTTCTCTCCCCACCCCCACCCCACTGTGTTAATGTGGAAGATCAGGGAAATAAGTAAAATCAACAAGACAGTCAAAAACAGAAGGGCTTGTCGGAGCCGAACAGCACAGCCAGGCCGGTTATGAGGACGCACGGCTCCCCCAGGCCCCGGCCCCGGGCGGGCGGGCTTCGTGGCCACTGCTTGGCTCAGTAAGTCGCCACAGCCACCAGTGATGCCCAGAAGAGGCCTGTTGGCAGGCTGGTTCGTTAGGCCTGCAGCACGCTGCCCAGAGCTCTCTGCTTGGCTTGCTGGGGTAGGTCAGCTGTTTTCAAAACCACAAACCCCATTCTTCTGCTAAGTGGAGGAATTACTTCAGAACAGTAGAGAGCAAGTTAGTCCTGGGGGAGGGCCTCAGGGTACCAAATCGGCTAGACCCTCCCTAGCGGCCTGAGGCCCGGCTTCCCTCTGGCTCTGGCTACCTGCCTGCAGCTCTGAGCTCCCTGCTCCCTTTCTCCTGAACAGGATATGCCTGTGCCTCTTCTGATGCCCGGAGAGGCGAAATCTTTCCTGCTGAGGTCTCAGGTACTGTCTGTTCCTTGGCACCTTTAGCTCCGAGTGTGGCACCCCTGGACTTTGCCCACGGAACGCCTTCATGTTTAATGTGGAACAGTCGAAATAGCTCATGTGCTGTTTCTTTTTATTTGACATTAACTTGAGCATACTCAAAAGTATAGAGGATAATATAACACTTGCTCCTTTGCATCCAGGAAGGAGTTAAAGCCCAGACACCGAGCTCACTCCTGTCCTTAACCCCTGTGAGCACAGCTTTTCCGTCCAAAGCGGAGCACTTCCGCCCTGAGGGAGCACCGCCTTCCATGGCCTAGATTCATCCTTCTGTTTCCTCAAGTGTGTTCACAGTTCTCTCCCCACCCCTTACTGTGACCTTGGGCAAATTGCTTTACCTCTGCGAGCTTCATCTTTCTCATCTGTAAGATGAGATTAATAGCAACACCTGCCTCCTCCAGGTTATTTTGAGAATCGCATGTGGTAATCTATGTGGAAGTGGTTTGCAAAGCTCGTGAGACTTGTGGTGCCGTTGATCATCCAGAGGCGGTGGAGGGGGAGGAGCGGGGAGGAGGAAGGGCTGCCGAGGGGTCGCCCTGGGGGCCTTTCCAGACTACTGCGTCTGTGTTCTGTATTCGTGTGTACACACATATGCACGCAGCTATTAGAAATTATGCTTAAATGGGGAAAACTTTTAAAATCAAACGATGCTATTGAGCATGATGTGAACTTTCATGAAGATAAATAACATGCCCCAGACTGCATGCCTTCTAGGTCATGAAAGGGAGTTTGGTCACATCTTTGATAGAGGGAGGGGAGAGCTTAGGGAACGTTCCCACTCCTCCTTTAGGGTGAGGACAAAGGGATCCTGGGGGAGGCCGGAGTCCACCTCCAGGGCGTTCGCTGTTCTTAGCCCAGAGTGACCTGCCTGCCACGGGAGGGCATCTGGAGGAGACCAGCTCCAGAATCTCCCGTGACCGGTTTTGAGCATCCCCAGTAGCATTCTAAGCAAACGGGTGGCACAGCCAGGGATGCAGGAGTGGAAAAGTACCGTAGGCGTGAGGAGAGGTTTTCTGAAGCATAAGATAAAAGCAGATACTGTCTATTAATAGGCTAAAACGGGCCCTGAGTGCTCATTTAAGTATTTGAAATTTTAATCAAAAATCAGCAGAGGCTGTGAAGGGTATCGAGCAGGAAGGAGTCCTGGCCAGCAGGGCTCGGTTCCGTGCCGGGGTCTCGCGGCGGCCGCCAGGAAGGTCCCTGGTCCCCCAGCGCTCGTCACCTGCGCTTGTCGTCACCTGCGCTTGTCGTCACCTGCGCTTGTCGTGGGGGGTTGACGGCAGTTAGTGATAGTGAGGGCACCACAGCAGTCAGGAGTCATTTTCTGCTTTAACGTTCCCTGCAGGTCTTTTGTGAGTGCCATCTTCTCAGTCCGTGAGCGAACAGGGATCATTTCTGGGAGAAGTGTAAAGTTGTCTTAGAATGTTACAAAGGAGGGTTTTTTTAACCACTTTTTTTTTTTTTTGCCACTTTCCTTGTCCCCTTGGACCTTCTTTTCCTGCACACAGAGGAGCGTGCTGCCGGGGAGTCAGATGCCCAGGGGAGGCCTGCTCTGCTGCTTCTCCCTTTGCAGCCCCGTGGGGAGGCTGCCCTGCCTGGGAGGGCTGTGCTTGGTACCCAAGGGCACGGTGCAAGTACCCATGTTGGTGTGCTTTTCACTTGGAGATACTGTTATCCCCACCCCTCCTTTGCATTCTTTTATTTTTTTTAATAAAAAATTTTTTTCACAGTATCAGAGTTTCTCGCCCTGGTGCAGTCACCATTGTTTTCCCAGCGCTGGTGCCACAGCCCTCCACACACTCTGCCCAGTCTCCCCCATTCTCTGTTCCCCACTCTCTTCTCTCCTTCTCATGTCTCAGAGGTACCAGCTGCTTTCAAGGGTCAGTCTTCCAGTTCGTCTTTTTCTGACTCTTTGTTTGGTTTTTCTTTTTCATTTTTTTTATAAAGATTTATTTATTTATGCATACAGAACTGGGGTACAGGCCAGAGGTGCAGGGGTGGTGAGAGGCTTCACCAGAGACAGAGTGGGGAGCAGAAAGGCCGACTGATGAAGTACACTGCTGAGGGGAGCAGCGGGCGGGTCAGAGAGGTCTGCCGCTCCTGTTTGGTTTTTCTAGAATCCACATAGAAGTGAAACCACCCACTATTAATCTTTCTCCTTCTGCTCACTTTGCTTAGAATAATCCCTTCCGGTTCCGTCCATGCTGCCGCAAATGGCATGAGTTTATTTTCTCTGGTCACTGAATGGCATTCCATTATGTAGACGTACCAGATCTTGATTTCACTCTGTTCTGGATCGTCTAGGTTGTTTCCACTTCTTGGCTATTGTAAACAGTGCTGCAGTCAACACAGAAATGCAGGCTTCCTTTCAGATGAGTGTATTTGTGCTCTTTGGGTAGGTACCTGGCAATGGGATGGCAGAGGCATATGATAAATCCGTTTTTAGTCTTTTGAGGGGTCACCTGTACGCAGGGACTGGGCCAGTCCACACCCGCTGTAGTAGGGTGCATTTTCCTCCACGCCCTTGCCCACACTTGTTGCTTATGGTGTTTTGATGCGGACCATTCTCACATGTTAAGGTGGCATCTCGTTGTGGTTATGATTTGCATGTCCTGAAGATTAGTGGTGATGTCTGTTGGCCCATCTATCTGTCTTCTTTAGAGGAATGCCAGCTCAGCTCGACAGCCCATTTTTTGATTGGGTTGTTTGTTTTCTTTTTACTGAATTGTATAAGTGCTTTGTATGTCCTCGGTATCAATCCCACGTCAGATGTATGGTGTGCAAATATCTACTCCCATTCACTAGGGGGTCTCTTTGTTTTGGTTTCTGTGTCTTTCATTCGACAGAAGCTTTTTAGTGAGTCTGCAAATATGTATCTGAGGTTTATGTCATGGAGTGTTTTCTTCTGTGTATTTTAATGGTATCAGGTTTTACTTCAAGTCTTTTATCCAGTTTGAGTTGAGTGCTGTGTATGGTGTGAGAGAATGGTCTAGTTTCATTCTTTTCCATGTGGCAGTCCAATTTTCCCAGCACCATTTACTGAAGAGGTTTTCTTTTTCCAGTGTATGTACTTTGCTTTTTTGTCACATACTACTTATCCACAGATGTGCAGTTTAATTTCTGGGTTCTCAATTCTATTCCATTGGTAGGTGTGTCTGTTTTTCCTTCCAGTACCACACTATTTTAATTATCATGGCTTTTTAGAGTAGTTTGAAGTTCAGAAGAGTGATATCTCCATTTCCCCCTTTCTTAGTGAGGAGAACTTCGGCTTTTCATGATTTTGTGTGTGTGTGTGTGTGTGTGTGTGTGTGTCTTTGTGGTTCCATATATGAATATCAGTAGTTCTATTTATTTGAAGAATGCCACTGAGATTTTTTCTTATGATTGCATTAAATCTATAAGTTTCTCTGGATAGTAATGGCATTTTGACAATGTTGAGTCTTCCTGTGGATGAGCAGAGACTATCTTTCCATTTCTTTGTCTTCTATTTCTTTTAACAATACTTTATAGTTTTCTTTGTATAGGTATATCAACTTTGTGTGTGTGTGAGATTGTAAATGGGATGGCTTTCTTAATTTCCTCTTGAAATTAGTTCGTTGGCTGTTAAGTAGGAAGGCAACTGATTTTTGTGTGCTGATTCTGAATCCTGTCACTTTGCTCAACTGCTTTATTGTTTATTATTTTAATTAGATTTTCCATGGAGTCTTTGGGGTTCTCTAAGTATATGTGTGTGTATATTATGTATTATATATGCAAATACAGATTACATCTTCCTTCCCAAGGAAAGAAGCTTTCTCTTGCCTAACTATTCTAGCCAGAACTTCTAATACTATGTTGAATAGCAGTCGTGAGAGTGGACATCCTTGTCTTGCACCAAATCTCAGTGGAAAGGCTTTCAGTGTTCCACCATGGAAAATAATAATGCTTTTGTCCATATCACTTATTTTTTAAAGATTAATTTTTACTTACTTATGCATATAAGAACTAGGGTGTAGGCCAGAGATGCAGGGGTTGAGAGGATTCACCAGAGACAAGAGTGAGGAGTGGATCTGTTGAAATACACTGCTGGGGGGAGCAGCCGGTTAGAAAGGAGAGGTCTGCTAGGTAATGTGAGTCAGCTCCCTGATGGGGGATTGAACTCATGCTGCAGTGGCTGGCGATAGCTTGATAGTGTGGAGACTGCCCCCTGAGCCACTAGGGAGGCCCCTATCCTTATTAAGGAACGTTTCATTTATTCACAGTTTTTCAAGTGTTTTCATCATAAATGGATGCTGAATCTTATCAAATGCTTTCTCATTATCTGTTGATGGGATATGATCATTATCTATCGATGCGATATGATGTGATTGGTTTTTTTTTCTTTTCTTTTTGTTAGTGTGATGTATTATCAATACATTGATTGATTATCAGATATTAACTCACCCTTTGTTCCTCAGATAAATCCCGCTTGGTCATGGTGCATAGTCTTTTTAATATATGCTGGTTTGGCTTGCTAAGATCTATTAAGGATTTTTGTGCCTGAGTTCATTAAACACATTGATTTGTACTTGAGCTTCTTTGTGTTGTCTTTGTTTGGTTTGGTGTTAGTGTAATGTTGTCCTCGTAACATGTGCTTAGAAAAATTCCTTCTTTTTCAGTGTTTTGAAAGAGTGAGCAGGATAGATCTTCTTCTTTGAAGGCCTGGTGGGACTCCCTGGTGAAGCCATCTGATGCTGGACTTATTTTTGGGGGGATGAAGAATTTTGACTACTGTTTCAATTTCCTTGCTTGTGATTGGTTTGTTCAGGTTTTTAATATCTCCCCTATTTAGCCTTGGATGATGACATAATTTTAAGAATCTGTTCGTTTCATTTAGATTGTTGAATTTGTTTGCATAGAAATGTTTATAGTAATCTCTTATTATTCTCTGAGTGTCTGCAGTGTCTGTTTTAACTTCTCCTCTTTCATTTTTAACTCCTTACTTTTCTCTCCCTTTTTCGCAGTGAGCCTGGCTAAAGGTTTGTCTGTTTTATCAAAGAACCAGCTTGTAGTTTCCTTGTCCTCTTGGACTGTCTCTTGGATTTCTGTTTCATTTATTTCTGCTCTAACTTTTACTATTTCCTTCCTTCTACTGGCTTTTCAATATTTTTGTTCTTCTTTTTCTAGTTCCTTGAATCAGAGGCAAGGTAGTATGCTCGGGCTCATGCTGGTTTCTCCATGTGGGTGCACATTGCTATACATTTCCCTCTTAGAATTGTGTTGTTGTGTCCCACACATGCTCAAGGCTTGTGTCTTCATGGTTACTTGCCTTGTTATTGAAAAATATTTTTTTGATTAATTCTTGGTTGTTCAGTAGTGTATTACTTAGTCTTCACATGTTAGACTATTTCCTTGTTTTCTTTCCATAGTTGATTTCTAGTTTAATACCTTTATGTGCAGAGAATCTACTTTGTGAGCTTGGTGATGTGGGTCTGTGACCCAGTTTGAGGTCAGTCCTGGAGAATGACCTATGTGTACTTGAGAAACATGTGTACTAGGCCTTTTTGGCAGGCAGCACCTTATAAATATCTGTTAAACCCACGTGGTCTATTTCTTTGTTTAGGGCGATCACCTCCTTATTATTTTCTGTTTCTTTGACCTGTCCATTGGGGTACTGAAGTCTCCAGCCACATGTGTATTTTCTCCATTATCTGTTTTCAGATTGATGGTCATTGTCTGCTGTCCTTTGGTGTCCCAGTGAGTGTTAGATGTTGTTCCCTTGATCTGTATGTAGTGTCCACTCCTGTCTCTTGTTATTTTTAAAGCCGGAAATCTGTTTTGTCTAAGTATGGTTGTTCTGCCTTCCTTTGGTGCCCTTTTCTTGAAGAACTGTCTCCATCCTGAGTGTTTATCCTCGGGACTTAGCTGCATTTCCTGAGGCAGCAGAGGCTTGGATGCTGTTCCCTATCCAACTGTATTGTCTTTGTCTTTCTACTGGCAAGTTCTACCCGTTAACATTGAGAGATTATTGACATGTAGCAATCTGTCATTGACATTTTGTTCCTAGTTGAGTGGTTTTGTTTAATTCCTTATTCAGTTCTTCCTGATCATCCCTTTTTCTAGTTTACATCCTAAGACTTCTTTTTATGGTTCTTGTGGGGGGAGCTGGGGAGGGGTTAGTGGGTGCAGACTCCCAGGATTTTCCTTGTCTGAGAAAATCTTTATCTTTCTGTCACACACGAAGGAGAGCCTGGCAGCACAGAGTACTCTTCGCTGGTCTTCTTTTCCTTGGAGTATTTGAATGTGTCGCCATTCTCTGCTTGTGTTCCACAGAGATCTCATGTTAGTCTGATCAGTGTTCCCTCATTGGTTGTTTCTTCCACCTCATCAGCTTCATTATGTCTTCTTTATGGCGGACTCTGTTGTACTATTCTGTGTCTTGCTGTAGCTTTCCTTTCATCTGAGTAGCTGTGTGTTCTTTGTTGCTTCTTGTATTTTTATGTTCATTTCCTTCTTCAAGTCTGGGAAGTTTTCCTCCATTATTTCCCTAAACAGAGTCTCAGTTCCCTGCTGTCTTTTCCTTCTGGGACTCCTCTGACTCTTACATTTCCTTTCCTCATGCTGTCAGGTACTTCTTGAAGTGTTTTTTTTTTTCTTTTTCCTTTGTTTCTCTCTTTCCTTTTACTTCTTTTCATCATCAAGATCACTGATTCACCTCTTTTTGATGTATTATCTTCCAGGCTTTTTCCCCTTCCTCCTGCAATTCCATTATTTTTTTTGTTTAAACTTACAGTTTCAATCTTCTGTTTAGTTGATTGTGAGTTTTTTTTGCGTTGTTCCTATTCTTTAGCTTTCTTACTCTTGGCCATCTTGAATTCTATGTCTGTGTGGTTATGGGCTTGTTTTCTCTCTGTGACGTGTTGCTCCCCCGACGGCTGGCTTTGCTGTACCATTTCTATATTTTTTCCTCCTCATTGTTTACTTTGGATTTGCCCTGCTGTAGCTGGGCCTTTGCTGTGTATGAGTCCTTCTCTCCCACCGCTTTGGGCATTTACTTGATGGTGAGCTCAACTACTGGGGTCTTGCAGGATCTGGATCGTGCTAGAAGCACTCCTGAGCTCCTTCTGGGTCTTGCTCTGGTGGCGGGGGGTGGGAAGTTACTCGCATTGTGTGAAGAGTTTTCTCCTGTCCCTTCTTGTCAGTTGTTCTGTTTCGCCCGAGGAGGACAGCTAGACACACCAGGAAGAGAGTTCTTTTCCCTGCCTAGAAAATCAACAGGCACCAGTTAATATTTTGCCCCTGTATCACTATTTGATGCAAATACGTCAGTTAACCTCTTCAATCCCGGGTACCTTTTCTGTAAAATTGGACTTAGTAATATTTGCTCTTTGAACCACTTGCGTGAGGCCAAGATGAGGTAAGAATACAAAATGCTCTGTAAATGCCACAGCGCTGTACAAATAGGGGAGTGCATTAATTTGTAGCCTTGACAACTGTTTGCAGAGTTTATCACTCTGTCAACTCAATTTTCTACAATTCCTAACAAGTCTAAAATCTTGTTCAGAAAGGAGCTAGCCTGTTTTTAAGCATGGCAGATCACTCCAGATTGTTTGCTGTGATTTCCTAGCAATCCACAGCCAGGCTAACATGTATTATAGAGTTATGTCTGTATAACACTTTGAGACCTCTTTAAAAAAAAAAAAAGATTTATTTATTTACACATATAAGAACTGGGGTGCAGGCCAGAGGTGTGGGGGCTGAGGCAATTCACCCAAAACAGAGTGGGGAGCAGAACATGCAGACTGACAAAGTACACTGCTGAGGGGAGCAGTGGGCAAGGCAGGAGCAGTCTGCCATGCCCTGTAGGTCAGCCTCCTGGCTGGGATCGAACTTGTGCTGCAGTGGCTGCGGGCAGCTTCATAGCGCTGTGCTTTGACGCCTTGCACCACCAGGGAGGCCCCCTTTGAGACCTCCTGACAGATAATCTCACATCTGTTCTTGCACTCACCCTGCGAGGAAGATGACGTTCTCACCCCATGGCTGTGGTACCTAAGGCCTCCCCACTGTGCCTCTCCGCTGGTGCCACA